>NC_067494.1:49286871-49586871 GCF_947179515.1 Apodemus sylvaticus
CAGGTGGCATGTGCATTTGTAAGGCTGGACATCACTGATGACAAACATTTCTGCTTCTAGTAGAAAATTAAGGTCTATGAGTTCTGGGCACTTATCTAGAAGAATAAGCCAGGAACGGACTCCTCAACACCATTGTTGGCAGGGAACCCTTTAGTCAGTACCCGAGGCTATTAAAGCTGTTGTCCATCTTGTGTTTGCTGGGTGCAGACTCGTGACTTCTGCTATCCTCAAGAGTACTTCTGTGAAATGACCAGGAGAAGACAGCCCTGGACAGAGAACAGTCACTACTGACCGCATCCCTTCCTTCCATTTCCCAGCCTTCGCCTACCCTACCACGTTATTTGATTAGAACTCTTTCTGTGCCACTCCACACTGACGTAGACTTCCGTTTGTGGGACTGAGACAAGGCTGCACCATGAGCATTAAGGAAGCATTCTCGGTGATGAGAAGAGGCTAACAGAGAGCAGGAGGCTTGTGATTGGCTAAGCCTCCAGAGAGAGAGGAGGTGCAATCTCTCTCCCTGCTAAATAACAGCTAACCCACAACTGCTCAGACTCCACAGAGTGGTGTCTTACTGGCCCAGATGAGCTTCTCACATAGTATGCACCAGACACTAGGGCAGACAAGATGCAGGCTCAGTCTTAATGGGGAGAGGCCCCAGTGATAATCTGTGATTGCAGGTAGGCAATCGTTCTCTAGTACACCAGTGAGGATGACACCTGAGGCTTGACTGTCGCAGGAACATCTTGTATGTGGAGTCATAAGCAGCCTGGGAAACCATAATGGTGACATATAGACATTTTCAAACTGTGGACTCTATTTACTAAAGGTCTGTGCTCAAGGACACAAGAGGAGCGAGAAGAAACAGGCCCACTTCTTGTCATTTTTTTTAAATCACTATATTGTATGTGTACGAGTGCTTTGCTTGCCTATATGCATGCATACCAAGTGTATGCCTGATTCCCAAGGAGGTTCCTAAGATGGGGTCAGACCCCCTGGAACTGGAGTCATGGATGATTGTCAACCATATAGTTACTAGGATCGAATCTAGAACCTCTACGATAATACCAAGTGTGTATAACTGCTGAGCCATCTCTCCAGCCCCCATCTTTCATTCTTAACTTCTGCCTCATTTTAGAGCAGATTTAGAGAGATGAAGACATAGCCCAAGATGTCTTCAAACTTACTGGGCAGTGGAAAGTGGTTCGCTCTTGACCTTCCCTCCCCCACCTCCAAAGTGCTGGGGTTACAGATGTTCACACCATTGGGCTTCATAGCCTTTCATTCTTCCCTCTTCATTCCACTTCATAAAAAATCACATGCAGGATGTGACCAGTGCCTAGCCAGGAGCTCACTGGCATTGATGAGGTTTGTTTTGTGTGTGTGTGGGGGGGGGGTAGTTAGCCTCAAAGTGCAACAATGCTAGCTTCAGATAGCAGCTGTGGGTTTCTGGAGTGACTAAACTCCCTGGAAACTGAGGTTCTGTCTCCATACAGGCAGCTGTTCCTGTCGGCCCAGGGCACATGACACTTTGGGGCCTCCCCAAGGCTGTCGTCAGCACAAAAGACATGGGGCAAAAATAAACCTTCATGCCAATAAATGAGCAAGTGAAAATAGAAGTTCTTTTTTTGGTTTACTGCTGCCACACATAGACCTATCTTGGGGGTGAGCCGAGGCACTCAGAGAGCATGGCCCCACCCTCCTCTGACTCCTGCAAAACTGAGAAGGTGGACAAACACAGGGACACCCTACACTCTGTTTCCAGCATATGACAATGCTGCCACTTGCAACCCCACAGCCCTCTCACAAGAGCAAAGCACGGTAGCTACTGTGGTCGTTGATACACGCCTCCTTCCTTCAAGCAGCTCACAGCCTTCTCTGCCACAGACAGGCCTCCTCACTCGGGTACAGATGTAACCACTCAGAGTTGAAGTGAAGCAGGAAAGATATACATGCCCAGGACAGTGGTTTTCAACATGTGGGTCTTGACCCCTTTCACAGGATTTGCATATCAGATATTCTGCATGTCGTATATTATGATTTATAACAGTAGCAAAATTATAGGTATGATATATATATATATATATATATATATATATATATATATATATAGAGAGAGAGAGAGAGAGAGAGAGAGAGAGTTATGACACAGTAGCAATGAAATAATTTTATGGTTGGGAGTCACCACAACATAAGAAACTGTATTAAAGGGTCACAGAATCAGGAAGTTTGAGAACTGCTGGCCTAGGATGTAAACTTTCTTACAAATTTATTTACATCTAAGAATGCTCTGAGCCATAAAAATAAATTATGACACGGGGGCTCACACTTTTTTTTCTGAGTAAAATAAATGTGATGGCTGAGAATCATATAGAGTATGTCTCTAAGTTCTCACATCTACTGATGGTCTTGCACTTCCCAGAAGCAAGTGACGTGAAAACGACTATCCCTACTTTTCAAAAGAGGGGGAAGTGCCTCAAAGTCAGACAGAAGATTCACACGGAGGTGATGCTGCTCGATCCCCATTAGAACACTTTTGACCAATGCATGAGCTCTCACGAGAACCAGAGGGGTTTCGCACTCCTCAAGCTCCTTACCCTACCACATAAAAGCTACCACAGCAATTAGAAAGGGGTACGCAATTCCACCTTCTCAACTCAGCTGGCTTGGTCTGATTCTAGAAGGAAATTCTATGGCAAAGCCATGTCTACTGCCCTTAGCTACTTACCCATGACTGCCTAGACACATTGGCAACAGCTTCACAAAAATGTTCAAAGTACTTGCTAAGTACTCTGGCCAAGACAGTGTATCTGGGCCACAATATCCAAGCCTGAGTGAGAGATTCAGATGAACACTGACGAAATCTCAAAGAGATGCATAAGCAAGACATCTCCCAAGTCTTCTCTTGCGCCAGCAAACACAAATGGATGATGTACACTCAAGTGTGAAGAGAGCCAAGTAGGTCATAGTCCTCAGGAAAGGACACTTAGTCACCTACAAAGGACCAACCCAGTCTAGAAACAATGCAACTTCTCTAGATGGCCCAGGCTATTTTGTCTTCTTTGGGGAACTAGGAAAAAAAAACCTGAACAATTTCAGAAAAGAATATTCAGTGTTCTTTTAACTAAAGTCTCTCTCTCTCTCTCTCTCTCTCTCTCTCTCTCTCTCTCTCTCTCTCTCTCTCTCTCTCTCTCTCTCTCTCTTCTGGTGACAGGGTACATCTGTGTAGCCATGGCTATCCTGGAACTTACTCTGTAAAGTCTGCCTCCTAAGTATATGCCCACCACTGCCTGGCAGTATTTACTCTTGTAAAAATACTCTAACAGTGGTTCTCAACTTGAGGGTCATAACCCCCAAAAAGGCCACTGGAAAACACAGATATATACGTTACAAGTTCATCACAGCAGCAAAATTACAGTTATGAAGTAGCAATGAAAATAATTTTATGGTTGGGGGTCATCACCACAACATGAGGAACTTGTATTAAAGGGTCACTGTTGAATTAATTATTAATTAATAAATCCTGGCATGGGGTCACTACCTGACTCAGTGGTTTTTTATCACAAATGAAAGACACGCATACACACAGCCTTTACATTTTAATATGCCTTAAACAGCACAACAGATGGGTGACTTCCTAGCCTCCATGCTGCTAGAGTATACCTCTCGCCAATATTCCAAGTTACTGCTTACTAAATTCTGTGTTCTGTCTTGGCTTCTCTGAACCCAGTTGCACAGCCCTCTGAGCCGGGCTCTCAAGATCCTTCTCATGGTGGCCCTGACTCTGTATCCTGCACTCTTCTAAGGCATGGAAACTCTCCTCTCCTCCACAGTTTCCCAGCATAGCAGATCTCCTCCTTCTCCTCCTGCTCCCAGTTCCAAGTCTGTGAAAACCTAAAATCCTGTCTCTGTCTGTCCTCTCCAACTATCAGTTGCTCGCATCTTTATTTGCCAATCAGAATCAACTGGGGAGGGGGCGGGTTCCCAGAAGCTACATAGAGATCCTCTTATGCAAACAGTTTTTATGGGGGACACAAATTAGCAGTAGAATTACAAACAGCTACAGGTCTCAGAGATAGGAAGGCTGAGTATCCCTGCTCTAGAATATGGGCTGTGAGGAGAAGCACTGAGTGGTGGGCTGAGTCAGGATGCAACAGATTGTTCACCGTATAATCTGAGTTGACCCCCACTCACCCAGGATGGTTGTGGTTTGGGCCTAGTTGTGTGAGATAGGCGTTAACTTTCCTTTTTGTCTTTCAAAGGGGTCAAAGATTGGAGGCCTAACATGAAAGGGCCAGAGACTCAGTGTGGCTTTTTAGAAAACAGCCTCCCTACCAGGAGAAACCCTTCTCTCAAGAAAGTCAATGCCAACCAGATGTCACTAGCTTTCCTTTTTCCTTCCCATGTCCCCTCAACAGCTGGCAAGGATAT
Source organism: Apodemus sylvaticus (assembly GCF_947179515.1). Taxonomy (NCBI): domain Eukaryota; kingdom Metazoa; phylum Chordata; class Mammalia; order Rodentia; family Muridae; genus Apodemus; species Apodemus sylvaticus. The sequence goes on from NC_067494.1 coordinate 49,291,303, forward strand.
CACTTTAAATTACTGACTCCGGGTGTGCCCTTTTTATTTGTCTCCAGATAAAGGGATTTAAACATTGTTTGTCAGTTATGGGTGGAGAAAGCTTCGAGAGGGACTTTTCTAGACTGATGGTATATGGCTGCTTCTTCATCGTCCAGTGCCATCTTCAGACATGGCTGCAGCTCCTGTGATTCTAGGACAATTCCCTGAACTAAGCAGGCCCAGCAGACCGTGACACCTGTCTGCACAGCTGCATCAGCTGAAGGAACCAGTCTACTACATGTGGAGAGTTTCCTGGGTTTTTGTTGTTGTTGTTGTTATTGTTGTTGTTTTGGGTTTTTTTTTACAGTGCCTATCACACTTGGTGTCTGGTCTAGGGCGTTCTTTCACACCCTTTCGTACTGGTTGCCCTTCAGTGCTCGGTTCATCCCAGAAACACCATCAGCTAGCACCTGTCTATCTGGAGAACATTGCCACACCTTCTTCATCCACTTCCCTGGGTATTTAAACATAGAGGTCTCAGAAGTCACTGGCTGAAGAAAAGCCTGAGACAGAGGAACTTGTGAGACCTTGGTTGATGGTGAATATGATGCATCTGTAGATGAAAGGCCCTCTCAAACTTGAGTCCATTCAGTCCTTATCATATGACCCTTACTGGAGAAGAATCTTTGCTGTAGTTGTGAGTAGAGGGGAGATCAGGTCAGACTAGACTGGGCCCTAAAAACAGACTGAGGTAATTAAGCAGAAGAAAGACAGAGAGATAGGATGTGTCTACACACTGAGGTAAACCAAAGACTTGAGTGTCCGCAGATGCCCAAGGAGACTAGAACAGACTCTCAGGGGAATCATATCTTGCCTATCAGATCTCAGACATCTGTTCTTTTCCATTGTGAAAGTGTGAATTGTGGCCCTAGCCTACCAAATTTGTGGTATTAATTATAGAGCCGGTTTAGGAAATGCCAAAGACAGAGTGGTAGGTATCAGAGTGAAGCATTCTGGGTAGAATGACTATTAAGCCCCCCACTCAGCCTGGCTTCCCTTTGATGGAGGCCAGCCTACAATGGAATAGAACCCCTAAATTAATTGATGTCATAAGGGGGCTAAGGAATCTACTACAGAAGACCAATTATTTAAGATGAGTGTCCCCAGCCATGTCCTCAGCACCACATGGAGAAAGTCTCACCCCAGAGAAGCTTCCAGAGTCCTGGTACCTCAGTCACTGTTCTATCACTGTGAAGAAGCACCCTGACCAAGGTAACTCTTTTTTTTTTTTAAATTGAATATATTCTTTATTTACATTTCAAATGCTAAAACCTTTCCGGGTTTCCCCCCTCCCTGAAAACTCAACCCCTCCTCCCACCCCCTGCCTCCAAGTATATGCCCCTCTACCCAACCCATTTCCACCTACCCCCCCCAATTTCCCCACACTGGAGCATCTATTGAGCCTTCACAGGACCAAGGACCTCTCCTCCCACTGAAGCCCGACAAGGCATTCCTCTGCCTCACTTTTGGCTGGAACCATGTGCACCCCTTGGTTGATGGTTTAGTCCCTGGGAGCCCTGGGGTGTCTGGGTGGCCGAAATCATTGTTCTTCCCGTGGGGTTGCAAACCCCTTCAGCTCCTCCAGTCTGCCCTCCAACTCCTCCATCGGGGACCCCAGGCTCAGTCCATCAGTTGGCTGCTAATATCTGCCTCTGTATCTGTAAGGCTCTGGCAGGGCCCCTCCAGAGACAACCATAACAGGCTCCTTTCTGTATGCACTTCTTGTCGTCCATAATAGTGTTGAGGTTTGGTGACTGTTTATAGGATGAATCCCCAAGTAGGGCAGTCTCTGTGTGGCCTTTCCTTCAGTCTCTGCTCCACACTTTGTTTCTTTTATTGCTCCTGTGAGTATTTTGTTCCCTTTCTCAGAGGAACCAAAGCACCCTCACCTCAGTCTTCCTTCTTCTTGAGCTTCCCGTGGTCTGTGAATTGTAACTTGTTTACACAATGGAGTACTATTCAGCTATTAATGAAATTCTTAGGCAAATGGATGGAACTAGAAAGTGTCATCCTGTGCGAGGTAACCCAATCACAAAAGAACATAACATGGTATACACTCACTGATAAGTGGATATTAGCCAAAAAGCCAAGGTAACTTTATTGAAAGAAAACATTTAATTGAGGACTAGCTTACAGTTTCAAAGGTCTAGTCCATTATCATCACAGCAGGAAGCACAGTAGCTTGCAGGCAGAGGCTGAGCAGTAGCTCAGAGTTACATCCTGATATCCTGATGCAGCAAGCAGAAAGAGAAACCCTGGGCTTGGCTGAACTTTTGAATGCTCAAAGCCCACCCCCCAGTGACATGCTTTCCCCAACAGGCCACTCCTGATAATCCCTTTAATCCTTTCAGATAGCACCGCTACCACTCGTAGTGAGTGAGCGTTCAGATATATGAGCCTTAGGGGAGGGAGGAGGCATTCTTATTTCAACCTGGGCCCTAAGAAGTTAACACTAGCCCTGAGCTAAGGACAAGGCCCTGGTGTCAGCTCAAAGCACTAAGTCTTCCAGAATAATTTCCAATTTGATTGCTTAGATTTAACTAGGCAGTTCTACATTTCTCTCTGAGATTATGACAGCCAAGAAAATAAAAGACTGGACCCCATTCTTCCTACCCAGAAACCAGGAGATCGTCATACCTGAAGCTGAGTAGTTGGTTGGTTATGGGCTAAAAGCTCATGGTATTAGCTTGTAGCGTCAAGCTCCAAGCCTCAGCAGGGCCAGTACCCTGCAGAATGGTATAGTGTGCCTTCATGCACCAGGCTCAGCAGGGTCTGGGTTCTTGAAGGCAACATCCTTTGTCAATTCTGAAAATATCTATGGAACTATTTATCCTCAAGGCCCTGCCCTGGCACCCTCACACCCACCCCACCCCCGAGAGAGTTGAACATGCAGCACCTGTTTTTAAGCTCCACCCCACCCACCCCCAGCAAAACCCACCTTCCCACACAGTCCTCCAGCCTTGAGGCTGCTGCTGAAATCAAGGGCATTGAATCATCCACATAGAGAAACAGTGTCGTTGAGCGAATCAAGAGTGGAAATGGTTGATTTGCCTGTGTAGTCTAAGTGCTTGAGGTTATGGGACAAGGTTGCAGCTTGCAGGCATTGGGCCTAACTTTATCTCCCAGGTACAGTCGGCACATTGCACATCTGTCCTGGGGGCTATAAATGCTCTGTCGTGAGCAAGCACAGGCCCAGTGCCAGGTAACTCAATAAATATTTGCGGAGTGAACGAGTGAGTGAGAGAGTGCGATTACAGCCTAGGATATTCCCTGTGTCCTGGCTTGTACACACAGTCCACAGGGCTATGTGACAGCAGCACAGGAGGGGTCTGTCAGAGATCAGACCAGCACTAACTTGGCCATAGCCCCCCTCCCCACTCCCTTGTGTCATTGAGACATTAGCACAATTTACACTCTCTGGGAGCATGTAGTAACCTACCTAGACTTGCAATGGGGCCAACAATTTGTCTCAAAGAGATACCAGTGAAGAACCAAATGCTGTTTCAAAGCAACTGCAAGGGGTTAGTAATTGAGGTTTTCCCTCTGACCCGTGGCTTCCCAGTGCCCGATCTCCTGACTCAGCTCACAAATACCAAAACTGCTGCAGTAGGAAAAGACAGGAAATAGCCCTGAACCAAATTCCAGACCAAAGCACCTCTGAAGTTCTTGGTTTCCCCACACAAAATGTATCTGAAAGAAGAGCTACTACTAATCATCAACAGCTGCTCCTGGCACCTGTTATTTATCCCCATTGTTGAAGTTCTAATGTCATTTTTGGAAAGAACTGTGCATTTTTGCTGGAGGAGCACCCTGGGCTCTGGACACCCGATTGGCTGCATTCTAACTGGTGGTGGAGACAGGGGCTGAGAGGTAGAGCCACGGCAGAACCAGTCACTGCTGGTATCAACTCCAAAATTCTTTGCTTCCTTCCTCCCTCCCTCTTCGTGCCCACTCTGCAAGGGCACAGGTGTCCAATAGAAGGAACAGGGGTGGCCAGACTGGCCTCTGCTGTCATGAGTGTCTGGAGTAATAGAAGCCTTCAAGGAATAAGAAATGAAATTCCAATGTCTTAGCAAGATGGTGTGCTCTGGAAGTTTCCATCTGTGTCCCTGCAGTCCCTCCCAAGGAGCTGCCCTGTGTGTTAGTTCCCTGGCTGCTGCAAGAGCGTATCACAGCAGTGACTTTAGCACCACAAGTTATCACTAGAGTCTGAAGGTCGGGAGTTGAACTGGGGCCTTATTGTAAAGTCCAGGGCTCCTTAGGGAGCTTTCCATTTAATGACATCAGAGAGAACCCCCCACTGTTCCATCTCAGCTCCCTAGAACCACTCCAGGGCTCAGGGCTTCTCTGCCACTTCAAAACTCATGACCTCTTCCTCCAGACACTCTGAATCACTGGCCCAGGTTCCTGCCCTCTTCTCCGACTCCAGTTCTCATGCCAGCCTCTTCTGAGGGCCCCCAGTATTTGAGACATGAAGGAGAGGTGGTAGAGCAAGCAGAGCAAACACTGGCACTGGCAGGCCCCACCCCACCTCCACCCCCCACCCCCCACCCTGCTAAACCCTCCCTAAAGCCAGCCACCAAGCCCTATCTCCTTTATTTACCACTTCTATTGAGACTGATCACCGAAGTCTAGCCATCAAAGTATGGAAGTCCAGCAATCAAAAGCCTTCAAGGAACAAGAAATAAAAATTCCGTATCTTAGTGGGCTTCACAAGATGGTAAGCAAGGAATCCACACAGAGGTAGTCCTTTGTCTCTGGGAGCAAATATCCCTTCCCCCCTCCCATGTTCCTTTTCCCTTCTTCGTCTTCCTCTGTCCCCTGACTTTGTTTCTTGTTCCCTGCCCCTTGTCCCTCTAGGACAAATACGTCTCCTCTGTTCCAGCTGAGAACTTGGTCTTCGTGTGTCCCGGGTCAACTTGGGTCCTTTCAGGGAAAATCCCTGATTGAATCACATCGCAGTGCCAGAGAGATGTCTCGGTGGTTAAGAGCACTTGTTGCTCTAGTTCTTGCAGAGGACCCTCATTTGGCTTCTGGCACTCACATGGTAGGTCACGACCACCCATAGCACCAGCTAAGAGGAGCCAATGCCCTCTTTTGACCACTGAGGGTGGCAAGCACAGTATGCACATGCTGGACCTGTATGCATGCAGCCAAAACACTCATACAGAGAAATTTGAAGGAAAATTAAGTCACATCTGCAACAACCCACTCCCGAAAGAGGTTCTAGGATTAGCAATAGTTCCCTAGGAATGGCATCCTAGGGAACTATTGCTCTATCTACATTATTAATCTACATTATTATTATTATTATTATTATTGGAATAAATGCTTAGTGACTAGTTCCTGTCATCCCATGCCACAGGCCTCTCTACCCAGCCTTTGACTTGGCTTGCAATCCTTGTAAATTGTCTGTTTGAGACAGAGCGACTCTATATAGCCAATGCTTTTGCAAGTTGAATGGATAATTGACTAAACTCTTTCTTGCTTGGCATGGCAATAGGTATCGAGGTGTTTAATGAACTCCAATGGTCAAGTTCTGGCTCAGGCTCTGGAGATAACCTGGGAGCCCACAGTTCTGATGATAGAACCAGTTAGGTAGTGGTGTCAGAGGTAGAGAGGCAATCCAGGTCATGTGTGTTCCTCATTCTTGCCCTTACAATCCTTCAGATGCTAAGTCATGTCTACAGACCGAGGTGCCCAACTCCCTTCTCATGTCTGGTCCTCAAGTCCCTGTCCTAGATATCAACCGGAAGTAATGGTTTAATCTGACAAACAGGTGGATGAGGAGGGAGAGAGTGACAGTGCTTGCTCCTTCCTGAAGCCCCCAAGGCAACCATTCCTTGCTGTTCTAGCCCCATCCTCCAAACTTCCTAGAAGAACTGACACGTGAACCCAAGACCTTTGACCAAGGAGCAGTAGCCTCGAATAAGCAGAATGGCCCATTAGATGCAAAATCAGCAGATTCGAGGGTTCAAGGAATGGGACATGGAGCTAATCAAAGCTATTAGCATTCATCCAAGGGAGCCACAAGACCGATTGAGGTGAGAAACCAAATCGTATCTTCTCATGTGAGTGAGGAATGATATTAGAATCCTAGCCATCTGTCCTGCGCATGACAATTCTACAATTCTATAGAATATAAACAGTGTATTAAAACAGTACCAATTCCTACAGATGCTAAGATGTAACTTAGATGGATACACAAAAGAAAATCCCACATGCCATAGCATTTTTAGCTGGTTGTGGAGGTTAGATCTATGGTCTTGATGGTGATGACTGCCCAAAGGACTCAAGAGTATTCTCTAGGTACAATGAATATGTTTTGCCTAGATCACAAATTGGGTCAGTATATGTTCTTTTGTGCACATGATATGTGCATTTAGCAATATGTGAATTACAGAAGAGTATCTTCCTTCACTGTGTGTAAATCATAAACACATGTCTACCTCCCAGTATTGATAAACACATTACTGCATATAAACTATTGGGATACACTCACATCACTGTATGTACATCATTGGCACACATCCACTCTGCTGTGTGTAAATCACAGATACACATCCACTTCACCATATAACAGTCATAAACATATATGTACTCATATGTATGTAAATTATTGATGGTTCGAAATCTCAATGCAAATCAATAATATATATACATATAGCTATATGTGAATCATGCTTAAAATAATGCTTGTTTTAATAAGGACTAGCCAAATATCTGTAATCCCAGAAGTCAGGCATGAGAGCTAATATGAGTTTAAGGTCAGCCTGGGCTATATAGCAAGACTCTCAGGAAGGAAGAAAGGAAGGAAGGAAGGAAGGAAGGAAGGAAGGAAGGAAGGAAGGAAGGAAGGAAGGAAGGGAAAAAAGCAAGAGGAAAAAGATAAAACCACAACAACAAAATAATATCAATCAATCCATCAATCAATCAATCAACTCCAAAGCACAGGAAAGTGTTTTCTAAATATCTGGTGATTTCAGATAGGGTGCCCAGTGGTGTGTGGAGGAATGTTCATCTTTTCGGCCAGAAGGGATTGTTCACATCAGAATATATTAAACTGAATTGAAAGAACTCTGTTAATTTTCATTTCTCACAATGACAAATGAACTTTTAAAATCATAGTATCTCTTTGGTGAAAGAACTGCTGGCCACCATTCCGAACTGGTGTAAGTCTGTATCTGGGAGTGCGTAACAATGTAACTACACTCTTCAGAATGTTTTCTCCTCTTGATAAAACAATGTACCACTAGCAAGTCACTGTATTTAACAATGAGACAAAAGGCATGTTAAGTGTATGGTTATTCAGTAAAACATTATTAGACTGTCAATATTTTGAATCAATATAAATATAGAAGAAATGGAAAAAATATCTTAGCACACAGAGGGTAGCCTGAAGTAATCTTTCCACTTGAGATTTCTACCGGTTGCAAAATGTTACACAGGTCTATTTACTGGTTTGTTGGCTAGTTAGTTGACAAGTATTAAAGTCATATTATTTTTGTAAGACTCAATGTAGCGCTCAACAAAAGATGCCAGAGGTATGAGTTAAGAGTCCAGAGCACTAGCTCAGCATGAACTTCTGGGTCCAGGTGCCCACATCTCTCTTACACTGTGGCTCCTTGGCCAGGATGATCACATAGTTGCATGCAAACCCAACTTTGAGGGAAACATAATCCTGTATAATTCATGGCTATAGATTTATTTCTCTAGGGGTGAGACCCTCATATGATTTTCATGTTGGCATGTCTATTAATGTTGCCCTTGTTGAGATGTTATTTAACCAGCCAAACTTTTGAAGTGTGCTAGGTAAAGCTTCCCTGACATTTCTAGGAGACACCATTGTATGGTAGAATTCCTGCTCTTGTTCTTATAGTCTTTCTTTTATAATAATAATAATAATAATAATAATAATAGTAATATAATATAATAATATAATTAATATATATTATATAATATATAATATAAGTAATATTATATAATAATAAATTATTATTATTTTAAATGTTTATTATGAGTCATTTTCACCAGTAAAAATGAAATGTAAGCACATGGAGAATTATGGTATAAAAATGAATTCATAGAAGCTGCAGAGATGGCTGAGAAGTTAAAGAGTACACACTGTGTGGAACATCTGTGTTTCTCTTCCAGCACAACTTGACACAGCTGAGCTCCATAGAATCTCCACCCTCCTCTAGCCTCTGCTCTTCTATCCCTTCTTTGTGAAGGTCCCTGAGTCTTAGATGCAGGATCTGTGATGTAGCTGTACCCACTGAGGTGTTCTGTGTGTAGCTGTGTGTAGCTGTACCCACTGAGGCTGGACGTTCTGTGTCCACTTGTTCTCTGCATTTTGACCAGGTGGGGATTTTTGTGATGGTTTCCATTTTAAGAAAAGAGAGACTGTTTTGTGAAAGGGGGGGGGGAGCTACATTTATCTTTGGTTATAAATATTTATAATGCAGCTAGGGATTATGCTGGTTTAGTACCAGTCTAATTATTCTCCTCTTCCTCCTCCTCCTCCTCCTCCTCCTCCTTTTTCTTTTTTCTTTTGAGGCAGTCTTTATGTGGCTGTCCTAGAACCTGCTAGACCAGGCTGGCCTCTAACTCACAGAGATCTGCCTGCTTCTTCTTCCCCAGTTTTTAGACTAAGGACGTGTGTCACCACATCGAGCATAATTCTAATTCATAAAGAAATGTTGCTGCTGGGTGGTGGTGGCACTGGGCGGTGGCGCACGCCTTTAATCCCAGCACTCTGGGAGGCAGAGGCAGGTGGATTTCTGAGTTCGAGGCCAGCCTGGTCTACAGAGTGAGTTCTAGGACAGCCAGGACTATACAGAGAAACCCTGTCCAAAAAAAAAAAAAAAAAAAAAAAAAAAAAAAAAAAAAAAAAAAAAAGGAGAGGGAGAGAGAAAAATGCTGTTATTTTGAAAGTGAGAAAAACCCCTGAGAGTACAGAAACTGACCTGCTTCCCTTTCTCCCTCCTTTAAAGATCTATCTCAGGTTACTTTTTAAAAAAGCACAATAACCCTAAACATTCAGACCAAAGCAGACCTCATAGTCTGAACCACCACTGCATGGAGTTTAGCTGAGACTCAGACATCAGACTGAGGAATAGAGAGTCACACCTACTGATCCTATCTCCAGAGAGATTTCACCCATTAAAGGTCCAGCACATATCTATACCTCTCTTTCGATAACTTTGAAGCTCAAGTTAACTTTAAAAAAAAATTACCAAGCTTTTCTGACAAAGAGAAGCTTCCCAGCCTTAGAAAGGTTGTGGCCGCCATTTTTGTGTATGAACATTGGTTCAGTTTGAATGTCTTGCTGGCCAGTCATGGACAATGTTCACCTTCCCTTGTTTGCAGTAGGAGGCCCAGCCTAACATCCTGAGCAGTTTCCTCTCAGGCAGCTTCAGTCTCTCTGTTAAGAATTTAATGAGTGACTCTGGTCTTGTCATTTTCCCCATCTGTGCTTTAGCGAGATTCGATACAGCCTACAACACAGTTCCATTCTGGCTGCTTCCAACCCTCAATCTCATGTCTATTAAAGTTGAAAGGTTAAGAGTGAGTACCCAGAAAATGCTGGCCGAAGAGACTTGAATGTTTTCTAAGAAGCAAGAAAAATGAGTATATTGCTTTTCAAAGCAAGACCTGATGATGACACTCAAACCGCCCCCCATCGGCTGTGATATAAGATGGAAACATTTGTTTATTTGTATAAATGAACATAAATACAAGCTGTTGTGTCTTTTAATACATGCTAATATTTTTCAGGGACACATATACTCCTTTTAAATGTCATCTCTGACTTGGCTTTCAAATGACAACCATCAGAAATGTTAGGGAATCCTCAAGCATCTTCCACTTGCAGTGGAACAGCTGTTAATCCTACCTCGTAGCATACCTCCTGTGCGTAAGCCATGGTATAGTAAGAATGGTACCCTCATTCTGAAGATTTCTAGGTATCTGGGTGCTATTTTGAAAGCCATTATCATGCCTGATGTTTATCATAAAGTCCGTAGACCAAAAAATAGCTCACTTTGCTCACCTGACACTAGGTTAAAAAAACAAAACAAAAACCATTCACTCACTGTGTACTTGGGTTGGATCTCTGTAACCAGCTCTGAGAATAAGCACAAATGAAGGCATTCATATGCTCAGATAATTTCTATGTTTGGATTCGTGATATGGCTACAAGTTCTTGGGACCCCTGATCATGGCCCAGTGCTCAGGCAAGGCTGACTGACAGCAGGAAGTTCTGTAGGAATTTGAACAGACTGACAGCAGAACACAGGAGGCGAGCAGCTGAAGAGTTATTTGCAAAGTTCCAGGTTTAGGGAACTTCCCACAGCCAGCTCGGCTACAGCCAAGGGCTAAAGGGTCAAAGGGAGAGGAGCTCCAGGGACAGTCAGGAGCCAGATACGCAAAGGCCCAAGAGGCCAAGTTAAGAATTTGGAACCCTATGCTGAAAGGAGTCAGACTCTATTATTCATTTTAGCATATGCTCAGATCAGTGATTTGAAAGGCACAGTGGTAACAGCAGGAATAGAACCTTCCCAATCTGACACACAGCCCCAGTACTGCCTCACCAAGTCATCCTAGACTCATCCTAGCAGATAGAACATCATTAATGTGCAAAGCCTGCATGTAGCAGAGTTTAGACCCAAGATTCTGGCACCAAAGTCCTTAAACCAACAGCTCTCTCTCTCTCTCTCCACCCAACATAGATTGCTTACTTTGAGTTTTGTAAAGTTTTCTCATCTGAGAGATGCAGATGCCAAGATGGAAAACCTCAGTTAGGCCCATCGCCCGCATACCACCTGTTAGTCCGTCACGGCCCAACAGAGACATCACTGGACACGTGTTCATTGAAAAGTTCATCTTAGAACTTCTGCCTGCGAAAAGTTTCAAACATGCAAGAAAGAAACAGAGTCGATTCTGATTACCTTTATCCAGCTTTAATCATTTGGCGTAGCCCCTGTCTTGTCTGTACCCCCACTTTCTAGAACATCCCATCTGGGGGATTGAAACAAATTCTCTAACTCATTGTTTCACTCATAAAGGCTTCAGAGTTTTCTTTTTCCTCTAAATGATAAGGACTCATCTGTCTACTGAATCCAACAGTAAGACCATACCATAACTAAATACTGAGCAGGTACACTTTTTCAGCCACTGACCTAGATGGGCAGCATTTACATCTCTCCATCTTGTTCATACATTTTTAAACTGTTTGAAACAGGAACCAGTTCTAGACACTGCAGTCAATTGATACACATCAACCCCTTTCAATCTGTCAGTTCTCTATTTCTCTGTCACCCCACCAGCTTATCTGACCTACATAGTTTCCAGAATTGTTAAATATAGACCCTTGTTGCCCTTCAGGATGATCACAGTCACCTGTGATCCCCTGCTTGCTCATGAGATGCAGGTTCAATTTGCTGGGAAAAAAATTACTTCGTCCCTGGCGTCGTTGACCAGTGTTGAATGCACACTCATCAGCTCACAGGCAAGTGTGTGTGTGTGGAGTCCTGCTTATCTGATGACTAAGTTTATGCACTGAGTCCTTGAAGAAACATTTGCAATGTCAGCACACTTATATTTTGGTGGTTGCCATTACTTTGAACTTCATAAACACAAAGTAACAAATTAACAAAGTGACAAAGTAACTACTGTTCTTCCTGCACCAAAAGGAACCAGGGATGCAGGGAATTGCAGGATGCATAGGAAGAGTCTGCAAAGAAGAAACTAGACACAAGACCTTGTGAGACAGCCCTGGCCAAGAGGACAGCCTCATTCACTCTCACTGGGTGTCATTGCCTCCTTTGGGATATCAAGATAGATGGCTACAACTGTTTCCACTGGGTGACCACTTCCCAGGAATCCATGCAGCTGTGAATCAGCAAAGATACAAGAACGCACTTCAATGTAAAGTACCTGACCCTTTACATTGAATAAAGAGCTGAAAAGCCCTCAGAGACCACAATTTTAGAAATAAATTCTTCCCAGTATTCATACATTTCTGGAAGCAGGAAGTCAAGTCCAAACAGAGAGAGAGAGAGAGAGAGAGAGAGAGAGAGAGAGAGAGAGAGAGAGAGAGATCTATAAATGAGATTATGCCCGAGATTATGCCTCTCCCCTCTCTCCCATCCTGTGCTCTTACTAAAATCCAGAGATACTGGCTATGGGATTTGACAGGAGGAAGTGGGGGTGGGGTTGGAGCCTCCTGTTCTGACCACTAGATCTGTGTTGGCACGCATCTTTCCTACTATACTGGCAGCTAGCCCTACTCCGGCACTCCTCAGAACTTGAAAAATACCGAGATCCAGCTCAAGATTATTCCCATTAAGAAGGAGCTTCTATTTTTACACCATAATCTTAAGTGTGTTCAGTGTTCTTCCCTTCCTTGTTCCTCATGGCATACTTGGAGAGAAACACAGTGCAGGCCTTGGCAGGCATGACCAGAGGCTAAACATGGCTGGCGCTGTTTGGTGTGGTGAGTCACCACTAGCCCTCTCATGTCCGTGCTTTTCTATGGCTGTTTTTATTTGGTATACTTGAATTTCCCATTGCAAGTGGCATCAACTCAGACTAACGCTACCTGAACACAGACGTGGTTGCTTCTAGTAGAGCCCTGGATTCAAAGCCAGAAGTTTTAAGCTGCCTACTTTCTCCTTAAGCAGATCACTTTCTTTCCCTGGATTAAAAGATGAATTATTCTTTGGTTTTACAAGGTTAAGTTGAAAGTGATGTTCCGTGTAGACACTCTCATTCCCTGGCCTTCACAAGAATCCTGGCACGTTACATACTACTGAGACTGGCGTGATCAACATACCATGCACCACACATCCCTAACCACTTATAGAAGGAAAAAATAGAGTTGCCCCATTACCCCTGCCCAGGTCCCCAAAGGCCAAGAGCCCCAGAGCGAGCAAGAGAGGGGCTGATGATGTGGTAGTGTGGGGTGGGGTGGGGTAACTGAGTTCTGCACTAAGTCACTATAGACCTTCCCATTAGGCAGGTGGTCCTCAGTGAGGACAGTATCTGGTCATGCTCAAGATAAAAGATTCTGTGAACTGGGCCTTTTTAGCAGCGTTCAGTTACAATATCAACCCCAATGGCCCCTGATACAAAGACTGATACGTGATCTGCTCTGTCTGCTCCATCCAAATAGCCATAGGAAGCTTTCTCCCACTTCCTACCCTCTTTGTACCGGCAATAAGGCCTCCCTTGCCATCTGAGAACCGAGTCTGGGCTGATTCCTTGGAAGCAGCTGTTCACCCAAACCTTGGGTCTTAAGTCCCAGGTCACATTTACCTGGATCTTAATGTTGATGTGGCTACTTATGAATCCAGAGACAGACGCTTCACCCACTAGCTCCATTTTTCTCTCCTGTCAGGAATAATAATAAGCAGCCTTGTAGGTGGGGCATAAAGAGGGTCTAGCATCAACAGGTGCTCAATAAAGAATACGTTCACCACTATTTCTGTGCATGCCTGTGCTTGAATTAGCCAGCAACCAGCTTTTTAAATTAACTAGAAATAAATTCACTAACAATTAAGTGAGCATTGTTCTAAGGCAGACCGCCATTGCGACGGTGATATAGAAGTGACTGATATTTGAACCAAGTAAGTCTTTAAAAATATAGAGTTTAGGAGAAGTCGCAAGCTCTCCGAAATATCTCACTACCACACAAATAGGGCACTGAGAGAGCAAGTGTCACTGTAATGGAGACAACTTGCAATGGCCAATCAGGAATCACAGAGAAAGCAGAAGAAATGTTTTCCATGCTCCACGGGAACCAGGAAAGGCCTTCCTGAAGACGCTGATGTTGCCTCTCTTCTCGTGGTCTTTTGAAATGTATGCATGAGGAAGCACTGACTAAAAAGTAACACCTGAAGTTGTAGTTCATTATATTTATTTTGGAAAAATATTTTTAAAATGAATTTCTTCATTAACAAAACAGTAAAAAAACTCAAATAACATTTGCACAATATTCCATAAATACATTTATATACAAAAAATATAGTCACATAGACCCGAAGTGCCTTTGTACATATTTACCAAAATTTAAATTATAAAAAAATGAACGTCACAAAATACTCAAGCTTTACAGATATCATGAAAAATATTTTTACAAATCCAAAAAAATAACACACATTTTTTTCCCCATCTAGAAAAAAAAAACACATTTCAGTATCAAAAAGGACAATAAAGGCAGTTGTGTTTCTAGTTCAAGGAAAGACTGGCTCATAATAAACCAAGATAGACGTGTCGGCAGTGTGTGCTTCCTATATGAATCAAGTCACTCGTCCATTTAAATATATACTCTTCAAAGCAACTGGTCCATAGTGCAACGGGAATATCTAGCAGGCAGTCCAGCGGCGGCCAAAGCCTGGGCTGGCAGTGTCCGGCGCCTCTGCTAACTCCGAGAGAACCAGCTCCATCTGAACCTGTTTCTCAGCAGCAGTCCTTGGGGTCTCCTCTCCCTTTCCTCTCTCAGCAGCATTCATTGGGGCTATATCCTTGGAATTTTATTTAAGAGAAATGGGAATTTTGCCACATCACTTCCATCTTACACCTAGAAGGGCCCAGGAAGACAGGACAGGAAGTTAACTTCAGGCAGAAACAGACCCTCTCCGCATCACTCCCGGCCACGACAAGAGGGCCACACAACTGACCTCAGTCGCTATAACACACTCATCCTTTTCTGCGGATAGGACATACACCGACTGGTACTTGGTGTCCTTTGAAGTAGAGTAGACAGAATCCGGCCTTTTTCTGTCAGGAACCTCCCCACTGAAAGGAAAATTAGAGAAAACCACAATAAACACACAGGGAAGTGGTTGACCATGGATCATACCCAGAACATGGAATGGCCTTCCTGCCTCCTCGCCCAGCTCACAGCACATACCCCCTGAGTGTTGAGGTGCCCTTCTCCTCTCCTGCAGAGCTCTGGGACTGGCACTTGGTGTCACGTTTGCTGTGTGCATCCCTGACCGTAGCTTCATCTCCCTTGAGGTCTCGGACGAGGTTATAGTCCACAGTGGGGTATCGGGCCTTAAAGCTACTCTTGTCAGCACCATGGTCCCCATGAAAGTCTGCCTTCTTGTTGGTGTTCTTGATCTGTGTCGCCCCAATGATGCTCACAGAAACATCCTTCTCTCGCTGGCAATTGGCTAGGTTGTTCATGGTCTCTGTCTCTCCCCCACAAGGATCCGGCGGAGGCTGGTGTTTCTGTAGCTTCAGCCGGACGCAGACGACCACAGCAGCACAGCCCAGCAGCAGCAGAAGGACAAGCACCACCCCGGCACACACGGCCACCCAGGGGAAGGGCCCGCCCTGGCTCTCCATATGCCTCTCACTGAGGTCCACCACCATGGGGCCTGGTGGTGGCTCAGGGAGCAGGAACTGGCAGTTGGGGCCTCCGTAGCCCTGGGCACACTCACACACGTAGCGCTGGCCCCTCTGGTGGCAGGTGGCACCATTGTGGCAAGGTGCATGCTCACACCTGCTGACCGGGGCGCTGCAGTTCCTGCCCGTGTAACCAGGCGGGCAGGTACAGGAGAAGTTGTTCACACCGTCCCGGCAGGTGCCCCCATTTGCACACGGGGACGAGGCACAGTCATCCACGTTGTCCTCGCAGTACCTCCCGGAGAAGCCAGCCTGGCACCGGCACAGGTAGGAGTTGCCGAGGTCCACACACTTGGCACCTGGAATGCAGGGCAGGCACAGTCATATTTAGGCACACAGAAGTTTGTTCACCAAACAAACAGAGTAGATAGAGCACATGTAAATCCATAATTGGCACACAGCTACACTGATAGTTTAGCCTTGTACTACATGACCTAGGATCTCAAATCCAAGGCTATGGGGAGAACTCCAGGTAGAGACCTACACAATAGAAACGGTAAGAGCTTTTCTATTATTATTATTTTTGCGTGTATTAGGCAAACTCTCTACATAACCACATCACTTGTTCCTCTGGCCCCCACATTTCTGCCTCCAACAGGATCTTGCTAGATTTGCCAGGATGGCCTTGAACTTAATGGTCCTGTCCCCAGTCTCTGGAGTTTACAAATTACAGGCCTCTGGCATCGCACCCAGGCTCTAGATCAGTGTTCTGACTGCACTGTGTACAAGCATTTTGTCTGATCACTACATTTACCTCACAACCACCAGACAGGGGATGATACACTATTAGATCCGGGTTACAGGTGGAGAAATTAAGAATTAAAGAGAATGTCATGCTCACTGACAGTTATGGAAAAGTCGGGATTGAAAACCACCAGAAAAGAGGGAAGACGGGCAAGAGTGCAGGAGAGAGAGAGAGAGAGGAGGGAGGGGAAGGAGCAGGGGGGAAAAAGGGGGACGACAGAATGACATCTATTTGGTTCCGCCTCTGTCCTAGTCTATTTTAGGTACCTCTCTTTTACTAGCAAGAAGCTCCTGGTATACAAAACATGCCCTTCATCCTTGGTACCCAAACTATTATCTGGAGCTAGACTTCCTTCCCAAAACAGCACGGCTGTGCTTCCTGTATTTGAGCAGAGCTTGCAGAGCCATGAACAGCGACATACCCTAAAACACCACTGGCCCTGAACAAACTGTGGGCCGCTGACCAGGCCATTCCTCGAATCATGAATATGATCCTAGCCCTCCTGTCTTCTTTCCTCCTGAAACCTCACGGAATTAACTTGGGGGATCCACAAAAACCCAAGGTGACCCACAAAGCAATGGGTTCCCTACTAAGAGTGCAAGTGCTTCCGGAGCCAGTCCTCCAGACATCCCCTCCCCACCGCCCCCTCACCGTTAGAACAAGGGGAAGAGCTGCACAGATCCATCTTCTTCTCACAGTTGAAGCCAGAGAAGCCCACAGGGCAATGGCAGGTGTAGCCTCCATCAGGGTTATCTGAACACCGTCCCCCATTGAAGCAAGGACCATCTGCACACGTCATGGCGCTTAGCTCACAGACCTTGCCATAGAAGCCGGGAGGGCAGGTGCAGGAGTAGCTGTCCTCAAGGTCCTATACAAGGAGACCGCAGGAGGCTTTCTTAAGCTGTTCCTAAGAACCCACGCATCTTATTTAAAACCAAGGATCCTGTTTTCAGCTAGCAGGACGCAGTGCACCCCGACTCACCGTGCAGCTCCCTCCGTTCCTGCAGGGGCTGGGAGCACACTCATCTACCTCCAGCTCACAGTTGGCACCTGTATACCCAGGTCGGCAGGAACACGTGTAGCTCCCCTGGCCGGTGTTGGTGCATGTGGCTGCATTCCTGCATGGCTTGTGGTGAGTACAGTAGTTCAGGTCTGCCGGGGTGGAGATAGGAAAGAGGGCAGAAAGCCCAAGGTCAAATACAGGAAGAATCTGTTTCCAGTGGGCACTGGGCTGCTTTGAGGAGACCTAGCAATCACAGAAGAGGGCCTTACCCTGGTTGCAGAAAAGGCCCCCCCAGCCTTCCTGGCAGTTACACTGCCAGGGTTGCTGGCAGGTACCATGGAGACAGCCCGGGTAGCGGATGCACTCATCACAGTAGCGGCCCTGCCAGCCAACTCTACACCTTGGAGAAAACAAAACACGATCACTCCGCCTTCTAGATTCATAATGGTATCATAGCACACCAAAAACCATCCAGCAGTACCAATGAACTACCTGTCCTCGAACTAGGCAGGACGTTGGGCCATTGAAAAGCTTAATTAACCCTGAGTCATCCCCTCTCAGAGTCTATGATGAGGGGCACAGAGGCCACTCAAGTTGCCTTTAACATGCACAAAGACTATGGATGTGAAATTTCATTTTCCATACAAACTTTTTAACTGGGGCCTGTATACTTCCATTAAGTATGAGCTTAAGTTAGTGGAAATCTATGCTTGTACATTTTCAGGCCTTTAGTAGAGTAATAGCTCCTACTCAACTAACTCCCTGGAGTGTTTTACATCCTATATATGAAAAAAATAACAAGAAGAAAAGATGGATCAGGCATGGTGGCTTTAGGGAGCCTGAGGAGAAAGATTATGAGTTCAAAGCCAGCCCATGTTACACAGAAAGGCCTCTGGGTAGCACAGAATGTCTCGTAGGTAAAAAGAACAGACAAAGACAACTTTGCAAACTTACTTGCACTCGCCTGGTTTGTCGCAATATCCGTGTTGGTCATCACACCCTGGTAGACAGATTGCTGCAAACAAATAAAAACGTAGGTTGGAGCCCCAGCCCAGAGATTCCCCAGAATCACCAGGTGGGACTGAGGCAAAATTAGCAGCACCCACTCCATAGGTCCAGGCTGTGCGGATCTCAGGTCAGAGAGCCTAGCCCACCCTGGCTGGTGGCTTTGGACCTCATTCAGGCCAGGGATGAGCATTCTTCTTAACATAGTGCTTCCAGGACAAAAGGGCTCTCAGAAGCCCCTACTCCTACCCCTGTCCCTTTTTCTTCTAAAAGAGGGTCAGAAGTCTTCTCCCTCCTCCTCCCCCACTTCCCAATTCTATGCACAAAGCCCCACCTCTTAATATCCCAGAAAGTGTGTGTGCAGATAAGAGTGGACAGCTGGTGTGCAGAGTGCAGGGCAGGACAGCTGCTCCATTGTCTCTTCCCTCCCGCAGCTGCCCCAGCGCAACAATGCTGCCCCCACCGCACCCCACCCCCCAGCCCTAGCATGTGTGTATGCGCTCACACAAGCGCGTGTGCGCACGGACCCTTCTACCAATGGGAGCGGGCAGTGTCCCTACCGCCTGTCCTCAGAGAGATCTAATCTATGGCACGCGTAAGGAGGGGCGGGGAGAGACCCCAGCGTTTGAATAAGAAAAGTTTAGATTTCTGGCTACCCTAGAACTATTGGCCCTGAGAGATGAAATCTACGGTGGGAGGCCAGAGGCGCCTGAAGGGGCAGCGGGGTGGCCACAGGCTGAGGCTTTCAGCTGGCTCACTTCCCCAGTTATGAAACTCATTAATGATCAGCAACTCCAGTTCTTAAGAAAACAGCCAGTTCTTGGCCCTGGGTGAAGGGTGGGGGCGGGGGGGCATCAAAGTATATGGGGAACTAGGCAACAATGACGTCCAGGCTCTCACTGAAGTGTGGACTCCCTTCATCCCCGGGCCAAAAAAAAAAAAAAAAAAAAAAACAAAGCTAGAAAACTCCATATCCTCCCCCAGGCACTGACAGAGGTTTTGGGCCTCACAGAGTCCAATGTTCAACGGCTGCAGGGCAGAAGAACAAAAGTTCACCAGGGCCCTGACGTTGGAAGGAAATGCCATTCCTACAGGTTGGACAGATGAGGCCTCAGATTGCTGGAGAGAGGCCCCCTGAGGTGCATAGGAACCAGAACCAGAACAGAAGTCCTCCCTGTGGCCCTGGTACCCTGGTTTGCAAGAGGATTACAGGACATCAGTCACTGCTTTTCTTCTTCATAGTGTGCCGTAAGCATTTAGACAAGGCAAGATGCCCTTCGGCTGTGTAGCCCTGCACTCTGCCTCAGGACACCTGCTAGCTTTCCACAGCCCCAAGGATGGAAGGCTTTCCTACAGGGACAGGGTGCACAGAGTATACACCACAGGGAACCTTTGGAAATAGATTTCTGTAGGCAGGTCAGGCACCCTAGCTCTGTGGAGGAAAGGGAGGGCTTCCCAATGAGACATTGTTGCAGCAAGGAGAACTGTTGGAAAATGAGCCCTCCGCATCCCCTTTCTGTCCCTCCCTCCCTTCCTTCCTCTCTTCCCTTTCTAATACAAAGGCCCTAGGGAGAACACAGCCTTACTTCCTGACCCCTGGCCTTGTCTCTGAACTCCTCCCTGTGAAAAAAAGCAGCTTCCTACAGTAGACACAAGGTCTCCCTTGTTAAAATGCCTGAATCCAGCCTATCTGCCACCAACCTTAGCAAAACACTTCTCTTTGGGCCTCAGTTTCCCCCACTTTGGCCATCTCGACCATCTCCTGTTGCTAAATCCCGTGTCTTTCCCCATAAACAGACCCTTAGGAGTCATTCTCCAGAGGACTCACGGTCAGTGCAGTACTGGCCTTTCCAGCCAGGGTCACACATCTTCTCCCCTCTCTCCCCACAGGTGAAGTGACCGAAGGCGTCATCTCGGGGTCGGCAGAACACAGAGCAGCCTTCTCCGTAGTAGTGCTCATCACACACAAACCGGTAAGAGTAGCGGAGGTCTGTACGGCCGCTGCTGTGAAGGTCCTGAGACCACTCTTCTCCCACAGTGAGGTGCCTCTGCGTGGTCAGGCGGCTGATGAGTCTTTCTGGGTTTTCTGAGAGAGAAGATGCTCAGGTTGGTAATGACAACACCTAGAAGCTAGGAACCGAGAGAGCGGCATGGATGCTGCTGCCAAGACCAGGAGCCTTCTTCTTCTCTGAACTCCAGGTACAGAGTAAAGCTAAGAGGGCTGAGATGAGTGGGTAAACTGGGTATTTACAGTGGGGAGAACGCGTGGTCTAGGGGATCTTACCTGTTGCGAGATCATCAGGAGAATCTGTGTGGAGGGCTTCAATGATCAGAGAGAAGGTACCCTAGGAAAAAGGGAGAGGATGCTTGATAAATCACAAGTGTGGAGGAGGAGGAAGGGGAGGAGGAGTTGGAGGGGGAGGAGGGGAGGAGGAGGAGCTGGAGGAGCGGCATTAAAGGGAACTGAGTACAGAGGCTCTCAGATCTCTGGGTTGTGCCAATGAAGGTCAACTCCTATCACTTTCCTTAATAGAAGAATTTTAAAGAGTGTTTTTCCCCTGTGGGTGGGTTTTATTTTTTTTTAAATGTTAATACAGGAAATTGTGGTTTTTGTTTTTTTTTTAAAGGAAGAGAGTTCTGGAACCAACAAGGTCAAAGAGGAGAGGGCAGCTGTCATTAGTTTTCTGGGGGGTGGGACCTCGAGGGTGGAGAGCAGTCCCAGCACTGGTGGCGACCCAACCACCCAACCAAGGCCTTGGAGCTAGGGAACAAGAACTCTCCCAACTTTCGGAGGAGAGGAGGGAAGCATTCGACCCTTGAGGCAAAGACAAGGTGTGTGAGAAATGCCCAGCGCTTGCAAAAGCCTCCGGTGTTCCAGATCCCTTCTCAACTGCGGGTCAGTACCCAGTAAGAAGTCAAGACCTCAGGCGTGTCTTTGTGGGATTCCCCGACCCTTATCCGTGGCCCTTGCCTTCCTCCCACTGCCAACCACCAGCCCTCCGCCCCTACCCCTCCAGGCCCAGCCGAGTGCGCGCAGGTGCCCACTCACAGGCCAGGTGAATCCGAAGGGGAATCGGATGGGGTTGCTGAAGGCGGGGTCGATGCCTGCGCCATCAGGCAGGCTGAAGGAGTCGACACCCAGCACTGGCGTGACCGCACTGCCGTAGGTGCAGGGTGGCTCCGGGGACACGCTGGCCTGGTAGTGCTTGAGGCATACGCGAAAGAAGGTCCTGCAGGCGCACGGCGGGCCGGAGCCCCCGCGGCAGCAGTTGCGGTTCCCCAGCAGCCCCTTCTTGTTGACGAACTCCTGCAGCTTCAGCTCAAAGACGCCGGAGCTCCAGACCTGCGCGGGGAAGGGGCGTGAGGACGCGCCGGCGGCGGAGGGACCCGGGGGCGCGCGGGCCCTTGCTAGGACGCAGAGGCCGAGCGCACCTCGGCGCCCATCCGGAGCTGCCCGCTGCCGGGCAGCTCTCGGGGTCGTCGCTGCCGGAGTCACTTGGGGATGGACAGCTGATCCGCTCGTCCGACTCCCCTCCCTCCACCGCGCAGCAGCCCCGCCCGGCCCCCTACCTGGCACAGCAGGGCTGAGACCACGGCAAGGGCTAGCGCGCTCCGACGGCCCATGGTATCGCTGGACGCCCTTGCTCTCCAAGAGTATCCTCCTTTCTTTCTTCTTCAAAGACCCAGGGATGCCAGGAGAGTCTATGTGACTCGAAGAGCCCCGGCGGAAAGACGTCTCTCGGCTCCAGGTGTGGTATCAGGGCCAGGTCGCTTCAGGAGGGTGCGGTGTTTCTGATACGTCCCTGACAAGAGCTCTGCGAGGCACTGAGAAAGGACAACTTTCGGTTTCCTCTTCTAGCTTTCTGTCCACGGAGAGGTGAGTGTCGCCTGCTTTCTGGGTTTTGTCTTAAGCTTCTTCGCGAAGGGAAAGAAGAGAAAGGAGAGAAGACACAGGGGGAAGACAGCCCAGATGTTCAGCTTAATTCCCAAGGGAGCTTGCAGTGGCTTCCTTCGCAGGCTTATTAGAGAGCGGCGGTCTGGAAATCCCACCGGCGAGGCGATAATCCGGGGCCCCGAGGGGCGCGGTGGGAACGGACTGGCGGTGGTGGCGAGGACTGTGGCGCGCGCCCTGGTCTCCCGGCCGGGCGTCACTCGGCGGCGGCTGCCGCTCCCGGAGTGCTCTAGACCGGTATCTCTTGCCCTATCGCAAAGCCTGGCGTCTTCCTCAAGAATTCAGCCAATGCCATGCGAGAACACACACCGAGGACCGGAGACCGAAGCGTGGGAGGCTCCGTGCCGCACCGGTGCTCTCCCGTGACCTGCCTTGGTCAGACAGGGTAACCGCGGGTGCACGCCGGAGGATCTGGCCGGGGCTGGCGCCTGCCACCCTTAAATCCCGCCGGCCGCTCGCATAACTAATGAGATGCAAATGAGCAGCCCCCCAATCTGGCGAGAGCTGTCACAAAGGAGCCACTTTTCCAAACCCTCCTCTCAATGGATCGCCAAATGGTCAGTGAGCTGTAAAATGTGCAACCCTCCTCCCCGCCCCCACCTCCCCGCCCCCTAGTCCTCTCTGCCTCCGCCCTCGCCCCTTCGCCTCCCTCCCCCAGCGCAAAACCCGCTCATTTACATTCCTGCAAAACGTTGCCGGGGACGAACCGCTCTGCTCCGGGAGCTGGAGCTCAGGCCGCGTCGCCCACCGCCCCACCGCCACAGGCCCGAAGACCTTAGGCACGCCGGGCTGCCGGCGCCTCCCACGCGCGGCCCCCCGCTAGACTCGCTCGCAGGACGCGGCCTCTGGACTCTGGCGTCTCCAACACTGGCCGCCTAGGCTCTCCGCGTTTGTTCAGTCCTAGGGACTGGGGAACCGGGGAGAGGTTAGAGGCCCGCGTCCCCGCTACTGCCCCTCCTCCCTGGCAGGCTCTTTCTAAGGAGGAGTCTCCCGGAGGGGGCGGGGGCGGGGTGCCCGGTAGGAATGGGACCCTTGAAGAGATGGGAAAAGGGTGGCGAGAGCACCCCGGCAGTTTCGGGAAGTTTCGGGGAGCTTAGGCACGCTTATACCTCTGGTGGAGCCTGGCGATGGAGCCTCCGAGAGTGCCGATGGGCTCACAATCCCGGCCGGGCACCCCCAGACAACGCAGTGTCCCGGAGCGCTGGTGTCTCCGTGTTGTCCACGATCACTGGAAATGGGGGATTCGGGTCCGGGTAGTATATTCCCTGGGCCAGCAGAGCCAAAAGCTAAGCTTACCCCTTTTCCCAGTGTACACACCCTCTCCCTGGAGATTTTCAACCAACAGCACCTTCTCTGGTGACCGGACCCACTCTCCTGGGTATTCCCTCAGGCCTCCCTCTGCTTGGTAAAAAAGTGAGTTTGGTGTGTGTCGTTCGCGTGGCTGTCATTAAGGCAGTCTGTTATTGTGCGAGGCTGAATCAGTGGCTCTTTGTGCGCTCAGCTGTATGGTAATGCAGACAGCACCTGCTCTCCGCACAATGCGGAGAGAAAGAGCTCCCCTCCGCGCACGCTGCGGCCTCTGCGACAATGTCCGGCACATGTTTGAAAGACTCACCCCCACCACCTCACCCCCAACACATAACCTTTACACAACCGTCACCTTATTAGGTTTTTACACATCCATCAGACACTAGAACTTTTGTTTTCTTCTTCTTCTTTTTTTTTTTTAAGGGAAATGAGTTTATTGGGAGGGCCCAGGACACTCCGTACCACAATGAATTACCTAAACTGCTCCCCTCGGTCCGAGCTTCAGAGAAATGTAAATGGAGATCTAGAGTGACTTAGCACCTAGCTCTGTGTTGAGCATGCAATGAGCTGTGTATCCCCATCTTTGGAGGGGCCCCCCAACACCTAGGCAACTTCATTAGAATCCCGAGGTGTGATTACTGGAGCTAGTGTTCCTTTGATTGTAGCACAACCCCTGGGGTGTACCTGACAGGTGTCCTCACTGTAGGTGTTGCTGTCCTGCTGGTGAGAATGAGCCCTGTTCTGGCAACCTATCTTTATCATTTAGGCCAGGATCTGGATCAAGATGTATATAATGCACAGAAAGAGAGAAAAACCTTCCCATGCCCAGAGAAACACTGGTAACAAGACTCTAAGCAGTTACTTGGCAGAATCATCTGTGTTGGGCCATCTGGTAACTGAAATTACAGCTTGTTTTCTGATGACCCAGCCTGTCTCCTGCTATCCTGACTCCCAAACACTTTCAAAGTTTCAGAATCAACAGGAATCTGCACTTCACGGCATCATTAACTCACAGACAATCAAAGAGTTAACACACACACACACACAAAACAGAAAAACAAAAAAACAAAAGCATGTACAATACTCAAGGCTGAGGTGAGAAAAGTGGGGTTGGATCCCACTTTAAAAAAAAAAAACCAAAACAACTGTTTATTATAGAACAAATGGAGGCTTCAAAAGATACTGCCACCTCTATGGCACACCCCTGGCAGTGGTGCAAACAGAGTCCCTGTCCTTTGTAAACTGTGTAGGGATTTGCTACATCACCACAAGGCTGGGCTAGCTTGAATCCTAACTTAATCTTGCCACCTAGTGTTAGGATTCCTTTTTCACTAGGCTAATGTTTCCTTGGAAAGTTACTTTCTGAGAACTCAGAGCTCAAAAGCTGCTCCCTGTTGGGGCTGGGAGTGGGACTCAGGTGAGAGGGGGTTCCTACAGCAGAGGGGAGTCAAGGAAGAAAAGAAACAGGGTCAGACGCAGACTCCTCTGCGCCTTCGAGATTACAAGAAGAAATGAAATATCAGGAACCTTTTAATTAGAAAATGGAAGTGGAAACCAGGCTTGTTTGAATGCCTGTTTAGAAAACTGGAAATGAAAAAGTTCCACGCGCAAGGGCTTAGACCTTGGGGGTGGGGGGGTGGACTTGTCCCAAATCTTTAACAAACCCCCCTTAATACTAAGGTATTAAGTATTTGTTAAATTGACGTGGCACAGATTTCTCGATTACAGTGGCAAAGCAGTTCTGAAAGGCATCGTAAAATCCATCAGAATCCTGCCCAAGGCATTCATTCTTTCCAACTTAATTTATGCCACACCATTCTGTATTGGGGAAATCAAGCAGAAAGCTCTTTTCCCCCCCTCCCTCCTACTCCTTCTGCTCCTCTTCTTCCTCCTCCTCCTCACCCTCCCATTTCCCCATTCTCGATCGTCCACCCCTAAGTTGGTTCCTATTCCCCTCTCTTTCAAACACAGAGCGAACGGGGAGACTGTTTAACTCCAGTGATTCTATAGGAGCCTGTTGTAGTTTAACTCCTGCGTACCAGTAGCTGAGAGGAACAAAGAGCAGACTCAGGTCCAGCTATTCATCTTTTCTTTGCACTTTAATTTTCATTGATTGGGAAGACAAGGGGAGCCTTTAGGGATTCGAGCCGAGGGGGATGACACGCCTTTAGACGCCATCAGTCCCCTAGCCAGCCATCTGCTCTGAACCAAATGGCGTTTTTTCACTCCGTAACTGCATGTCTCTATACTCCCACAGCTAAGCACTCAGAACCCCCCAAATGCAGGAGGGAACTTAAGCCAGAGTATGTTAAATAGATTTGCCTAGCCAACAGATTTCCCCTCCCCCACACACCATAAATCCTCACCTTCACCATTAGAAGAAAGAAGGAAACTTTCTTTTAAATGCTTTTTGATGTTTCAGCAAATTTACTGTACAAAGTGTGCTCATTAGAACTGAGAAGACACCGAATACATCAGATACAGGACTTGAAGGAAGTATTTGTTGTCTGGTGGTAGTGTTGTGTTTTTCCCCCCCACACACCCCCTCCCAGTCTGAATAATTGCAGTGGGTGGATAGGGCAGACTCAGGTTGCATAATAATCAGAATTAAAGCCACAACAAATGCATCTGGAGTTCTGTCTGTTATTGATCCTGATTGTTTTCTGTATTTTACTGGCCCATGTGGTAATAAAAACTCCCAGGCACGATCTTATTGAATTGGACTTGCCCATCCTCAGCACGGGTCACCTAGTCCTGATCCAACTCCTTCATGCACACACCCAAAAGGCTCAGTTTTCAAGATACGAATTTAACCGTGGCTGCAGATAGGGCAGTATCCATGAACCGCTCCCAAACAGTTGTCAGAGTAGGCCAGCACAGGTTCAGTTTTCTGTGTAAACAAATCTGGAGACTTGAGCGGGATTTGTGTTTTCTCAGACCAACTGAACACTGTATACACAACAGAGGGTTCTCTTATTCCTAAGAATTAGGATCCTTGTTCAGAACAACAAAACTGAAACTTCCAAGCAGCAAATCTGGTGTTGATCAAACATGCCAGCTTGCTTGAGGGGAGGAGGAAGAGGAGGAGGAGGAGGAGGAGCCTGCGTATTAATTAGTTCTAGTATCACATCTTGCCCAACAGCCCTTCTGTGCATTTTCCTCAGCCAGTTTTAGAATCAAAAGCAGTTAAAATATTGGGGGGGGGGGGGGAGTCCTTGCGGTGACGTGGCAAGCCCGCCGGCACCTGTGGCCCACCTGTCTGGTGAGATTATGATAGATATTCAACAGTCTGTAGCACAACTTCCTTCTTAAAGTCTCTCTATGGTGCCAGGGCTGGCCTGGAACTGAAGATACTTCTGCCCCAACCTCCCGAATTCTGGGCTTACAGGCATGCCAACCATAATCCTGGCGCACACACTTTGATGTTTGTACGGACGTGTGCACACTTGAATGCAGTTAGCATTTGGCTTCCATTTAGACTAGAGACTTCGAGCCTCAGATTCGCCCGCACCAGGTGGACCCGGTAGTCCTAGCCTCCTCTGCGTTCTGTGAGCAGTACACTCAAAAAGAGAAATGGACCCAAAAGACTCCTGCATCGAGCCCCGTGAACTTCAGAGTGGATCGGGGGTCCTAACACCATCGTGCTGTAAGATCATAGCCCTTTCTTCTTTGATGGAACCGGCTGCCGCCCCTTTCTACCCACCTAGTTGGTGTTTCTCCTTTGGGGAACTAGATAGGAAACTCAGAGCCATTGTATGGGCTCCGAGGACACCTCACCCTGGGGTGCGTGGGTCTTGGGAAGCCGGCTGCAGAAAGTTGCAAAGGCATGTGCTGATTTACATGAGAAAGGGGGAGGCGCGTGGCTCAGCTGGCGGCTGCCGCGCAGATGACAGATCGCCCCACCCGCGGCCCCTCCCCCTATGCCTCTCCTTCCTCGGAATCGTGGGTTGTCTGCTCCGGGCTGTCCTGCGCTGATTTCCATGACAAAGCGCGTGTTTACCTGCGGCTGCAGCCCGGGCGGGCGAGCCTTTGTCCCAGGACCAGATTATCTTAGCAGCTGCTCGTGGCCAGCCGAAGAGAGTCACGCGTGCACCCCACTCGGAACTTTCCGTGGCCTTTAGTCTGGAATGGGTAGCCATGGGGTGAGGGGTTTGTGGGAAGAAGGCTGTAACACGGGGAGAGATTGCTTTTAGTTTGCTCATAGGTTTATGACTCTAAACTAGAGTCAGCGCCCCCCGGGGGGGGGGGGGGCTTCTGGACTGTGGTGGTGCTAGAGAGGTGGTCATCATTGGGCCTGTAGATGGGGGTGCGACTTGAATCACAAAGCTTTGAGACGAAGTCATGCGGGTTCCCTGCAGCTGGGTCCGGGCCACAGCGCTCTCATCTCACCTGGTATCAACGGGGACCAGCTGGCTGTGCGGCCCCGTCAGAATGACGAGCTGTCTCCACCCTACCCCTACTCGTTCCCCTCCCGTCCTTTCTCCTCCCCAGGGTTTAATTGGCCAGGCTCTGGCCTTGGTCGGGAGAGTTTAAAGATTAGGCTCCTAAGAGTTTCTTAAACAATAACCTCAAAAGCCTGGCGCTCTCAGACTTAACTAGGGGCTGAGCTATGCTTGCTGTGTGAGCACGTGTGCTTCACGGCCTCCCCCAAGGAAGTCCCTGTTGGACACAGCAGCACCCAAAGGCCACTCCCAAGGAGCCCCAGAGCAGCCTAGGCACCATGGAAGCTTTGAGTGCTCCAGGCTTCGCTGGCCTCCCCCCCTCCCCACCCTTTTCTATGAGCATCTGTCCTGGAGAACAGATGTGGGCACCTGCAGTGACAGGCCACATATGCTCTGTCCTATTCAGAGGCATTCAGACGTGGCACAATGAGCGGCTTTTGTGCGCAGAGAGTCACTAAATATATTAATCTGTACTCCCCAGAGCACCGGGCTGTTTAATTTTTCACTAGCAATAACATCTGATCTAATCCTTAAATCGGCTCCCAAAAGCCTCCCCTCCCGCCCACCCCCTCCGCTGGAAAAAAAAAAAAAAGAAAAAAAAAAAAAACGTGTGAAGTTATTCAACCTTCCACCTGTTGCCTTGCTGTATTGGGCCGGGGAACTGCAACTTCTAATGTTGGTTCCGGCAGGGGGTGAGTGGAACGCGCAGCGTTGAAAACTGTTTGCCACGTGAGCGTAGCTCTGGTGTGTTTATCAGAAGGAAACTGAATACTAAGTGTGGAGTGTGGCTTCCCAAATGTTGTGCAAACAAAGAACGATAATTATTAAACAGGCTTCCGAAGCAACTCGGCGCACTCACCCTGCCTGTGGGAACACCTTTAAAAAATATACATCGAGTTCCCATTTATCTTCGTGTTTATTAAACTCTAGTGGTTATTAAAAGTACTGCTCAATAGGCTATTACAGCCCAAAGGTAACATAAATCTGAGATGTCTAAAACAAAAAAGAAAAAAAAACATTTTTTTGTTGCAGAACTCTTTAATCTTAGCATCACTTATTCCATTTTGATTTGTTTTGGGCCACAATGAATCTTTTAGTGCCATTGTAGATGTCACAATGCACAGGGACATCAGGCTGTGAATGAAGACAGAAGCAGTTTAAACAAGCCAAACCCTTTCTTTCCTTTCTGTCCATTGTCTTGTGAATGGGTCTTCAGCCACATTCTGCTGCTAGGAGACCAGATTTGCAAAGCTCTACTCCAGTAAATCTGCTGGGGAGAAAGAGACCCAAAAAGCAGCCAGGGACTAGGGAGGGAAGAAAGGGTACAAGCCGCACTTTTTCACCTCAGTCAGCCCATTTCTCCATCCTAAAATGTAAAACATACTTCCTAGTGTTGCATTTAAGATTTTCTGTCTTTCTCTTTTCATTCTTCCACGCCCATCAAGGCACGGAAGGACAGCCCTGAGTCCCCATCCATGTTTGTTTTCAAAGTGTGAGATTTTTCTTTCAGGAAAATGAGAAGTGAACGTGGGAGCATGCCCACCACCAGAATGAAGGCTAGTGTGGCCAGTGAGAACATGGGGATGGTTTCTGACTAGGAATATCATTATTCTGCAGTTACAAAGGTCCTCAGGGCCACTCATCACTTGTTAGCTGGTGACCACTCATTCTTCAGGGATGGACAGAGTCCCAGGGCTGCTCACCAGGTCAATGGGAAATCAGGGTGACCAGGGGCAGGGATGGGGTCAGCCATGGCAGGAAGCGGAAGACTGTCCATTCTCTGCTCTCAAGGCACAGAGTGTATCTAAAAGTAGACATGCTCTCCGCTTCTATAATAACTATAAAATGAGTTCTAAAAGGCTGGTGTGTGTGTGTGTGTGTGTGTGTGTGTGTGTGTGTGTGTGTGTTTCCATTTCCTGAAAGGGTCCGTGCAAGATTAGCACACTTCCTTAACAGCACGGCAGAATTTGCCGGGAAGCCATCACTGTTCAGTACTGTTTTCTGAGGAAATGCTTTGCTCCGTTTCTCGAATCCGCATAGGGATACCACGCTCTATCTTTAATTTGGTCAGTAGGATGGCTCAAGAAATTTTGTCTACAATTGTTCAAAGAGTTGGGGCTGGAGAGAGAACTGTTAGAAGCACTTGCTGCTCTTTCAGAGGACAGGAGTTAGATTCCCAGTATTTACCTGGCAGCTCACAATTGCCCTGAAGTCCACTTTCAAGGAACCTGACTCCCTCTTCTGGCCTCTGCAGGCACCAGTCACCACATGATGCATATGCATACATGTAAGCAACACACACACACACACATACACATGCACACGCACACGCACAAATCTTTAAGTTGTTAAAAGTCTTTATTCTCTTTACTACAGTGATGTCTGTAGTCATACAGTCTGGCATTGTTAGTAGGGTTCATCTGTGTCTCTCTTTTTATCTCAGAGAACCAATCTTTTGTTCACTAATTTTCTCTGTTGCTCTAGACAGCTACTGGGACTGCCTTTAGTCTTGGCTCATTCACTTTTGATGTCTGAATACGGTAATTTCAGATTTTGTCAAGCTCTGCGGCTGTTTAAAGTGGGAGGGACAGTTCTGTTGGAATCATGCCTTCATGGGTGGAAGCTCAAATGGATGCTTTTGATTCGAGTAACAAAAAAATCCTAGTTCTATATCTAATATATGAAGAGACTTTGTTTTATTCCATTAGGAGGGAGGGGTGGTCTGAGTGTATCTTCCATCTGCCCTGTGTGATGAGCGCCTACATCCTGGGGAATTTCTCACACAACATGGACTATCAGAAAAAGAGGGGCAGTTTCTTCCTAGATGATACCTTTTACCAACAATAAAACAGTCATATAACAATGTGCACCGTGTTTTCGTAGCTGTGTCTCTCTTCTTTCCTGTCTTCAGATGAGCCACACCAAATAAAATGTTGGGCCCTGTACTGGCTGGTTTTGTGTGTCAACTTGACACAGGCTGGAGTTATCACAGAGAAAGGAGCTTCAGTTGGGGAAGTACCTCCATGAGATCCAGCTGTGGGACATTTTCTCAATTAATGATCAAGTGGGGAGGGCCCCTTGTGGGTGGAGCCATCTCTGGGCTGGTAGTCCTGGGTTCTATAAGAGAGCAAGCTGAGCAAGCCAGGGGAAGCAAGCCAGTAAGAAACATCCCTTCATGGCCTCTGCATCAGCTCCTGCTTCCTGACCTGCTTGAGTTCCAGTCCTGACTTCCTTTGGCGATGAACAGCAGTGTGGAAGTATAAGCGGAATAAACTCTTTCCGCCCCAACTTGCTTCTTGGTCATGATGTTTTGTGCAGGAATAGAAACCCTGACTAAGACAGGCCCATATGATTGCCACATTCAAAGACATTCAGTTCAACACTGTCTTCACTGTCTGTGTAGATGAATTTCTTCATTCATTATAATGGTTACTGTTTCAGTCAGAGTTTGTAGTCCTGCACAAAACATCATGATCAAGAAGCAAGTTGGAGAGGAAAGGGTTTATTCAGCTTACACTTCCACACTGCTGTTCATCGCCAAAGGAAGTCAGGACTGGAACTCAAGCAGGTCAGGAAGCAGGAGCTGATGCAGAAGCCAAGGAGGAATATTACTTACTGACTTGCTTCCCCTGGCTTGCTCAGCTTGCTTTTGTATAGAACCTAGGACTACCAGCCCAGGGATGACACCACCTACAATGGGCTGGGCTCTACCCCAGGATCACTAATTGAGAAAATGCCTTACAGCTGGGTCTCCTGGAGGCATTTCTTTAGGGGAGGGTCATTTGTCTGTGATAACTCCAGTTTGTGTCAGGTTGACACACAAAACCAGCCAGTACAATTACCTTTTGGCGAGATGTGGTCACTGGTAGGTTTCCCAGGCTCAAGCAGATGTCCCCACATCCATACACATTTGGGCAGTGCTGACTGGACTCCATGGGTAGTCAAAACAAAAACAGAAAACATGAAGTTGAAAGGGATATTTTGGAGGGGACATGGGAAATGGTTGATAAGAAAATTGAACATTGAACAGGACACCGACCAGTGGCCGCATCCTCCAAAGTTCCCTTTGCCAGCAACTGTTCACGGGCAGCAGCTCCATGCTAGCTGCATGCTAGAAATTTGGCTTGCTTGGGTCTTGCGTGGGTAAGCACCGTTATTTTGAGTTCGTGATTGTGATAGCCCTGTCATGTCCGGGTAACAATATTTCACAGCTGTCTACAGCTCTTACATTCTTTCTGCCTCTTCTTCCTCCAAGTTCCCCGAGTCTCGATGATTGTGGTGTTGATGTCCATGTCCCATCCATCAGGGGCTGGCTGAGTTCTCATCTCTTATCCTCAGCATCTTGACTACTTATGTATCTCTCCATGGTTTGCTGCCCAGTGCAAAAAGAAGCTTTGCCAGTCAGAGGGCTTCTGTCCTCCCCAGCCATGGGCTTTTGACTGAGGTTATAATATCAGACAAAAAAACAAAAAACAAAACAAACAAACAAACAAACAAAAACTTGTCCTCCTGTGAAGCAGGCTTCAAATCCAGTCAGAAAGTGGTCATTACCAGATGGCTGACAATTCTGTACCATACAGGATTCAGTGCTACATGAAAGCTTTGAAGTCTTCTCTACCACAACCTGCATCCCACCTCTGACTCTATGAAGTTAGGCAGCATGAGGGAAGCATTCCAGTCAATTTAGAACTGATTTCTCTATGGACCGCAGTTAATGCATAGTGTAGCTTTAGTGGCTACCAACTTCTACATACAATTTTCTTCTAGTCTCTCAGGAAAGAAACTTGGTAGTCTCTTACTGGTGCCTCCCCCACGGTAGAGGATGTGATCAATTTTGGTGTTTTGATTTTTCTTTCTTTTTCTTTGTGTGTGTGTGTCGGGGGTGGGGAGAGACAGGGTTTCTCTATGTAGCCCTAGCTGTTCTGGAACTTGCTCTGCAGATAAGACTGGTCTTGAACTCAGAGATCCAACTGTCTCCCCCACCTGAGTATCAGGATTAAAGGCGTTCACCATCATGCCCGGCTGTGTGTAATAATTTTTGTAAGCTTTAGACAGGTTGGAGTTTGAGTAAGATTGTGCTACCTGCTGCTATTACTGCTGCTTATTTAATCGCTTTAAAACATTTAAATGTTTTTCTGTTACCAAATCAATAGATTAAAAGTTCAAGTATTTCTTGATTTGTAACAAAAGTAGCCCTTGCTCACAGCATACAGCTCTGCTCCCAACACCCTGTCTTTTTTCTTTCTTTCTCTCTTTTAAAAAAAATTATGTATTCACTTTCCATCCCAATTGCTGCCCCCCTGCCAGTCTCTCATCCCATTTTTCCATCCTCCCCCAACCCCCGTCTTCTCCTCTGAGAGACTGGAGGCCCCCTAGATACCCCCCCGACCCTGTCACATCAACTCTCTGCAAGGCTGGGCGTATCCTCTCCCACTGAGGTCAGACAAGGCAGCCCAACCAGAAGAACGCGTATCCCAGGTCCAGCCCCTGCCTGCTCTTTGGTGGGTGCTTCAGTCTCTGAGAGCCTCAAGGGTCCAGGTTAGTTGACTCTGTTGGTTCTCCTGTGGAGTTCCTATCCCCAAGCTCCATCCAAAGTTTGTCTGTCCAACAGCTCTTCTTACTCTAACCTCACAGCTACCTTAGAATTTACTATCATATTCTATATACGGGATTGTATAGTTGTATATCCTTTCCTACTAAATTACTATTTAGTATTTACCTTATAACTGTGTGGTTAGAATTCGTGTCTAAGAGCTGGAGAGATGGCTCAGAGGTTAAGAGCACTGGCTGTTCTTCTACAGGTTCTGAGTTCAAATCCCAGCAACTACATGGTGGCTCACAACCATCTGTAACGAGATACGTAATAACACATAACCACATTTAGCCATGATTTTTTTTATTGTTTGTCTTTATTGGATTCAATGCATATCTGGTTTATTTGCTTATTGCTTCCCATTTGCAGCTATTACTTGCCACCGAATTCTGAAGACTCTCCTTTAGTGCTTTAATGAACTGTGCATTCTGAGGACTTCATTAAATATTCCTTTGTCCGATTCATTTGGTTTTCAGCTGGATTCAATATATCGGCATTATTTTCTCTAGAATTTTAAGGCTAATGCTCCACTGCATCCAATGTCCTAGGAGCTCATGTAGAGTTTCTTTGTCCATCTGACTCCCAGTCTCTTAAATTGGAACTTTTTGTTTCTCCTTCTAGAGGTTTTGGTTGGTTGGTTGGTTTGCTCGTTTAGACAGAGTTATCATGACATAGATGAGACATCCTTAAACTCAAAAAGATTCACCTGTCTCTGCCTCCATGATCTAGGATTAAAGTCATGTGCCAACATACCCAGCAAGTCAATTATTTATTTCTGGTGTTTAGAAGTCTTGTGAAGATGTAGCTTATATAGATCTTATATAGATCAGTGCTTTGGAGCACTGATTGCCATTATCAACATGAAAACAAGTCTTCCAACTATGAAAGGTTTCCTTGAATGATTCCTTTGGTGTTTTTATTCTCTTCATTGAAAATTCTCTCTTTTCCATTTTTGGATACCAGACCACACGTTTTAATCTTGTATCTTGTTCTTCACTCTCTTTGTCTCCCTTCATCTTAGAGATGCCATCCTACTTATCATTAATTTATTTACACATTAGTTTATTTATCACTAATACATGTATTTATCATTTTAGTTTTCAAGATTTCCCCTTGCCAGGAGGTAGTTAGTGACATACATCTTTAATCCCAGCACTCGGGAGGCAGAGACAGGTGGATTTTGGAGTTTGAGGCCAGCCTGGGCTACAGAGTGAGTTCCAGGACAGCCAGGGATACACAAAGAAATCCTGTCTGGAAAAAACCAAAGGAGGGGGAAGAACTCAGAGCACAGAGCTTGTAAGATAAGTCTGAGATCATCCTGAGCATACATGACCCCATTTAGATAGATCAGAAATCAATCTTTCTTAAACTTATTGCATGATGGAGGCTAATAATTAAGGAAACGTTCACTGAAGAAAAGTGTCAACCACATGTGAAATCTTTGTTTAAAGTACACTTTAGTGTTTTTCCCTGTCGAGTGCTGTGTCTTATTTAGGGTTTCTATTGTTGTAATAAGGCACCATGACCAGAAACAACTTGGGGAGGAAAAGGTTTATTTCACCTTATGACTCTCAGGTGATACACCACTGTAGAGGAATTTTAACCCTATAACATAGATGCTTTCATAAGGGATCACATCCAAAGACCTTCTAGGTCTATACAATCTGGTTGGAATGCAAAGCTTTAACCTCTAACAATGAAGGAAGCAGCCATGTTCAAAAGTGACGTCTGATTGAGGGGCAGACAAAGTGAGACATCAGAGAAAGATTTGATAATGAGTCAAAGATATGATATGCCCAAGTCACACGAGGGTACAGCACAGGAAAGAGAGGCTACCTAAAATCAGAGAGAGGAGAGTGGTTGTGTGTGTGGCAGTTTTACCAGGACAACTTTACAAAAACAGAGGCAAGGAGAACAAGCTAAACACAGATGAAGACAGAATGAGCCAGAGAATGAGGAGCTGGAAGATTGGAATATATTGCCCGAGTTAGTATAAAACCAAGCAGAGCAATTCAGGGAGGAGCAGAGAAAAGCCAGATTGAATCTGTCAAAATGGAAGATTCGGTACAGAGGTTGTGCAGAGGCTACAAGCTTACAGGCCCAGGTCAGCACAAGCTATGTATTGGCACATCTTGGGTATAGCTCTCATATCATTCCTATATTTGAAAAAAAAATGGGATAGAAACTAAAAGCCAGAACCTGCAGGCAGAAATTCAGAAGCTGTGGAGGAGCTGGATTTTTCCCCCCATGACATGTTTAATCTGTTTTCTTGTACAAGTCAGGACTCCCTACCTAGGGGTGGCTCCTGTACATGAATCATTAATCAAGAAACTGCCCTATAGACTTGTCTACAAGCAATCTGATGAAAATATTTTCTTAATTGAGGTTTCTCTTCCCAGATAACTCTAGCTGGTGTTAAGTTAGCAAACAAACAAACAAACAAAGCCAATCAGGATAACTGATCTCTTGTCAATCTGATATACAAATATATTACTATTAAACCATAGTCCTACCCTTTTTTGCTTATCCCCAAGATCTCACGTTAATATCAATATCACAATATAAAAACATGAATAACTTTAAAAGTTCCACAGCTTTATATTTTTTCAACACCTTAAAGAGTCAAAGTTCCTTTTAAAAACACAGTGTCTCTTTAAAAGTCCAAAGTCTCTCAACTGTGGGCTCCTGTAAAATCAAAACTAGTTAAGTATTTTCAATTTCCAAGAGCGAAAAATCAGGGCACAGTTGCATTCAAATCAACACAAAGTCGAGTCCAACTATATAGAGCTCAGTGACAGATGTGTGGGAATCATGATCATCTGGGCTCTTCTAGCTCTGCTGTCCACAGCACACATAGTACATTCCACATGCTCAGACTAGCGACATTACTCAGCAGCTGCTGTCCTTGATGGCCATATCTATGGTACTGTCATTCCCAAAATGCTTGGGTTCCTGCTGGAACTGGGCTGCAACTTTACCTGTGCACGCCTCCTGGCTTCTCACAGCGCAAGTCTTAGCTGTTCCCCACCATTCCTTCATACCTTCATACCACTCTTTTCATACCTTCAAAAACAGTACCATCTGGAAGACTCTTATATATCACCAAATTCAGCTGCCAGGACAAGGTACTTGGCCTCAGCTAGACACCGCTTCTACGGGATGACACCAGTATATAACACAGCCTAGGTCTTGCTTCAATTATGCTGGTCAATTCTTAATCACAGAGGATCCTTCAGCACCAGCCGGCCAGTATTTATTGTCTCAGCAAAGCAAGTTTCACTTTAATGGTTTTGGTCTCTTGTTTTTTTTGTTTGTTTGTTTGTTTGTTTGTTTTGTTTTGTTTTGTTTTTCATTTGGTCAGCATGTATTTTTTTAATTTATTGATATATTTATTTACATTTCAAATGATTTCCCCTTTTCTGGACCCCCCACTCCCCAAAAGTCCCATCAGTCCCCTTCCCTCCCCCTGTTTTCCCACCCAACCCTTCCCACTTCCCTGTTCTGATTTTGCTCTATACTGCTTCACTGAGTCTTTCCAGAACCAGGGGCCACTCCTCCGTTCTTCTTGTACCTCGTTTGATGTGTGGATTATGTTTTGGGTATTCCAGTTTTCTAGGTTAATATCCACTTATTAGTGAGTGCATACCATGATTCACCTTTTGAGTCTGGGTTACCTCACTTTGTATGATGTTCTCCAGCTCCATCCATTTGCCTAAGAATTTCATGAATTCAGGGATGTGGAGAAAGAGGAACACTCCTCCACTGCTGGTGGGGTTGCAAATTGGTACAACCACTCTAGAAAGCAGTCTGGCGGTTCCTCCGAAAACTGGGCACCTCACTTCCAGAAGATCCTGCTATACCACTCCTGGGCATATACCCAGAGGATTCCCCACCATGTAATAAGGATACATGCTCTACTATGTTCATAGCAGCCCTATTTATAATTGCCAGATGCTGGAAAGAACCCAGGTATCCCTCAACAGAAGAGTAGATGCAAAAAAATGTGGTATATCTACACAATGGAGTACTATTCAGCCATTAGAAACAATGAATTCATGAAATTCTTAGGCAAATGGATGGTTTTGGTCTCTTGTTAAGCATTGCCTCTTTGGTTTCTGCTGAACAGAACCACAGATTCTTTTATTATTTTATTTTATGTGAATGAGTGTTTTAGGATGTGTGTGCATATGTGACTGCCTGTCTGATTCCCTAGAAAATCAGAAGAAGGCATCAGATCCCTTGGGACTGGAATTATAGATTGTGGTATTTCCTGTGTGTATTGGGGATCAAACTTAGGTCCCCTTCAATAGCAAGAAGTGCTCTTAACCACTGAGCCAATTCTATGCACCTAGTTCTTAATTAAAAATATGGAATGGCCCTGGCAGAATCTTAAAGAGACATTTAAACCTCCCTCTGAAAATTCACAAGCCAGAATCACATCATCTGCTCTGATCTCAGCATTATGTTCTAAGTTCCCACAATAGCCTAGCTCTGGACATTCAATAGAGCTCTTCCAGTCCAAAGTTCCACAGTCCTTCCATGACCATTCCCTAAACACAGTCAGGGCTGTCACGGCAATATCCCATGAGCCTTTCACCAGGGTTTCTATGATTGTGATAAAACACCATAACCAACAGCAACTTGGGGAGGAAAGGGTTTATCTGGCTTATATATCCTGGGTCACAGTCCATTGAGGGAAGCCACGCAGGAACCTGGGGGCAGGAACTGAATCAGAAGCCATGGAGGAATACTGCTGCCTTGCTTCCAGTGGTTTGTTCAGCCTGCTTTCTTATACAACCCAGGACCCTTTGCCCAGGGGTGGCACTGCTGCCCCCAGTAGACTGGGCCCTTCAACACAGAACCATAGATCAAGAACACATCCTGCCCGGCGGTGGTGGTGCACACCTGTAATCCCAGCACTTGGGAGGCAGAGGCAGGCAGATTTCTGAGTTCGAGGCCAGCCTGGTCTACAGAGTGAGTTCCAGGACAGCCGGGGCTACACAGAGAAACCCTGTCTCGAAAAAACAAAAACAAAAGCAAAAACAAAAGAACACATCCTACAGAGTTTCCTACAGGGAATCTGATAGAAGTGTTTTCTCAGTTGAAGTTTCTCTTTCCAGATCACTTTAGCTTGTGTCAAGTTGACAAAAAAAAAAAAAGTCCAACCAAGACATGTTGAATAGTTTGGTTTCTAGACTGTCAGCTGTCATCAGTTCCAGCATCCGTTGCCTGAGAGAGAAACTGAGTGTTGTGGTTTGCATGAGATGTCCCTAATAGGCTCAGATGTTTGAATACTTGGTCCTCGGTTGGTGACAGTTTGGGTAGATTTGGTGGCTTGTTAGTGGACTATGTCCCCGGGAAGAGGGTAGGTTTTTGGCGTTTTAAAACTTTGAAACCATCCCCATTTCTCACTCTTGCTTCCTGCATGTGGAGATGAGAACCCTCAGCTGATGCAGTCACTACATATCCTCACTGGGATGGTGGCTGACTACAGTCATGATGTTATAACAAAGCAACAGAAAAGTAAAATCCTGAGAAACTATCCCAAGACAGACAGAGACCTTGTAAGACTGAATGATACTGCTGCCACTCCTGAAGAAATGAAGGACTATGAGGGCGATGCCAATTCCAAGTTTAGTCTCACCTTTCCTAGAGACTGGGGACTTGTCAAGCAAGCAAGAACTATAAATCAAGTAACTGACCCTGGAGGGTCAACCTGTTATCAGGGCAACTGCAATGATGGCTGCTCTATTTTAGTTACCAATGTCCAGAGAAGACTTCATGTCAGCTGTGGATGCCACAGAGACTTTGTTTTAGTCAGTAGAACCACTACAATTAACCAACACCCAACAGTATCATTGCCATGGCTGTGACAACTCTGCATTTGGACTCTCAGCCCTTGATGCTCCGGGTCCAAGCAGTGCCGCCTTTCATTACCGGTACTCCTCGCAGCTTCCCAATACTCGGCGGGGGTGGATGCAAGCTGCGGTCTATTGCGTTAAAAGGGTTTCCAGTCAGTATCCGCTGCAGCCTGTCTGCATGCACTGCCAGAGCAGGACAACCAGTGCTCGTGCCTGCTGCCACTGCCAGTAGACTCAGCCTATGGGACAAACCCACTTTCCCCGGTCTCGCTATCCAGGGGCGGGCAGGCTTCCTAGGCTATTCCACAGTTGCTGGGCAACGGGTTGAAGCTTCCTTCTTTCCGGGGCCTGAGCACCACCCACTTCGCCTCCTGCTCTAGCGCTTGCGTACTAGACCCCTTTCGACTCCGTTCTTTGCTTCCAGTTACGTAAGAACAAGCTTCACTTTGTGTAACCGGGCACTTCTCCGGGCGGAAGTGCAACAACGGAAGCGGAAGTGAGCACGCCGTAGACTGCGCGTCTGAAAGCTGGTTGACGCATCTGCAGTCACTGCTGAGCTTTGGGGTAGGCCAGGCTGGGCGATCAGCCCTCGATCTCTGCTGCGCCTCTCCCTTCCCCGGGCTCCTTCCAGCATCAGGTCCGCTATCCTCGCCGTGGCCACGCCCCGCCACATCCTGGCTGCTCTGCACCCTGACTTTTCCTCCCTGGTGGAGAGGGAGAGGCAGCAGTCCTCCTGCAGGTGGAGCGGGGTGGAGACTCTTCCTGATCCCAGCTGCAGGACACTGAGGACTAGCGAGGTAGAGTCTCAGATTCTGGTAGCGGCTGGGGAGGGAAGAACTGGTACCTGGAAACCTGGGGTAGGGAGAACGTGGGGCCTGCAGTGATGGAGAGGCAAGGGTGCTGGGCCTCGGCTGTGTCGAGTTCCTCTGGGGAGGGGAGCATCCAGTTTATCTACATATACTCTCAGACCTTTCCATCTCGGACTTGCTGTTACCCACGACCACTGTCTTCAAGCTGTCTTTCATCATTTTCCCAATCTCCCATCATTAGAGGATAGTTTCTGACCTTGACTGACATTAGGGTAGTGTACGAGCGCTGGCTGCTTTTTCCTTACCTGTTTTTGAAAGGCACCAGCAACAGATGTGTTATTTCTCTTGCTATACATCTTGACAATACACTTTGACAATAGCACCTCCCAGTTTAAAACAACAACAACAACAACAACAAAATCTGTTCTGCCAGTCTTCCAGACGTTTATATCGGTGACACCTTTGGCCCGAAAAGACTTAAGTGGATAGCATTTGAAGTCATTTGTTTTCCACATTCAGAGATGCGACTATTATCTCAGAACTGGAGTCTGGGTATATTGGTAGAGCTGATAATGACAACTTCATGAATTCAAGCTTTGGCTTTGCGGTCCTATTGCTTCCATGGGCAGATTTCAGTGTACTGAGAACACAATACCCCTCTGTTTATAATTGGTATTCTTTGAAAAGAGAAGTATCGCCGGTTGGATATTGTAGGCCCTTTACAATTGCTATTTTCCTTATCTTGCAGCTTTGCAAGTGTTCTTGTCCCAGTTTTTCCCTCCCCATTTCCACCATCTTTAAGGTGTGATTGGTATTTGAAGGAAAGGCTTGGACATTGGGTAAAACATTATAACTTCTGTGTTGCAGATACTAAACTAATTTCATTTAATTTCTGTGTTGACTCCACCTTGAAAGAAGG
The DNA here is from genome assembly GCF_947179515.1 of Apodemus sylvaticus. Lineage (NCBI taxonomy): Eukaryota > Metazoa > Chordata > Mammalia > Rodentia > Muridae > Apodemus > Apodemus sylvaticus. The sequence continues at coordinate 49,332,384 of NC_067494.1, forward strand.
ATATATTCCACATAACGCTATCAATTGTTGCCTCAGAACTTAATACCAAGGATAAATAGTTTTAATTTTGTTGTTTGGCATTATTTCTCTCTGTCGCTGTCTCTGACTATAATGGGAGTCTGTAAACTATGAGTAGGTTCTTGATCTCACTTAATACATCTATCTGCCCCTGGTTTTACTCACTTATTTTTCCAAAATAGGCATTGGTCCTAGCCTATGGGAGACATTTCAAGGTAGAAAATCCCACCCTTCTGTTAGGGATTCTCAGAGCATCTCAGGCTGCATTTCGAGCAGTAGGCCGTCTGTCTAGTAGGAGTGAGCTATTTGGAGAGTATCCTTGCTCAGGGTCTATCTACTGCTTATGTGCCTATTAAGACTTAGCCTATTATCTAGCTTTTAAAATTCCTAATTTATCCGTATATTGTTTTTTTCCCAGTCATCTCGTAATAACTCCTTTAGGGAACAAAGAACTTCCTTACATGCTTTTAGCAATAAAGAAAAGCAATAATAACTTAATATCCTCAGCTTTCTGTCTTCTGGGATTTTTTTTTTTTTTTTGAATGTACTAATTGTGTGCTGTGTGATAGCTGCTTCCTCAGGAACTGTAAAGAAATGCCTGTTCACCTCAGATAGACCACTGACAACAGACAAAAAAACAAAAAAAGTTTCCAACAAAGTCTAGCTTAGCAAACCAGTATGTTTATTGAAGTTCTATAGGAACATGGGTGACTGAATGTGGGATCCAGACCCAGGAATCCAACCAACTGATCAATCCCTTCATGTCACCAGGGCTACTGCAGTAGCCCAAATATTGTCATTACAATTTGATAATAGATCCTCATATCATAATCTTTGTGTTTAGCATGTTTAATAATCATATGAGCAAGGCTTCTTTTAAACTTTAACATAAAATGTGTAATATTTGTGTCCACCTAACTTTTGATGCCCAAATTGCTGATGACAACTTCAAATTCTACCAGTAGCAGCTAGTATCTATTAGTACCCAGTAAATTCTTAAAACGCTAGTCCTGTGAGGGTGCCTTTTTTTTTATTAAGTCTGGAGTTTTTACAGCTTCTTCGTTGTACGATGGGGCTTAAAGCTTTCACTACACATCAGAAAGTTTGTTTCACAGGTTAGTGTTTGTGTGTATGTATGTGTCTGTGTGTGTCTGTATGTCCGCACATGCGAGCTCCTGACTGGTGAGTACACCGTAAAGACGAGATAGTCTCTGTGCCCTGGGTCTTCAAGAGGCATTATTTTGTGTTGCTATTGGTATATTGAGGATTTGTTGTCGTTAATATTTTATCAAAGGACTTAGTGGGTTGATGCCATATTTAAAAAAAACATAGGAAAAATAGACCATTAATATGCAACATTTCTTCTGGAATTATTTTTACTATTGATGGGCACTGTCTGCCTGAACAATGTCTTTTATTTATATAGAAGGATTTAGGTAAGCACATCTTACTAAATAAAGAATTTACAATGATATTTTCCCACATTCTGAATTCTGACTCTGCACTGGCTGTTTTTGTGTGTCAACTTGACACAGGCTGGAGTTATCACAGAGAAAGGAGCTTCGGTTGAGGAAGTGCCTCCATGAGATCCAGCTGTGGGGCATTTTCTCAATTAGTGATCAAGGGTGGGAGGGCCCCTTGTAGGTGGTGCCATCCCTGGGCTGGTAGTTTGGGGTTCTATAAGAGATCAGGCTGAGCAAGCCAGGGTAAGCAAACCAGTAAGGAACATCCCTCCATGGCCTCTGCATCGGCTCCTGCTTCCTGACCTGCTTGAGTTCCAGTCCTGACTTCTTTTGGTGATCAACAACAATGTGGAAGTGTAAACTGAATAAACCCTTTCCTCCCCAACTTGCCTCTTGGTCATGATATTTTGTGCAGGAATAGAAACCCTGACTAAGACAGACTCTTAAACCATTTTTGTATCTATATTTCAGTTTTCTATAGCGTCACTATCTCAAATGTTGCAGCTACTTAGTATAGTACATTCTTAATGCAGTCTCTCTTTAACTCCTTTGTTGAATGTGCTTGACACATTTACCTAGTTTGATAAGTTTTAAATTTGTGTTAACTCTTATCTGTCAGCATAGTCACAGGAGTATCCCAGACCTGACACATACATGCCTGTGTCACATAGAAAGGAGCTCACATCTCACGCCAAATCCCAAAAAACCTTGAATAATAATTATACTTTTATTCGATGCCTTCATGCCTGTGACTCCCAGCAAGCAGGCTAGGTCACACGGTGGAATTAACACCCCCTCCACACCCCCACACCCCACACCCCACCCCTGCATGTGTGCACGAACACAAAATCGCAGTCAGTTGTTTCTTTGTTTCTTATAATCAGAAAGAATTCTGTCTTCCTGTTAGACCTCATCATGCCGGCAGTCTATGGTTTGGTGCTCTAGTTCTCTTGACTATTCTGGGAACTGAACAATCTGGTTCTTTGCTTTAGTCACCCCCGTCATGCTCTTCCTATTAACGAATCTCTTGTTTGTACCGGAAGGCTCGCTCTCCTAATCCATCGCCCCATCCTACGGCTGCTTACAGCTGCCTTCCCAGCTATAACTTTGATACAGCTCCCATCTGAAGGGAAATCATGTCGGCCTCTTTTCTACAAAGCAGTAACTTTTTATTACTACTACTACTACTACTACTACTACTACTATTACTATTATTTATGGCAATCACTAGTTCACTTTTATCATGGCAGAGTTGCTGACCATGAACTAGGATCTTTTGTGCATCGAGTCAGTGTGCTCTTTTTATCTTTTCCTGTGGGGGCAGGGAGGGTGTCTGGCTACTCTTAGTTATCAAAAATAATTCAAGCTAGGTGTGATGGAACACTCCTTTAATCCCACCACTCACCAGAAAGCAGCAGGTGGGTCTCTATAAGTTCAAGGCTAGCCTGGTCTATAACCAGAGTTACATGGTAAGACTCCGTCAAACAAACAAACAAACAAATGAGTATTTTGAAGGTTACCCACATTTTGATCTATATTTTTGATTTTAAAAATAACTTCTACTTAAGTCCTAGGTGGGAGATAATTACCCGGCTAAAAACTTAACTCAGGCCGATGGATGGCTTAGTGGGTGCAAATGGCCACCACCAGGCCTGATGGCTCGAGTCCTATTCCTGGGACCCACGTGGTAGAGGAGAGAACCAGTGCACCTGAATCGTCCTCTGGCCTACACACACACACACACACACACACACACACACACACACACGCCATGGAATGTACACATATTTCCACCCGCTTCCTCCCCCCAAGAAATAAATAAAATAAAAAGCTTTACCACTTTGTATGTAACTGAGCGATACCTTGGCTAGTAAGTAACATTTTGAAAGATTACTGTCCCATATGTTGTCTTTGTGAAAGCCCCACTATAGAAATTAATATATGCTTCATAAAATGTCTTCTGTGTTTCCACTGAAAACACCCCTAGTCAGGATGCCATGTAGCTTGGCGACACACGTTTGTTTGGTTTTAGGACATTAAATATTGTCTTTGTTTGCTTTGATGAGTGCCTAGAAATAATGCCATCGTTACTAATCGTGGATTTATCTTGTTTTATTTTGCAGATTCATAAAACCCAATTATGGGTGTAAGAGGTTTGCAGGGGTTTGTGGGAAGCACGTGCCCACATATATGCACAGTCGTCAACATGCGCGAGCTGGCAGAACAACACCGGAGCAAGTACCCTGGCTGCACGCCCACCATCGTGGTGGACGCCATGTGCTGTCTCCGATACTGGTACACACCGGACTCTTGGATCTGCGGCGGCCAGTGGAGAGAGTACTATTCTGCTTTGAGAGATTTCATTACAGCCTTCACCTCTGCCGGCATCAAGCTGATATTCTTCTTTGACGGCATGGTGGAGCCGGGTAAGCGAGATGAATGGGTGAAGCGTAGACTTAAAAACAACAGGGAGATATCCAAGATTTTCCACTACATCAAGTCAAAGAGAGACCAGCCCGGCAGAAACATGTTCTTCATTCCCTCTGGTCTGGCCATATTTACACGGTTTGCCCTGAAGACGTTGGGCCAGGAGACTTTCTGTTCGTTACAGGAGGCGGACTACGAGGTGGCTTCTTACGGCCTCCAGCACAACTGTCTTGGGATCCTTGGGGAAGACACCGACTACTTAATTTATGACACCTGCCCCTACTTCTCCATTGGCGATCTCTGCCTGGAGAGCCTCCAGACTGTCATGCTCTGTCGAGAGAAGCTCTGTGAGAGCCTGGGCCTCCATGTGGCAGACCTGCCCCTGCTGGCCTGTCTGCTCGGCAATGACATCACTCCCGAGGGCATGTTTGAAAGCTTCCGGTACAAGTGCTTGTCATCCTATGCGTCTGTGAAAGAGAATGCAGGCAAAAAGGGAAATATTATCTTAGCCGTCTCAGACTATATCTCCAAAGTTCTTCATTTGTATCAAGGTGAGAAGAAGTTAGAGGAGATGCTGCCCTTGGGGCCCAACAAAGCTCTTTTTTATAAAGGAGTGACATCATATCTTCTGCCGGGGCAGAAATCCCCGTGGTTAGTTCAAAAACCCAAAGGCATAATAACAGACAAGCAAATGGTGAGCTTAAACCCCGAATCCAAGCAAGAAGTCCCTATGTGTGTAGATTCTGAATTCAAGCAAGAGGTTGCTGTGTGTACTAATCCCGAGTCCATGCCAGAGGTTCCCATGTGTACGGATCCTGAGCCCACCCAGGAGGCTTCCATGTGCTCGGATCCCGACTCCAAACAAGACGTTCCCATGTGCACAGATCCCGACTCCAAGCCAGAAGTTTCCCTGTGTACAAACCCAGAGAGCAAACCAAGCTTACCTTCCGAAATAGACACCGAATTTAATCTAGAAGCCCTCATGTGTACACAGCCCGAAGTCAAACAAGAAGACGCCATGGATACGGAACCCGAAATAAAGCAAGCAACCATGGTTTCAGAGTCTGACATCTTAAAGGCAAGTGGATGTGCCTCCCCCACCTCCGTCCGCAATGCCGTGATTGAAAGTGTTCCTGTAACAGGTTCAATCGTGAGAATGTTATTATCTGCAGAGGACTGTAGGAGGATTACAAATGAGAAACCTCTTGAGTCTAGTTAGGGAGATATATGAAACCATATAAATACATCTGATACTGTCTGTGGATAGGGTGGGAAAGAGCTGTAGGATTCTAAGGAGAGACTGTTGTGGGTTAAAGTATAAAGAGAAGGCTTCCCCCATTGGAGTCAGGCCCTCAGAAGGACAACATTTGCTTTGAATAAGTCAGATGTGGGGTTGTAGGAACCCTACAGATGCAGTGATTTAAAATTAGTGTCACTGTGAGGCATACTGCTAAACTATCCAGGCAGGGGCCTAGGGACCAAGGAGAGGGAAACCTGGAAACAATATGACGCAGCTACACTCCAAAAGCCATAAATGCTAGGAGCTTGGGCTGATTGTAAGTTAACATTACATAAGCATCGAACAGTGTGACTCCACACTAGACGCAGGCTTTATCTTTCCTCAGTAGACTCTTATAACAGCCCTGTGAAATAGGTACTTTTCTAGTCATATCTAACTCTGCCATCATGGCTTCACTCGTGCTAATCATAGGCTTAACCCTTGAGCGGCGTCCCCAGTCCCGTGATCGCAGTCATACAGATAAGGTGGACATCCACAGGAATGGCCAAAGCTTGCAAGCTCTGAGCCAACCATGATTCTACCCCCAAACACGTTAGTAGTATGTTGTGTCACCACCATTCACAATACAGATGTAGGAATCTGTCTCACTGTGTATCCCTGGCTGTCCTAGAACTCACTATGTAGAACAGGCTGACTTTGAACTCACAGACAAACTTGGATAAATGAGCTAGAATCAGGAAATGGCAGGCAGAGGAGCAGCTGCGTTGTGTGTTTTGGTGTGGGGGTTTCCCACCCTAGTTTTAAAATAGTTGCAAGAACTCCTGCCAGTAGATGCTTAGCAGTAGCTATGCATAATGCTGAGGGGGTGAGGGGCACACAGGAGAGCAGCAGATTGGATCGTTTTCATGATCAAATAGCACGATCTAAAGTTCTGATATCGGATGGGGGGGAGCTCAGCCATAGAACATATGGCTCAGCGGGGCCCTAGATTCAATCCCTGGCACCAAGAAAAGAACAAAGATCTGATGTCAGGATTTGAATTTATGTTTCTCAATGCAGAAAAAGAAATATGGGAAAGAATGTTGGGTATTAGCCGCTTCAGAATTCTCGATGTTTCTGCCTAAGCCTCCCAAGCACTGGACTTGCAGGTGTGTGTCACTACGAATATCTTAGAAGTGAAATTAACAGTAAATAGGTTTGCATTTGGTTGTAGAATTCCTCCTGAAACACCTGAATCAGTAGCAGCAGCAGCTAAGGGAGGAGAAGGGACGTTTTCAGGAAATGACTAACTGAATCTCACTACAGAGGCATGGAATGTAGCACCTTTGACATGTGTACACAATGTGAGCCTGAAGTTCTAGTCCCTGGAGGAAAGAAACAATTAGAAGCCATTCTATTTTTATGTGTCTTACAATATGTAGGATGGAATCTTAAATATTCAACTAAGAGACGACAAGGAGAATGAGGAGAAAGCCGTTCTAAGAGGAGAAAAGTGATAAGAGTGTAAGTACTATAGAGTCCAGGTACTATAGAGAGTAAGTGCTATAGAGTGTAAGTACTGTACTAGAGAGCACAGGTACTATAGACTCCAGGTACTATAGAGAATAAGTACTATAGAGCGTAAGTACTGTACTAGAGAGTATAGGTACTATAGACTCCAGGTACTATAGAGAATAAGTACTATAGAGCGTAAGTACTGTACTAGAGAGTATAGGTACTATAGACTCCAGGTACTATAGAGAATAAGTACTATAGAGCGTAAGTACTGTACTAGAGAGTATAGGTACTATAGAGTCCAGGTACTATAGAGAATAAGTATATAGAGCGTAAGTACTGTACTAGAGAGCACAGGTACTATAGAGTCCAGGTACTATAGAGAGTAAGTATTATAGAGCGTAAGTACTGTACTAGAGAGTATAGGTACTAGTGCGTGTAGGTACTAGAGAGCGTAAGTACTAGAGAGCACAGGTACTATAGAGTATAAGTACTACAGAGTGTAGATATTATAGATCATAGGTATTATAGAGAGTAGGTACTATAGAGTGTAGATATTATAGATCATAGGTATTATAGAAAGTAGGTACTACAGAGTGTAGATATTATAGATCATAGGTATTATAGAGAGTAGGTACTATAGAGTGTAGATATTATAGATCATAGGTATTATAGAGAGTAGGTACTATAGAGCGTAGATATTATAGATCATAGGTATTAGAGAGTAGGTACTATAGAGCGTAGATATTATAGATCATAGGTATTATAGAGTATAAGTACTATAGAGCATAGATATTATAGATCATAGGTATTATAGAGTGTAAGTACTATAGAGCGTAGATATTATAGATCATAGGTATTATAGAGTATAAGTACTATAGAGCGTAGATATTATAGATCATAGGTATTATAGAGTGTAAGTACTATAGAGCGTAGATATTATAGATCATAGGTATTATAGAGTGTAAGTACTATAGAGCGTAGATATTATAGATCATAGGTATTATAGAGTATAAGTACTATAGAGCGTAGATATTATAGATCATAGGTATTATAGAGTATAAGTACTATAGAGCGTAGATATTATAGATCATAGGTATTATAGAGAGTAGGCACTATAGAGTGTAGATATTATAGATCATAGGTATTATAGAGAGTAGGTACTATAGAGCGTAGATATTATAGATCATAGGTATTAGAGAGTAGGTACTATAGAGTGTAGGTACTATAGAGAGTAGGTACTGTAGAGCATAAGTACTAGAAAGTATAGGTACTAGAGAGCATAAGTACTAGTGAGCCCAGGTATTATAGAGAGTAGGTACTATAGAGCATAGGTATTATAGAGAATAGATACTAGAAGGCATGGGTACTATAGAGAGTAGGTACTATAGAATGTAAGTACTAGAGAGCACAGGTACTATAGAGAGTAGGTAGTATAGAGAGTATTATAGAGAGTAGGTACTATAGAGAGTACTATAGGGAGTAGGTACTATAGAGCATAGGTATAGAGTACTATAGAGAGTAGGTACTATAGAGCATAGGTACTATAGAGAGTAGGTACTATAGAGAGTAGATACTAGAGAGTGTAGGTCCTATGGAGCATAAGTACTAGAAGCCATAGGTACTATAGACTGTAGATACTAGAGAGAGTAGGTACTAGAGAGAGAAGGTACTGTAGAGAATAGCTACTATTGAGTGTAAGTACTAGAGAGAGTAGGTACTGTAGAATGTAAGTACTAGAGCATGTAGGTACTAGAGAGAGTAGGTCCTATGGAGCATAAGTACTAGAGGCCATAGGTACTATAGAGGTCAAGCAGTAGGGATGCTGCTGTGGAGCCCTCCAGACAGACTCCAATGGCTAGCTCTAAACCCATGCTCACACAGATGACCTGGCTAATTTTGGTGGGCCATTTAAATCAAATAGACATACGGACATGAGAGATTTATGGGCATGGGTCGTAGGGGCATAGCACGTGAAAGCATGGAAAATGCTTATGTCAGAGTATAAAACGTTAAAGGTTTTATTATTATTATTATAACTTTAAATAGGGCTTGGGCCATCTGAGTTTGACAGTTGGGAGATTTTGGTGACTATTCTAGTGATTGTGGACAGCTGCTACTGCAAAGGTGTAGGTGGACCGCTGGGGTCTGCGAAGGGGCAGCAAAGGAAGAGAGGTCAGGAACTCACAAGCAAAAGCAGGTGCCGTGCGCTGGATTATGTTTACTGATGGACTGAATTACGGTGCCCGTGCTCCCACGCCCACCCTAAGGCTTGCAAGCCAGGCAGCTGGAATTCCAGCTTGCATGATCTAACCATATGTGATCAGATTAACCATACGTGACCAAATACAACTTCTGACTTGGCACGCACCAGTGGCAGGCACATGCACAGAGCCACATCTCTCTCAATCGAGAAATCAGATGAAACAGCACATTATGTAGTGGTCATGAGAGTGGGCGGAGTGCAGCTAAAGGGCAGGGGGAGCAGGGAGCACTCAGGTGCTGTTCATACGACTGAATCAAGAACTCGAAGTGCATAACTTAACTGCAAACACTCAACCTTCAGAAGGGAATGTTATATCTCAAGGTGTATATAGTTGCCAAAATTAAATTTTATTGGAAAAGTACAATTATATAGCTTGTTGTTATTTTCTAGGCAAATTTGTAAGACTACAAACTAAAATACAAAACAAAGAGTAAGAAGTGGCCTGGGAATAGCAGCCCATTATTTTAATCCTAGGATCTTTGTGACTTCAAGACCAGCCGCTTGTCTACATAGTGAGTGCAAAGACAGCCAGGGATATGTAGAGAGACCCTGTCTCAAAAAAGAAAACAAAAAACAAAAAAGCTCCCAACAGTAAAAACAATCAAACAACAAAGAAGTCAGAAGTGAAAGAGGGAATTAAAAATTAGAAGTGGGGCTGGAGCGATGGCTCAGTGGTCAAAAGCACTGTCTACTCTTCAAGAGGACTTGGGTTCAATTCCCACCACCCGTGGCAGCTCACAGCTCTCTGTAAGGGGGGTGGGGGGATCCGACACCCTCCCACCTGTGCACAAGAAATAAAATTAAATAAGTTATTTTTTTAATTAGAAGTAATTTTGCTGTAAAAACAACAACAACAAAACAAAAACACCATGAAATCCATAAACATTTATGTTGGAGATTGTATTAAAAGTGTTTCTCTATTTCATTCGTTTGTTGGTTTTTTGAGACAGGGCCTCTCTATGTAGCCCTGGCTGTCCTGGAACTTGCTCCATAGACCAGGCTGGCCTCGAACTCACGGAGATTTGCCTGCCTCCACTTTCCTAGTATTGAGATTAAGTGTGTACCACCACCAGCTGGGCTGACTTCTCCTTTTCCAGGGAGAGGCACACCAATTGGTCGCTCAGTGCCAAATGGTCTCCCTGCACACACGCACACGTAAGTGTGGTCTCAACAGGCTGTATTTAGGGATATGCATGTATATTAGTGGCAGCTAATGAAAGAACAGGCCTTATACTCACAAGAGTTGGGAGGGTTGAATGGGAGGGTTTTGAGAGTGGGAAGGGAGAAACATTGTAATTACAATCTGTAGGGTTTGCCTTGGTTTAAAGAAATTCTAGCAGCTAAGCAGGCATTATTAGGTCATGTGTCTAGTGAGAAGAACAGGTAACTGATTAATCATTGCTGTTTATTGGTAGTATAGGAAGTCAGACATTTTAAGTACTTTCTGTGTATCAGCTCATTTAAACCTCTGTGTGATCTAGTGCCTTTTTAAATAAAGCGTGTGTCATAAAGAAAGCAACGGATATGGTGATTAAAACGCAGATCTCAGCAATGAATCTGTAAAATTACAGGTCTGCATAGGTGCGTATAAGTCGGGAAGGAGGGATAGGTTTGCAGAGAAGGTAGGTCACGATCGAGGTGAGGGCTGTGAAGTGGGAGGTTAGGAGGCTGTGGAGCTGGAAACTCAGTCAGGAGCCCTTTGTAACTAACAGCCCTAAAGTAAGGAAGGTGGTGAGCACATGGTTATTGGAGACCTGAGCTCTCCAGCAGACAGAATAATAAGGTACTGCACAGGTAAGTAAAACATTGCTAGGTCGGAGGACACAGGGGAGAGTGGCAGGAGCGAAGGTCTGAACTCAGGAGCCCCCAAAACAAAACATAAATGCCATTTGGTGGCATGGGTTTGAGCTACATTTCCCTGTTTGGGTATTTCAAACCAAGTGTTTCGTTCTAAAACTCCAAACTTATTTTCAAGGAGAAATCTGTTGCATTTGAATCCTTGAACAGGTCGCCAGGATGCACCACGTCCACTCCGAAAGCTACCTAGTGTACAACATCATGAGCAGTGGAGAGATAGAGTGTAGTAACACCCTGGAGGATGAGCTGGACCAAGCCCTGCCGAGCCAAGCCTTCGTCTACCGCCCAGTCCGGCAGCGAGTTTACTCACTCTTACTCGGGGACTGGAAAGGTGAGGTCAGTTGGTCTGTCTGAGCAATGACTCTGTTTGGAATTGGATTCTGAGAAACGAAGGAGAGTGGATCCTCTTAGGACAAGCAGACGACAGGTTCCGTTTGTCTATAACATCTACTTGAGAACACCATTAAAGATCAATGCCACAAAACATGGCTATCTGTGAGTTTGAGGCCAACTCAGTCTGCATAGCAAGCTTCAGGACAGCCAGCACCACAAAGAGACCCTGTCTGAACAAGAAAACCAGGGTAAGTCCTGGCCCTGCAAACGAACCACCCGGGATTGTTAACAGACTGGAGCACCGCAGCAGTAACGGTTTAGAATCAACGTTGCTCTCTGCGCCTGCCTAATGCCAGCCCCTTCCCAGGTAGCTGAAACCCGTGTCTCTGCTCCGTCCCCTCATAAAGAGGCCAAGCAGCACTTGGAAATGTGCAAAAGTGTTCCACACACCGAGTTTTAGGCAAGAAACCAAAAATATAAACAGACTTACATATTTAAGTAGTCCTAGGCAAAATAAATACAGGCTAAATAGGAGAGAGTTTTCAAAGTGTAAATGCATAGCTAGGAGAGAGGTAGGAGGGTGTCACTGAGGAGAGTCCGTCCCTAAACTGAGGTTACTCCATGAGGTACAGGCAGCCTTGGTCTATTCAGTGTAGGAAGTCAGGAAGGTTGGATGCATGCTGTGAATGTCTGTTCCCAGGGCCCTGTGAACACATCCTGCCCTGTCTTCCCCCTTTCCTCCCCTCTCTCCTTTGCCATGTTGTGAAAACATTTAGTAAGAACCGCTGCCGGATTATGACCGGCCCTTCGGGTCTTTAAAAAAAGTTTTTAAATTTTATATGTGAATGTTTTGCTTGCATGTATATCTGTGCACCATGTGTGTGGCCTGTAGAGGTCAGAAGAGGGTGTCAGATCCCCTGAAAAATGGAGTTTTGGGTGTTTGAGAGTTGGTCGTGTGCGTGCTGGGACTTGAACCCAGGTCCTCTGTAAGAACAAGTCCTTTTAACCACCAACCCATCTCTCCGATCCACTCCTTCTGGTCTTAAATTCAGTACTTGAAGCCACTTACAAAACTTACATTAGACTTTTAGAAATGAAAGTTCTTGTGTGTGTTTGGTGAGTAATTTCTGTAAAATTTCTGCTGGCTCTGGGTCTTCTGTTTTGTGGTTTACCCCTTCACAAAGCAGCGTGACCTGGGAAATGCAGTAGCTATTGTTGATGTGATCATGGTCATCCCTGCAGTAAGAGGAAGAGTCACAAGGCCAATGGTGTCCAGGGACTAAGTGTCCCTCATGCACTTACTGACCTGTTGTCTTTACACAGACGAAGCCAGCACCGGCCCAGTGGTCAAGGAGTGGTTTGTGTACCCTGGTAACGCCCTGAAGCACCCGGACCTAGTTAGGCCTCTGCAGATGACCGTCCAAGGTATGTAGAACCATAAGCTATTCACTGTAGAATGCCATCTCAAGAAAGAATACATTATATGGCTTTCTGTTTGCAGAATTACGTGCTGTTTTAGTTAGAGTTTTATTGCTGTGAAGAGAAACCATGACCAGGGCAACTCCTTACAAAAGAGAATGTTTAATTGGGGCCGGCTTACACTTTCAGAGGTTAAACCCAGGATCACCATGGCGGAAAGCACAGCAGCATCCAGGGAGACATGGTGCTGGCGGAGCCAAGAGTTCTACGTCTTGATCCAAAGGCAACAGCAGGAGACTGCCTCTAAAGGCAGCCAGGAGGAGGCCCTCTTCCATACTGGGGGAGCTTGAGCATGGGAGCATAGAGTGACCACGAAGCCCACTCCCACAGTGGCACACCTTCTTCAACAAGGCCTCCTGATAGTGTCACTCCCCATGGGCCAAGCATGCTCAAACCACCACACCCGTGGCTGATGTTCATTTTACTTCCTGTGCCCTGAAAGACTCCATAGGTAGGGATGGGGGTCGGTAGAGATCAGCACTGAGGGTCTTCTTACATCCACGTTGATTCCATTTTCTAAAGACAGCTTCTCACTGAATTTCGAAGTCACTAACGTGACTAGACTTGCTGACCAGTGAGCCGTAGAGACTGCCCCTCTCCGTACTGACCAGTGAACCATAGAGACACTGCCCCATCTCTGTGCCCTGGCTCTGCTGTCTGTTGCTTCTGGCTTTGTGTGTGTGGGTTCTGGAGGATTGCACCCCTGCTCTCCTGCTTACGTAGCTATTTCACCTACTCAGCCATCCCCACAACTCCCTGAGACTTTCTGTGACAGGATCATGAAGGCACTGGCATAATCAGTGGCTCAGGCTAGTGACAGAGTCATAATTTGACAGTATTATTGGGAACTTAGGAGGTGGGACCTCAAGTGGGGAAGGTGGGTACCTGAGATAGGCCTTTGAAGGCATTCTCCTCACAGCATGTGACACAGACAGATCCTGGTCTGTGATCAGCCATCCTTTACCCATCATCATCATCAGGAAAGACTTGAAGATGCTTTGTCGTAGCCTAGAGCGTCTTTTGTCTCCATGTCAGATACCAGTTTTTCCTTTTCTTCAAAGGTAGTCTTCACTGGCTGCCTGGCGGTGCTATACTTGTCCTTTCTCCTTTTAAAGGCCTCCCCCCCACCCCTCCCACCTCCCACCCCCGAGACTATACCTCGAGGGGTCATTCCTATAGTTCTCTAAAGGCCTTTCTCATTTTCTTTCCCCGACAAGTAGCAATAAAAAGGAAATCAGGTGTTTTCAACAAAGTACAGGGAGGTAGAGGACTACAGGGAAAAAGGGAAAGAGAGATTCCTTAAAAATGAGGAGGGAGAGTTGGATGTGATGGGCATGCCTGTGAGCTCGGAACCCCGAGGGGAGGAAGAATCCCAGTTCAAGGCCAGCTTGGGGTGCATAATGAGACACGGTCTCAAGAAGGAAAGAGAAAAAAATCAAGAGGGGGTTCTGAAAGGGAGCAGATGGAAGGGAGGGAGGGAGGAAAGAAGGGAGGGAGGGAGGGAGGAAGGAAGGAAGGAAGGAAGGAAGGAAGGAAAGAGAAGGAATTAAATGGTGGCCAACAAGGAGACAGAAAAGGAAGCACGCTCCTGTTTTCTGTGTTTTAAATATGTTCTCTAAACTTAGGTACCGGAAGCAGAGCCAGGCACTGGCTGGTTCAAGACAGGCAGGGAGCCTTTGGGGACTGAGTGGGTGATTAGGTGGGATTGTGCCTTTATAAAAAGACACCGCATTGCTTCTCGGCCTTTTGGCTAAGATCAAGTGTAAAAAGACACCGCAGGAAATTTTCTTGTTCTTTCTCTCATGGGGACACTCTGTCTGCACCAGGAAACAGGCCCTCAGTTCCTTGCTCTAAGGCTTCCAGCTTGGGTCTTGAAACACTGCTTTGCTGCTGTAACCAGCGCAGTGTGTGGCATTTGTTAAGGCCAAGTGGGCGAAGGCGTGGGCCTGCTGTGTGCAGAGCACACCGACAGCCATTCCCCTCTGGGCCCTTGTGTTTATGTGCTCGCATGTGTGTGCACAGCATTCTCTTGGCAATACCTTGTGAAAGACGGCTTTGGGTAACACAGGAAGGGATTTAGTTTTGTTCTCCAGCTTAAGGTCTGCAAGGTTCCCCCATGGGCTGCCTCCCCAGCCTCTCCCCCACGTCCTTTATGGTCTTCATATCCTGAGGTTGAGTCTGGGAATAGCCAGGCCTGTCTCCGGAACAACCTGAAGTGCAGACAATTTCTTCTCCATGGTGGTTTTTGAATCATAAGTCTTTATTTCAGAAGCTTGGGGAAGCTGATTGAATACGCTGATATAGCTAACTGCCTCTAGAACAACTGTTAGTGTCGTTTAGCACTTAGTAAACAGTGCTTTTCCACTGCATCGGGCCTCTGACTTACCCTGGCTTAGTCTGAGAAGTCTGTCATAGAAAGCCTTGCATTTTGTGAAAAAGGTTCTGTTTTTAACCCATTTTGCTCCCACTTTCTTGTTTCAGTTCCTCCTGTCCAGAGTAGGTCAGGAAAGATTTCTGTGTCCCGAGCACGTGCGAGCACGGGGAAGGTTATCTGTCTCTGCAGATTCCTCAACAAATCGGTGTGGACCACGTATAAAAACAGAGGGACACTGTCAAGTCAATGTCGCAGATGTGTATTACGAGATAGGGCTGCACTGAGACCTTTTATATCCACTGTGACTATTTCAGATGCACTAGATAGAAGCAGGATACCAGGCAAGCGTGAGGGACAAGGCCTTTGCACGCGCTCATTCCTGCCCGCCTGCCTGCCCGCCCGCCCGCCTGCCCACCTGCCCGCCCGCCTACCCGCCCGCCTGCCTGCAGTCCCGGACGTGTATTCCTCCACCCCGCCCAGGCCAAACATGCCTGCCTTTCCTCTTGAAGCCACCTCAGAGCCCCTTCCTCAGTTCCCTTTTTTTCCACTCAACCTGAAGTAATTTCTATTTCTATTTCTTTTACCCGGGGGCTTCTGCATGCCAGGCACCTGTCCGCTAGAAGACTCAACACCAGCCCTTCTTAATCTTTGCTTTCTTAAACTTGAGTTTGCTCGTGTGGTCTTTTTTTCTTTTTTGAGACAGGGTCTCTCTATAGCCCTGGCTGTCTTGGGCTGTCCGTACTGTCCACCCTGGCCTTGAACCCACACAGATCCACCTGCCTCTGCTATGTCCGAAGTGCCGAGGTTAAAAGCGTGCACCACTGCTTCTGAGAGATAAGCATTTCACCGCAAGCTCCTCCCTGGCAGCGGGCAGCCTCATTTTACTGATCTGCTCAGTATAAATGTACCAGTGATTAGAAGCATCAGTACCTTGTGATCAGAAACTTCTGTGACAAGAAAATGAAAAAAAAAAAGAGTTGACTTGTTTTTGTTTTAGTGCTGAGGATCAAACCCAGACCCTCTAGATGCTAGGTCAGGGCTGCACCCCCAAGTAACCCCAGGACACGCGCTTTTGATGGACGCTTTACGCCTTCACCGCCATATATAGAGATGTCTCCTGGACTTGAGTCCCTGAACAAATGAAGTCTAAGAGTAGAAATAGTCTGCTTTGTGTGTTGGGGGGGAGTGCTTGTTTGTTTGCTTGTTTTTTAGGAATTTGTAACCTCTGACTTTTATAATTTAAAAGACTCTTTTAAATACTTTAATATTTGAAATAACTATGATAGTAGGAATTTATCATTTCCCTGATGTCAGAGGCTGTTAGTAAGCCTTCCGTTTCTAACGTCTCACAGTCAGTGTGCGCAGCTTTGTGGGCCCCGGGGCTCGCCATTATTTATAACTATGTAATCAAACTGGAAGAAGGCACAGCCGTGAGCACAAGGGAGTAGAGCAAGTTTCCAGTTAGACTAGACAAACATTGAACTCACGTCGGGATTTTATATTTTTATATTTGTCGGGAAATAGCAGTTCTCTTTTGATTCCCTTCCAACCATTTAAAACAGAAAACAGTTCTTGGTTGACAGGCTCACAGGCAGCAAACCCCCCCCACACACACACTCACTGGGAGCAGTTTCTAACAGGCTCGCAGACACCCAATCCTCACCTTGGCGTAGGGTGTCTTAGGTACCAGTGTCTCAGAGGACAGTTGCATAACGCATTTTCTTTCTCTCAGAGAAAATGGCCTTCTTCCCAAAATTAATAACAAAACGCATCTGGTAAAATGAAATACTTTTAGCCTTTTCAGGACAGCAAGTGCCTTACTGTGTCATTCTGCTTCTGAGGAGGGAAGAGGTAAGAAGCAGTTTTCTTTGAGCCCCTGGCCTCCGATGCCATTTGGTTCTGTGGTTTGTTTTCATGGTGAGCTTGTGAGATATCTCACCCCAGTTGCTCTGGACTTTTGGCACAGGCTTTCAATCAGTGCCCAGCAGAGAGCCACAGCTGCCCAAAGAGGCGCTGCCGCAGTTCTTCAACTGGCACCTTCATGTTTGTGTAGAGTTGCCCCTGTTTGTCACCCGTATTCAAGACAGTTTGTCATCGTCAAGTTAACAGAAAAGGGCATCGTTTTCAAAATTTTAGTAATTGTTTCAGTGGACCTGCATAATATAGAAATGGAACACTAAAAATTACCTTTTAGGCATTTTTGTTCGTTGGTTTTGGATCCATGCACCTCAGGCTATAGCCACTGGTACATAGACCTCTCAGATCAGGGTTATATATGCATCCCGGAAAGTGCATCCCAGAATCTCCACGACTGAGTCTTCTGTACATAAAAGTTTGGAAACCACCCATCTAAGAGGAGCTAGCTCTAACTAACTGAAGGGGTGGCTGGATGGCCTTTCCCCAGAGCATACTATCCTGTTACTAGACCCTTGAAGGGACGGTTGTCTTTTCTGAAAAACATTCCTCAGTGTGGTACAAAGCACGAACACAGGTGAAAACCCCATTTTCCTCCACAAACTAGTTATCAGCCGGGTCCTGAGTGGGTGGATCTGTGCTGGCCTTGAGGCCTGTTTTCTTTTCTTTTTTTCTTTTCTTTTTTCTTATTATATATAATCTTTATTTACATTTCAAATGTTGTCTCCTTTCCTGGTCTCCCCACTCCCCCCAAAATCCCATAAGCCATCTCCCCTTCCCCAATCCCCTGTCCTGGTATTCCTCTACACTAGGTATCAAGTCTTTCCAGGACCAGGGGCCTCTTTTCCCTTTGGTGTCTAACAAGACCATCCTCTGCTGCCTATGTGCCTGCAGCCATGGGTAACTCCATGAGTACTCTTTGGTTGATGGCTTTGTCCCTGGGAGCTCTGGGAGTACTGGGTGACTCATATTGTTGTTCCTTCTATGGTGCTGCAAACCCCTTCAGCTCCTTGGGCCCTTTCTCTAGCTCCCCCATTGGGGACCCTGTGCTCAGTTCAATGGCTGCCTGAGAGTGTCCCCCTCTGTATTTCTCATGCTCTAGGAGAGCCTCCCAGGTGACAGCTATATCCAGCTCCAGTCAGCAAGCACTTGTGGGCATCGATAATAGTGTCTGGGTTTTGTAACTGAATACTGGATGGGTCCCTAGGTGGGGCAGTCTCTGGATGGTCTTTCCCTCAGACTCTGCTCCACACTTTGTCACTGTATCTCCTTCTGTGGGTATTTTGTTCCCCTTTCTACAAAGAACCAGAGTATTCATACTTTGTTCTTCCTCCTTTTTGGGCATCATTTGATCTGTGAATTGTGTTTTGGGTATTCCAAGCTTCTGGGCTAATATCCACTTAACAGTGAGTGCGTACCATGTGTGATCTTTTGAGATTGGGTTACCTCGCTCAGGATGATGATATTCTCCAGTTCCATCCATTTGTCTAAGAATTTCATGAATTCATTGTTTCTAATGGCTGAATAGTACTCCATTGTGTATAATACCACATTTTCTGTATCCATTCCTCTGATGAGGGGCATCTGGGTTCTTTCCAGCTTCTGGCTATTATAAATAGGGCTGCTATGAACATAGTGGAGCATGTATCCTTATTACCTGCTGGGGAATCCTCTGGGTATATGCCCAGGAGTGGTATAGCAGGGTCCTCTGGAAGTGATGTGCCCAGTTTTCTGAGGAACCGCCAAACTGATTTCCATAGTGGTTGTACCAGTTTGCAATCCCACCAGCAGTGGAGGAGTGTTCCTCTTTCTCCACATCCTCCACAACACCTCCTGTCTTGTGAGTTTTTGATCTTAGCCATTCTTACTGGTGTGAGGTAAAATCTCAGTGTTGTTTTGATTTGCATTTCTCTGATGTTGAACATTTTTCTTCAGGAGCTTCTCACCCATTCAATATTCCTCAGGTGAAAATTCTTTGTTTAGCTCTGTACCCCATTTTTAATAGGGTTATTTGGTTCTCTGGAGTCTAACTTCTTGAGTTCTTTGTATATATTGGATATTAGCCCTCTGTCAGAAGCCGAGAAGCAGCACTCATCATACGTGCGCTCTGGGTCTGTTAACCCTTGAGTGCCCAAGTAAATCAAATAGGGAAGAGATGACTCATTCTTCACTGTACTTCCAGAAGTGTATTCTGACCGTGCTGTATGGATTTCTTTTTTAAAGGGGGAACGCCTAGCTTGGAAGTCTTGTGGCTGAGCCATGAGCCAGCAGCGCAGGCCCTGCGCCTGGACACGTTGCTAGCCTGCTTCAACCTCTCCTCCGCAAGAGAAGAGCTGCAAGCAGTCGAAAGCCCGTTGAGAGCCCTGTGCTGCCTCCTGGTCTACCTCTTTGTCCAGGTAAACGCTGAGCTCATGGTTCAGTATGTAAACATAGATAGCCCCTTGTCTCCGGCCTCACCTTCCTGGAGTGCCGAGTGTTTCCATGGCCAGGCCTCTTTCCACAGAACACAATGAATCCTTCACGGTGCTCATGGAGATGACAAGTCAGGACTTCTCACAACAGGAGATTAGTGTGTCGACAAGTAAGTGCTCTACGTATCTGGTCACAGTGTTGACTTTTCTCTCGGAATACTGTGGCAAACCTAGAAGAATAAACTACAAGATATCATACTTTCATGTCATTGAGCTTAAATTGCCTTTTAAAAAATATTTCATGTTATGTATATGAACGTTTTGTTCTACCCATTCTGTGTTTGCGGGCCCTGCCTACGTGTCTGGTGCCCGTGGAGGTCAGAAGAGGGGATTAGATTCCCTGGAATTGGAGATATGGTTGGTCGTGAGTGGCGGCCACGTGGATGCGTCTGATTTGAGAAAATCTTGCACATACATTATACTCGTTACTTTGATTATTGGCACAATAAAATCCTCGGCCAAAGCAACATCAGGACAGAAGTTACTTTGGCTCACAGTTTGAGGGGACAGTCTGTCATGTCGGGACAGGACACCACGGTGGTAGGGGCTTAGGGCAGTCGATTATACTCACAGGCAAAATAATAAATGCTGCTGCTATGCCTCCTTTCTTGTTTTTATTCAGCCTGGGACTTTTACCCACAAAATGGCTCCACCTCCATTTCAGCTAACCCAGTCTAGAAACTCCCCAACAGATACGTCCAGATGTCTGTTTCCACGGTGGATTGTAAATCCCATCGAATTAACAACCATTCTTAGGGCTGAAGAGATGGCTCAGTGGTTAAGAACACTGACTGCTCTTCCAATGGTCCCAAGTTCAAATCCCAGCAACCACATGGTGGCTCACAACCATGATCTATAATGAGATCAGATGCCCTCTTCTGGTGTGTCTGAAGACAGCTTGAGTGTACTTACTTATTTATTTATAAATAAATAAATAAATAAATCTTTTAAAAAAAAAACATGCTTAATTAACTGTGAGAAAAGACCCATGAGAGCTTTTCCCCTAGGCTGGCGTCTTAAGATCAGGCTCCAAACTTGACTTAATTGTGGGTAAAACTGCGTACCAGTCGACCTCAGTCTAAGCAATATGGCGTTTCATGGATTTTATAATCCATGTGTGCTTGGCCTTGTCACAAATCCCACATCTGCAGGATTGTCTAATAATGGCGCATCCTTTGAAATAAACACGGAACAGGAGAGTGGCGGGTAACCAGTGACTGCACTTGACTGATGGCTTGTACCTGGGTCAAGCACTGTACAGTATCTTTCCAGGGGATTCCCAGGGTGAGGGCGGTATAAAGACAGTTATTCTTTCTGGTTTATGGGGACCGTTTTATCTGAAGGAGACATGCAAGCATCTTATTTTCCTGGTGCTCTTGGTTAAATTTTACCAATGGGTTGTGGCTGTTATGTTTCTTCCCCACCCCCACCCCCACCCCCACCCCCACCCCTGGCTTCTGCTGCCACCGTGTACCCCTCCCTCTCAGAAGAGCTCTTGCCTGAGAGGAGAATTGCGTGGGTGGTTAGCATATTGCTTCTAGTTGATTACCAGTGCAGTCAGTCACTGTCATCAGAAGCTGTGTCGTTTCGGAAGAAGGATCCTTGATCGAGAGAGCGCACCCATCCCAGTTGGCGTGTGGGGAAGCCCATGGTGCATCTTTTTGATTGATGTGGGGGGGGGGGGGTCTAGCTCACCATTGCTGATGCCACCACCCCTGGGTTGGTGATCTTGGATGCTATGAGAAAGCAGGCAGAACAAACCATAGGAAGCAAGCTAGTAAGCAGCACCCTCCGTGGCTTCCACTTCATGTCTGCCGCCGTACGTCTTGGCCTCCTTTGATGATGCCCCATGATGTAGAAATTTAAGCAGAATGCCCTCCGCCACCGCACCCTGCTTCTGGTCACAGCACTAGACAGCCAACTGGACACTTGGGTTAGGTGCCTTTCTCATCGCTTTGGTCAGACACCTGACAGATGCAGTCCCAAGTGAGGAAGGGTTTATTCTGGTTTGCACAGTTTGAGGCTGTGTAGTTCATTATGGTGGGGAAGGCAGGGCAGCAGGGACGTCAGAGACAGCAGATCACATTGCTTCCATAATCAGGACGTGAAGGAAAACGAACACAGGTGCTGAGCTCATTCTTTTATTAGGCCAGCCCCCCCCCCATGCTATCTTCCCCTCTTCCCCTCCCCATGCTATCCTCCCCTCTTCCCCCCCCCATGCTATCCTCCCCTCTTCCCCCCCCATGCTATCCTCCCCTCTTCCCCTCCCCCCAGTGGGATGGTGTGGTGACCCCCACATCCAGCCTGGGTCTTCTCTCCAAGTCAAGCCTTTCTGAAGCTCTCTCCTACACACCCACAAGTCTGTTTCCAGGGTGATCCAAAGTCCAGTAGAGTTGGCACTGAAGACTATCACTGTGGCTAGGCGCAGGCAGTGTCAGCCTCAGGAGTGGGCGGAGACACCAATGTCTTTGGATCTCCTCATCATATAACTTATTTTAAAAACCGAATTAATCCCTCTGTTTCCATTTGTATTTTTTCCCCACACTTTTGACTTTTTGATCAGAGTGGGAGGGCCCGGAGTTATATTGCTGGGATCCAAGGATGAAGGTTACATCCAGGATTGTCAAAGTTGGATGTTCCTCCATCCACGGGTAGCCCACCTCAGCCTCCTAGCCATCTCTTTTGTACATTTTATACAGAAGGGTTTGCCTCATCTGTAAACTATGTGGCCTAGAGTTGCGGGTGATGAGAGCAGAGGATGTGCTCTCCCCATCTTCCCACACCACTGGTTCACTCACCATGCAGATATGTGTACACGTGTACATTTTCCTGTGTGTGTGTGTGTGTGTGTGTGTGTGTGTGTGTGTGTGTGTGTAAACATACCCCCATATTTGGCGACTGAGACCCACGCTTATAAAAAGTGTTGCTTTCAGTTGGCTCACGCTGGCCCCTTCCTCTGCTTTTCAGGTGGACACTCTTTCCCTGGAAGATCTGCATGCATTTATTGCTCAAGCCTTGTGCCTCCAAGGAAAATCAACCTCCCAGCTTATGCACTTACAGGTATAGTCACAGTCAATCACCACAACCTTGCTGTGATCACATAGTCAGTGTTCTTTCTAGCCTTTCTGCTGTCACAGTTGGTACTCCATAGGACGTGCAAGGCAGGCATGTTTGGTGAGGGTGTCTCCATAAAAGATTGTCATCCTCTGTCAATGATTCCAAGATGGCTGTTCTTTACAACTCAGACAACTGTTATACCCAGCTGTTATATCCAGCTCCTGGCCTGATCGACTCACAGTTTGAGAAGTTTTTGTCAGTCCCATTGGTGTCAGAGAAACAGTGCCTTTTCTGGTCCAGCTCACCCTCACATCCACTGGTTCACAGCAGGGTGAAGCCAGGCTGTCCTTCCTGTATCCTCACCCAGCATGCAGTGCTTTGTGGTTCTGTTGAAGAAAGTGGAGCTCCAGAGGCCATGTGCAGTAGAGTGACTTTAGGTTTGCCACTTAAAGCTACTTATGTTGGGCATACATTAGTTCAGAATTGCTTGAAAACTATATGTTTATATGTGCATTTTAAAAAAAAATCCAGAATTGTGCTACATGTATAAATATCTATGTACATATTTTTATGCTAAATTTATCTCTGTAGCCATAGGTTCCTCCAACTAACCAGGGATTGAAAATAATTTTTTAAAAAACTACATGTGTGCCAGGCATGGTGGCACACGCCTGTAATCCCAGCACTTGGGAGGCAGAGGCAGGCGGATTTCTGAGTTCGAGGCCAGCCTGGTGTACAGAGTGAGTTCCAGGACAGCCAGGGCTACACAGAGAAACCCAGTCTCGAAAAACCAAAAAAAAAAAAAAAAAAAAAACCTACATGTGTGCTGGACATGTGCAGACTTTCTTCCTGCTCATTGTTCCCCTGGTAACACAGCGTAACAACTATTTAGGTAATATTTCTATTACAATGGGTGTAACTGATCTAGAGGTGACTTGAAGCAAGAGCATGTACTCAGGGCATGAGCAAATACTGGGTATTCTAGCAGGGGGCATGCTGGGTAAGTTGTCCTCTAAGATGGAGTACTGCCTCAGGAGAGATGCACATGGCAGGTGAAGGAGGAAGGGGATACCCAGCTAGCCAGCCAGCTCAACCAAATCATCTCTTGGTAATCAGAGGGGAGACAGATATGGCCACATCATCCTCACATTCCTAGTCATTTTGTATGAGGGACGCGTCTTGTCTATGGACTTTGGGTGTCTTAGAACAAATCCTTTGTAGATACTGAGGAACGTTCATTTTTATATGTGTAGTGGTGACTGCTTTGAGCTCTCTCCTGGTGGGTGATCATGCTTCTAGCCACCTGCCAGAGTTTTTTTGTCTGGATTCACAAATGAAACACACACACACACACACAGCAGCAACAGCAGCTTAATTTTGATATGCCTTGACTAGCTCAAAGGCTAGGCAATTCCAAACCTCCCCCAGCACACTTCCTCCAGTATTCCTTAGTTAACACCTTTTAAAATCTGTATTTCATCTCTGCCATTGGGGGAGCTGCCCTGGGCCACTTTCCCAGGTTCTTACATGTCAGCGGGCTCTTAGCTCTCATCTCTGCTTCCCAGGCATGATGTAGGCTGTACGGCAATTCTTTATTACCAGTCAAAGCCAGCTGGGCATAGGGACCCTCATTGTCTGGGAGCTGAATTAAGACAAAAACAGTAGAACCAATCCCTAACATACATACATACATACATACATACATACATACATACATACATACATATATATGATATATAGGTAAATCAACTACATATAAAACCAAGGAATACACATGACTTAGAATATTTTTACAAATAAAAGCAATTCCTTATAATTCAGAAAAAAAAAAATCAGCTCTTGATGAAGTGTATAAAGGACAGTCCTGCTCCTGCGATACAGGATCTGCACTACTTGACCTAAGGATATGCAGGAGAGCTTAAGAGTTTCCTCAGAGTCCCAGGCTCTCTGCCTGGTCATAGCTGCACCGCCTCTGAATTAAGTCAGTGCTCCCTGGTCTTCTCCTCACAGATGTAACTCAGGGTGTAGGACATGTCTGCTGCTGGTGCTTTAAAGAGAACACACAATCCACGGCAAATAATTGACACAGCCCCCGTGAAAATATAAACACAGAGACATTTAGAATCTACCCTAAGGTAATGTCTACCCTTGATGGTGAGGGTATTTTATGGGTGCGGCAGAAAGACGGATCCTGTTTCCTAATCTAGTCTGTTAGTCTGTGTCTTTTTATTGGGGAATTAACATTAATACTGAGGATTACCAATGAGCAGTGTTGATTGATTCCTGATAGTTTGTTATGGTGTAGGTGGGTTTGCCCTTGTTTTGACTTGCTGTCCTGGGATTATTTATTCTTTATGTCCACTTTTCTGACCTTAACTTTTTGAGTTAAGCACAGAAGGTCCTGAAGCCTTCCTTCTAGTGTCTTGTATAGGCCTAGACAGGTCAATAGAAATTGCTTAAATTTGGTTTTATCATAGACTGTTTTTCTTTCTCTGTCGATTGTGATTGATAGTTTACTGGGTATAGCAGTCTGGCTGGCATCCATTGTCTGTCAGAGTTTGTAGAGCATCCATCAAGGTTCTTTGGTTGCTGTTGCACACGTCGGATCCTAAGTGTGGTGGCTGTGGGGTCTCTAGTAGAGAGTGCTTGTAGAGGTCAGGGAGTGGCACAGAGGAGTGGAGGAAGGAGAGAGGTGGGGTCTACAGTGGGGAGAGGAGAGGTCCCCGCAGGCAGACTTACTTCTGCAGGGCTGAAGGAGCTCTGGAGAGGAGGGCAGTTAGGATAGTCACGGTTGCCTCCTGGGTCCCAGATTAGTGCAGTACAGGGGGTCACAAAGGAGTAGAGACAGGCTAGAAGAAGATTGAAAGGGGGGCACTGGGAGAAATCTAGGGGGATTCTGGGTCCACACCAAGGGGCAGAGTTGAGACCTTGGTATTCTGTGTCCTTGTGATCCATTCTCCTGCTGAGACATCCCTCCAGACTTTGACTTCCTGTTGTGTTTTTCATTCCATCTCCGTTCTGGTTTAGGTTTCCTTTAGTATTTCTCTCTTACTCTCCGTTCATGCTGTGGATTGGTGTCTTAGTCCTTTCTGTTGCCTTTTTGTGTTCTCAGAAAATATTGGAGTCCTCCTCATAATGTGTGCCATATTTATAATCATTCTCTTCAATCATGCATCCAGAGTTTCATCTAAATAGCAGTAGTTATCAGTCATTAGTATGCAGTTGGTGATTTCTAGAGATGAGTTTCCTCAGTTTTTCATATTACCTGTGGCTTTGCCCTGGGATTTGCCCTTCTGTGGTTAGACTACAGGGTAGAGATGTGTTGGTCATGTTCTTTGCATTCAGCTTGCCTGTTTTCTCTAAGTGGTCACGTTTGCAGTATTTGGAAGAGACAAAAGAAGAGGTAGTCAGTTATGTTGTCATCTCTTAGACTATTGTCCCTACACTCTGCTCCTATAGGCTGGGAACTGTCTGTAGTTCCCGTAGTTAAACCACTCCAGTAATGGAGTCACAGGTGACTACAGAACACACTTGAAGAGTAGGGGTTAGTAGAAAGGAAATGGACCCCTGGCGGTTAACGTGAACACTAATAATGCTGGGGTGAAAACAGAAAGAAGCTGAGCAGTCGCTGTGAACCTAGCAGTGAGCTTAAGCCGTCAGATGGAAAGCAGAGGAGAGGACATGTATAGGCCTGGTGACAGTTAAGGCAGAGGGGGAGATGGGGTGGATTGGGGGGGGGTATTAATCGTAGACTAAAAGCAAGTAAAGATATATACTCAGTAGTTGTAAACCGAGTCAGCCCCCGGGCTTTCGGAGATGCATTACCAAGTAGAATATCAGAAAAGAGAAAAGAAGATTTAAAAGAAAAGAAAAAGTTAAGAAAGAAGAGTGTGAGAGTGTATAATATGGAGAGTAGGGGACAGCGTCGCCCTGTTACAGTGCCTTCCCGTGCTGTGTAGGATACAGCGTCGCCCTGTTACAGTGCCTTCCCGTGCTGTGTAGGGGACAGTGTCGGCCTGTTACAGTGCCTTCCCGTGCTGTGTAGGATACAGCGTCGCCCTGTTACAGTGCCTTCCCGTGCTGTGTAGGGGACAGAGTTGGCCTGTTACAGTGCCTTCCCGTGCTGTGTAGGGGACAGCGTCGCCCTGTTACAGTGCCTTCCTGTGCTGTGTAGGGGACAGCGTCGGCCTGTTAGTGCCTTCCCGTGCTGTGTAGGGGACAGTGTCGGCCTGTTACAGTGCCTTCCCGTGCTGTGTAGGGGACAGCGTCGCCCTGTTATAGTGCCTTCCCGTGCTGTGTAGGGGACAGCGTCGCCCTGTTACAGTGCCTTCCCGTGCTGTGTAGGATACAGCGTCGGCCTGTTACAGTGCCTTCCCGTGCTGTGTAGGGGACAGAGTTGGCCTGTTACAGTGCCTTCCCGTGCTGTGTAGGGGACAGCGTCGCCCTGTTACAGTGCCTTCCCGTGCTATGTAGGGAACAGTGTCGGCCTGTTAGTGCCTTCCCGTGCTGTGTAGGGGACAGAGTTGGCCTGTTACAGTGCCTTCCCGTGCTGTGTAGGGGACAGCGTCGCCCTGTTACAGTGCCTTCCCGTGCTGTGTAGGGGACTGTGTCGGCCTGTTAGTGCCTTCCCGTGCTGTGTAGGGGACAGAGTTGGCCTGTTACAGTGCCTTCCCGTGCTATGTAGGGGACAGAGTTGGCCTGTTACAGTGCCTTCCCGTGCTGTGTAGGGGACAGTGTCGGCCTGTTACAGTGCCTTCCCGTGCTGTGTAGGGGACAGTGTCGGCCTGTTACAGTGCCTTCCCGTGCTGTGTAGGGGACAGTGTCGGCCTGTTACAGTGCCTTCCCGTGCTGTGTAGGGGACAGTGTCGGCCTGTTACAGTGCCTTCCCGTGCTGTGTAGGGGACAGTGTCGGCCTGTTACAGTGCCTTCCCGTGCTGTGTAGGGGACAGTGTCGGCCTGTTACAGTGCCTTCCCGTGCTGTGTAGGGGACAGTGTCGGCCTGTTACAGTGCCTTCCCGTGCTGTGTAGGGGACAGTGTCGGCCTGTTACAGTGCCTTCCCGTGCTGTGTAGATGAGGAACGGCTGCTGTGGGGAAGGAGAGCTGGGCGGACATAAAAGAACATGTGACCAGAGCCTGAGTGTTGACCTCTTCTCCTTGGCTGCTCTGCCACTTGTCTCCTTGGTCCTGGTCTAGGTTGTGTTCCCTTCTGCTTTCAAATGGCCCCACTTCCTCTGCTGTGGGCTTGCAGCTCCCCTGTGGGTGGAGTGTTCTTGACTGTTTTGTAGGCTGTGGAGAGCTGAGGTTCCTGCCCTCCCACAGGGCAGGGAGCTGCACCCAAGGCCCTGGGAGTTAGTGTTTAGCTCCCTCAGAAGTTCTGTGTTTCCTCATTTGGACTGTTGACAGTGTACCTGGGAGCAGCCACTGGGAACCCCTTGTGTGACATTTTTACCACCGCTTGTTTGGTAGGTTTCCTGGTAGGAGTTTTTCCGCCCAGTCTGCTCGCAGGAAGCGCTGCTTTGGGAGGAAGGGGTAGCTGTTTGAGTGGCAGCCGCAGATTCATTCATAGTATCCCGGGGGTCCCATGGCAGAGAGGCTGGTTGAGGTGTTGATCAAATCTATTTCAGGCTTGGAAAAGTAGCAGATGGAGTGATAAAATATTCATATTCCCTTTAGTTCCCAAACTGTAATCAGTGACTGTGTCCAATGTGGCTTCTGTTCTGCCACCTTACCCAGAAGTCCTCTAAAAGGAAAGTCTTGAGGGAATCGCAAAGCCCAAACAAAACATGATGACAGGCCCACATACAGAATTCAATTAATGTCCATATATTACCAGTGAGTACATGGAAATGCGTTATGAGAGCAGTACCATTCATAACTGTTTTACTAAATCGAATTGCCTAGGTACAAATCAAACATATGTATGATCAATAGGTCCAGACTTGCACTTTTGCTAAGTGTGGTGGTGCATGCCTTTAGTCCCAGATCCCGGGACGGAGGCAGGATCTGCATAGCACGCTCCAGAAAAGCCAGGGCTACGTGGAGAGCCCCACCCACCTCCCCCAAAGAATGCAGCCTTCATAAAAACAAGTGAAAGAAAAAAGACCTCATGCCTGTGGGTGTCAGTTCACTTTACTCAGAGTAAATGAAAGGAAAACAGGGTTGTGTCAGTGGGCTTTGAGAATAGCTCATTAAATTCAGTTCTGCTAGGAGTAGACTCTGCAGACCATGCATAGAAGTTTTGAATTAGTGAGAGCACCACCGGAGCCCACAGTGTTCCCTGGTGGCTCTGTCTAAGGAGTGTGCTTCTCTGACTCAGACCTCTATAAACAGTGTATACAGCTCAAGCTTACTTACCCCTTAAGACTAAAGGTTCAATCTGCAGTGATCCAGGTTCATGATAAACAACTTTTTTATTTAGCGAGACAGGGTCTCACACTGTATCCCCTACTGGCGTGGAACTCACCATGCAAGCCTACCAGGGGAGTCCTGAACCTGTGACTGTCACCCTGCCTCAGCCTCCTTCATTCTGAAACGACAGTCTTGCACCACTGTACTTTTGATGGTTTTTAAAATAACTGTCAAATTCATCTAAGTGGGGCCTTGTGCATAAAACGGTTAACACACGGATCAACTTCTTTCAGTTTTATTAACTCTTAGATACGTAATGGTATTCACGGTAACATTGATCGGTCAGTGTGAGCAGGGCAGATGCCCAGAGTGGCCTGGTCACTGGTGCTCCCCTTTCTAGGGGGTTTCTTGGACGTTTGCAGTGTTGACACCCGCAGCACGGTCAGCCTCCCAGATCCACAGGGAATGCGTGCATGTAGCTTCCTGTGGCCTTTGGAACCTTATGCAGCATAGCGGGTGGCCTCTCTCCATCAAGAACAACAACAAAAATAGTTGAATGTGCAGATGGATTTAACAAAGAAAGGTATTTCATGTTGGCAAGAGATTCTCATTTTTGAGATTTTTATTTACGTATTTTAATTTTATGTACGTGAGTCTTTTGCCTGCATGTATGTCTGTGCACTGTGCACACCTCCGTACTCTACCTGCAGAAGCCAGAAGAGGGCATTGGATCCTCTGTAGCTGAGGTTGTAGACAGTTGCCAGGTAGGTGCTGGGAGTCAAACCCAGGTCCTCTGGAAGAGCAGCCACTTAACTACTGAACCATCTCTCCAGAGCTAAGGCAAGACATTCTTAATTTGTAAAAACCGGGGCACCTTTTGAGATTATACCATGTGGCATCTTATTCTTAATGGTATTCAGTTAAAATGAAATTAAGTATGATTTTAAAAATATAGGTTCTCCTGGAAAACACAGGGAGGGAAGTGCCCTAAGAATACATGATCTTGTAAGTTTTTCCTAGTGGCCACATCTCGCCGTAGCCCAGATTTTCCTACAGCAGTGTGTCAGTTACTTTTCTATCGCTGAGACAAGACAGTTGTGTCCTTGGTCATCATGGTGAGCAGTGGCTGAGAGATTGTATGATCCACAAGGCCAAGGCAGGCAGGCAGGGCCGGGGGAGACTGGGAACGGTGCAGGCAGGCAGGCAGGGGCCGGGGGAGACTGGGCATGGTGTGGGCTGTTGAAACTTCAGAGCCCACGCCCAACAACACACCTCCTCCTCCATCAAGGCCACACCTCCTAGCCCTTCTCAAACAGTTCCACCACCTGAGGATCAAGCATGCAAACCTATGAGTCCATGGGAGCCGGCCCCATTCACTCTACCACAGCCAGGATGACTTGTGGATCTGTGTAAGGAGAGAGCCCATGTGCGCGCCTGCTGCCCTCCTGGGTGGATGGTGAGCAAAGGTGTGTTCCTGGGAGTGGAGGGGGCTCCTGTCATCCTTCTCCGGCGTAGCTCGCTTGTCAGGCCTCTTTCATTCAGAAAAGCTCGGGAGGCCCAGCATCCTGTTCAGGGCTTGGTGAGCATCTATTCTAGAGACTGACAGGGCGAGTTACCTTTCTGCGGCTCACGTTTAACTTCCGCCTCGAGCTCTCTGTTTTGAGCTGTCTGTGCACGTGTGTCTCCACAGCTGGACTACATTAACTCCAGAGCTGTGCAGCTGGGCTCCCTCCTCGTCCGCGGCCTCACCACACTGGTACTAGTCAACAGCGCCTGTGGCTTCCCCTGGACCACAAGCGAGTTTATGCCCTGGAACGTCTTCGATGGCAAGCTTTTCCATCAGAAGTACCTGCAGTCTGAAAAGGGGTATGCAGTGGAAGTTCTTCTGGAACAAAACGTGAGTTCTGGTTCTTGTACCTCGGAATGAGTCTGTGTGAAGTCAGTCACTGTAGTGTGCCTGGGAAGTCCGCCCACCTCGCTTTAGGAAGCTTTAGGAAAGCGGGCATGTTCTCCATCGTCGCCCACATCACCTCACACGGCTGTGAGGACCGCGCATACATTTCTGTCACTGCTCTCCTCCACACACGAGGTTGTCGAGTTCAGCAGCATCCGTTGGTGTTCACCTAGCTAGTGGCTTCTGTGGGGAGGAGGAGCTGAGAGAAGGGCTTGCACCGTCTGTCAAGGGGTTCCCTAAGACAGCAGACTAGTTGGGGGAGACTCTGCTGCCACCAGAGGCTGCCCATGTCCTGGGGACCCTGACTGCTGACTCAACCTTCTCCGTAGAATTGCTTCGCGATTCCTGGAAGATTTCCAAATGAGGCCTCCCGCCAAGCGCATTTGGAATGTTTTCTTCCCCACAGGGATGAGAAGGCGGTGTGATTGCGAGGGAACATGCTGATCTGTTAGATAAAACACTCCCAAGTTTTCACACCAAAGGGAAAACATTTGGCAACGTGTCGCCGCCGTCACCGTTTCTCACCAAGGTTGCAGGGTTTGTGGGTGTTTAGAACTTAGAGGAGCAGAGCAAGCGGGCAGCCCTTTCTCAGAGCTGGACCTGGCTCTGGCGGCGGCGGAAGGAGATGCAGCCCCAGAGCACAGCTCCGGTTATCCTTGACTGTGTACCTCAAAATACACAGTTCCTCCTTGAGCACCCCATCTCTCACCAAGCCCACCTAAAGAATTATCTAGGATTAAGTTTCAGTAGTAATTCAAGAAGCTATCAGAGCAGCTAATGCTGTCTGCTGCTGGTCTCTGACCCCAGCACCTCCACTCGCTGTTCATAGATTGTGAGGAGAGTAGATTTTTAGATTGTCAGATTTTTAGCCACGACTGTTTAACCTACACAAGACAGAAGCAGACATCATAGGTATTGGCTGCCATTTCCAGGGGACTCAGGAGGTGAGCAGTCATCTGTGACCCTCTTCAGAGCATGGTAATGGGCAGGTGCTCCATCTTCGCCTTCGCCTGGTGCAGAGTGTGACCCTACACTGGTTGATAAGGGGATAGCAACCACTAGCAGGTTGCATCCTGCACCTGCCGCCCACACCCTGCTGTGTTCAATCCAGCCCTTTCACAAAGCATTTCCATCTGATCCGTTGGCAGAGATCGTGGCTCACCAAGTTCCACAACCTGAAGGCAGTGGTCTGCAAGGCCTGCTCCAAGGAGAACCGACGCATCGTGGGCAGAGCACACTGGAACTCTCATTACTCAGGTGGGCGAGGCCTGGGCGCTCCCTCTTCCTGCCGTGTACTGTGCTGGGGCCTAGGTAGACATACTTGAAAAGAGAATGGGGAAATTTTGACCGAGGACAGCCCGTCAGGAGGCCTAGCTCAGTGGGTAAGGTCTGGGGAGGACTGGGTATAGATTTGGGTGAATTACAACAGTAGGGAAGGCAAGGAGTTGAGCATAGAATCCTTGAAGTGCCCTTATCAGAGACGTGCTCTCAGCATAGCAACCACTCTGACAGCAGAAGAAATGGGATCAGGAGACTACAGCCCGTGGATTGTCCTAGGCCCCAGGCAGGAAAGTGCTGGCATCCTTGGGGCATTTCAGCCATCAGTCTGCTGCGCTGTGACCTTCTGGGTCACTCACTACTGGGTAAATTTAGTGGTGTGGGTGTGTGGGTCCTTACTGGTTCTGGCCACGTTGCTTCCAAACGTAAGAGGGGTTTAGTCTCTGAAGGTCGTATTGTACATGTGTTGCACTTGGGGTTCCTGGCCAGATGCCACGCTGACCAGACACACCCCAGAGTCTGTGATTGGAACTTGTGGCAGGAACCCATCCTCCTCCTGTGGGGCACACGAAATAAACGTACCTTACGTGCCAGGTCATGCATAAATAGTGGAAATTAGTGATCCAAGGGAGACGTCAGAGTGTAAAAGGAACGTGTTCGTACGTTTGTGGGAAGCGTAGAAGAGCTCACCAAATCCCAGGAATATGCTCCAGGGAGAAGCATCCGTACTGTTGAGTTACCTAAAGCAACTGTGAGTCTCCCTGCTGGAGGAACTGGCTTTGACAGTTGTTGCCTCTGGGGAGGAGTCTGGGTAAAGAACAAAGCCCCGACAGGCACATGGTGCACTAGTTCTCAGTACTGCCATAGGCTGCCATTCCGCTCCCAGGACAGATTGGCGGCCGCGTCTCTTCTTCAACCTTCCAAGTCCTCCAGGTCTGCTCTGCAGCGTGAGCGCACTGAGTGCTCCCTGGCTTGCCGTCATGTCCTGCACCAGTCAGCGTGAGACAAGCACACAGCCACGCGCTGATGTGTTGCCATTCTTCCCACAGGGAGGCAAGGGAGACAGGGCCATGGCTCCTACAGGACAGGCTCCACACGCGGCCATTCCGGGCAGTCATGGAGAAACCAGGGTTCAGGTAAGAGGCCACCACGTCGGTCATCACCTGCTCACAGGTACTGTGTCCCTTCATGCTGTGTTTGTGCTGAAGACCCTTTCCTGTGTGTCAAAACAATTACAATTAGAAAACAAATCAAGCCGGGCGGTGGTGGCGCACGCCTGTAATCCCAGCACTCTGGGACGCAGAGGCAGGCAGATTTCTGAGTTGGAGGCCAGCCTGGTCTACAGAGTGAGTTCCAGGACAGCCAGGGCTACACAGAGAAACCCTGTCTCGAAAAAACCAAATCAGTACGTTGGCATGCCTAATTCTTTGTTTAATGGGATAGAGACAAGCAATAATGATTTTGTTCGATGGCGCTGCTTTAGCCACTCGAGTTAGGTAGGGCCTAGGCCTAGGCCTGGCCATCTGCATGCCCCACCCTGACAGTTTTGGGGTCAGCCTGAATTCTGACACAAGGCATCAGGCTGAAAGTCAAGCTAATGCCCTTGTGCTGAGGGGAAGGCTGATGGCCCCTCTTCGAGGCAGCCGATCTCTAATGATGGTTCTCCCCTGCAGACGTCAGTTTCCCCAGCCAGCCCTCCCCTGCCCTGCCAGCCGCAGCCCAGATTGCCTCATATGCTGAGGAAGAAGATGCTTTCCTGTGTCCTCTCTGGCTTGCCATTGTCCCATTCCTGTCTCCAGTACCTCAGAGCTAGGCCAGGTGACAACTGTCCACTCACGGGCAGTAAGAGGCTGTAACTCTCCAAGCAGGCTGGCGTCCTCAGCAGCTGCAGGAGAGTACCACCAGTGTTCTCAAAACTCCAAACTCAGACTGTGTCTGATGACTGTCTCTGTCACTGTCTTGTCTCCTTGCTCTCTGTCAGGCAGACTCTGGCTTCAGAAAGCCTGTGTACCTGTAGCTCTTTAGGGCTATGATTCTTAGATTCTTGGTCAGTGATTGAGAAAGGTGCTATTTGTGCAGGTGCCACAGAGCCAGGCCCATGCCAGTCTCCGCTGGGAAGCCCGAGTCTTGGTCACTTTATCTGCAGCTCTTAGGACAGTGACCACTGTCTCATAAAGCACACCACTCCTACAAAGAACTGTCTGTACCCACGGAGTCCGGTCCCAGACTGGATGCCCAGGAAAGGTGCCACAAAAATTTGATTATTCTCACTGTGGCAGAAGTTATAGGGATATATGTTTCAGATACACTAGGGGGAATCAATCCTCCTTTGAATTATTGGTCATAAGGAATCTCTTCACATTCTCTAGAGAGCATTGAGCATGTCACCATAGATAAATAATACAACTGCTCCCTAGGAGAGATGCTTTCTGAGTCCTGGGTCTCTGTCTTCCCTGGATCCCACATCACTCAGTATTTCCAGTTGCCCAGAGACGTCATGGCCTCTGTCTGTCCCCTGCAGTCTTCATGGCACCAGGATGCATGGTCCCTATGTGATGACGTCCCTGTGGCTAGTGCTGTGAGGCTAGCAGCCTTTACCACAGGGAGAGTGGAGGCAGGTCTTAGGACAGTAAGCCTGGGGTGATAGGATAGTGGTAACCTCCTGCTGGGCCTGTCCCTGAGCAGGAAACCACAGGTCAGAAGTCAGAACTCCGTGGGTGAGCTGCCAGGCTGGTCTTCAGTTGTCCCCAGAACCGCCAGCTCCTCGGAGGCAATCCTGTCCAAACTATGGGTGCCTTCCAGGGTCCCGCTCCATTTGTGACTGTAAAAGCAGCCACTACCAAGGGGGGTTGGGAGCAGTGAAGAAGCAGGGCGGTAGCCACTGCTGTTCCAGTTCTTGGTGTGCATGCCACGCATCTCCTGATTTCCTAGTTTTCAACCTGGCTGGT
The DNA here is from genome assembly GCF_947179515.1 of Apodemus sylvaticus. Taxonomy (NCBI): domain Eukaryota; kingdom Metazoa; phylum Chordata; class Mammalia; order Rodentia; family Muridae; genus Apodemus; species Apodemus sylvaticus. The sequence continues at coordinate 49,367,306 of NC_067494.1, forward strand.
CTGCAGCGCTCGCACACACATCAGTGGTCTCAGCTGTGGCCTGGCCTGGATCATTTGCACCTTCAGGACTTGGTCGTCCCTGAGTCTTGGACTGTGAGGCTACTTCCTGGCCCTTTGTCTGCGCTCTGGGCCACAGCCTTTTTGGCACGCTGGCACTCACCAGCTTAGTGAAACAGACTGATTGTGTGCACTCTGCATTTGGTTCACTTTGCACGCATGTTGGACACATGCGTCTTGTATGATTCTTCCGTTCCATAGGGCAGTAAATACAACGGTCTTACTCCTTGCCTCAGTGAGTGATGTCACACTTCCCCTCAGATGCCCCAGTGTTATAATTCTAAATCACACCCATAACCACCAAGGATTTGATATCTCACCTCTGACAGACATGTCTTAAAGCCTATGTTTACACATATAAAGAAAAGGCCAGATAATCAAACCAATAGAAGCAGTTCATCTAACCCAGAAAAGAACAGCGTGAGGTCATCATCACGGTTATAGATGTGCAGGCCCTGGGGGACGGGCACACAGGCCCTGGACAGTTAACCCTGTCCAGTGATTGAGTGAACTGTAGCACAAACTTCATTGCACAACTGACTGATTCAGTGGCTGGGAATTTCCGGGAGCTGGCTGACGTCCCCCACCTACTCAGCCACACTAAACTCAACACATTGTTCTCTGGTCTTCAGGACCAGAGAAGCCCATTTGAAACATGCCACTGGCCTCATTAGTCAAAGCCAAAAAACTACACAGACACTGGGCCCTGGTCTGAGACTTGGGACTTTGAAGGACGTCTCAACTTTATCGGGGTGGCTGACAATAGACACACACAGTCTTGACTTTATCGGGGTGGGTGACAATAGACACACAATCACAGTCTCGATTGTGAAGGTGGGGCTAGGGAAAGGTCTAGTGACCTGAGACAAAAAGGCCAGTCTGAGTGGCCTTGTGCTGGACTGATGGCTCAGTGGCTAGAGGCGAGTCTAGCAGCAGTTCGGGCCAGTGTGTGAGCAAGGACAGAGCTCACCGGTGCTCGTGCGGAAGCGAGTCCCCAGGCCACCGGCCGGCCGCCGCCGTGTGGCAGGCTTCGCCTGTGTGCTCTTCTGTGCAAGTGGTCCTTGACTGCAGCTTTTTCACTGCTGTTTTAAAGATGAAGCAATCTACTTTTTCAGCCAAATGACCAGGCTTACGTTTTGGGCCAGCACATTTTCCTAGTGCAGTTTTCCTGTCTTTAATACTTTTTTTATTTCTACAACATATAAAGTAGAAAGGTGTCACGATTTCAAGATCAGAAAAAGTAGACAAAACTTTCCATGTGAGGAAAGGAGAGGCTCGAAATACTTATGATTGAAATGGCGGTGGACATAGTTGACACACGTTCACAACATGCAATAACAACCGTGTGATGCGGGCTGTCAGGGTCACTGCAGGGACTGCGGCCTGGCAGATGGGATGGGGGTGCACCCCACAGGTAGTCAACATCCCAGTCTAGGGCCACCCCAGTCCCCCTGAGAACAAATGGGTGCGAGGGTTGAAGCTTTGACCCGTCCCTGGCTGTTATTCAGCCCAGCTGGCAAGGGGAAATGTGTTACATTCCATTAAGAGCTGTAAACTTCATGAGATTCTTCACTCCGCCTCTTCTCATGGTGACCCAAGAGGGCCCTGCATGCTAGGAAACCACAGGGTGGGAGCCACGGTGACAGGGGTGCTGAAGGTTGTATTCATCTGGACACCTGTTTGGGTTGTCACCCTCACACTTTAGGGGTCATTAGGCAGTGCATGTTAAAACCATCACTTCCATATACCAGAGACAGCCAAGAGCAAGACTTACAGAGACGCCTGGTGGCGGTGTCATGACAGGATGTCACTCTGTGGCATTATTCTGGCTGGAACTCAGAAATCCACCTGCCTCCAAGCCCTGACTACCACCATGCCCACCTGAACAGTGTTGCTTTTAAGATGTGGAAACCGTTTCCTTCAAGGCTAGTTCTGCTCTAAGCCCCTTCCCAACACCAGTGTCTGTCAGAGGCAGGAAGTGGCCAGCTACACTGTGGGCTTGGGGCACTTGTGTGCTCGGCCCTGGAAAAGCCACACGTGGCTTTTTCTGTGCTTGGCAGGAAGTCCTCCTAGAGCCATCTGCATATGAATTTCCATTTCCAAAGTCATTAGCGGTAATAAACATCTAGATGTCCTGCAGATGGTCAGAAATGGCACCAAGAGAAACAATTTTGACAGTTTCCTTCTACTAATAGCGCTGCCTCCTAATTAATTGCTTCCACTTTAATGGAATAATTATAGAGCAAAATTTGATGACAGGTGGCCACAACTGAAAAATGCTGTGCCTTCCAGCATAGCTCAGCCATCCATCTTTATGCATGCTCAGAGCCCTGCTGCCGCTGTGAGTTGGTGTTGGGAGACATTCTTACTTTGGTGCTCATCTCTGTTTGGTACAGGGGGCAGACAGCATGAACATGACCACTGGAGAAGATACTAGGTGTTGTACAGGTAAAGAACTCCCCGGCCTCTCGGGGGACCAGCCGATGCCCTGTCTTTACACCTGAGGGCCAAGTGCTTAACGGGCCAGCTTCCCGACTGGGACCCACCAACCTAACCCAAGATATGTTTGCTTCTTCCAGAAGAGTGCAGAAAAAGCATGAGTGCCCAGACTCCGCCCTCCTTCCGAGGTGATCAGAGTGACATCACCCAGTCTCATCAGCAAGGATAGCAGCTGGGACCACACTTTGAAGGAAGGAGAAATTGCCTTTCAGAGGTTTCTCCTACACATACTATAAAAAGAGCCCATTGCTTTGTCTCAGCGGTTGCCCCTGGCTCCGTGACCCAGAACACGTGATGCTGACATTGAGAATGCTCTCCTGACCTTAGCAGGAGGCTCCTTCCAAACATTTTCTTACTATTAAATAGTGAAAACATTTCCTCAAATCATCAGTCTTTGAAATCATGATGTCTTCTTATTTTTCAGTTATCGTGAAAAGGTACCATGGCCAAAGCATTTACTAAAGAAAGCATTTAATTTGGGTCTGCGAGTTCCAGAGGGTCATAGAGCCTATGACCATCATGTTGGGGTACACGGTGAGGGCCAGCCAACTGGGAATGGCTCCTATGACTATCATGTTGGGGTACACAGTGAGGGCCAGGCGAGGGCCAGCCAACTGGGAATGGCTCCTATGACCATCATGTTGGGGTAAACGGTGAGGGCCAGGCGAGGGCCAGCCAACTGGGAATGGCTCCTGGTTTTGAAACTTCAAAGCCCACTCCCCAGCGACACACCCCCAAAGCCACGCCCTCTCCAGGAAGACCACTCCTAATCTTTTCCACCAGCTGGAGAGCAAGCTTTAGCTCCTGGGGCCATTCTCAGACCACCAACCATGATATCTAATAGCTATACAGTCTGTCAGAAATTACTTCATCAGAGAATCTAACAGAAGTAAGTATCATCTATTTTTTTTCTTGATCCACAAAGTATTTGGATAGAAAAAAAAAAAACAACTAAATCGCTTTCTTGTGGGAGAGTTGGTTCTGCTTAGAGGAAAGATGGCTCAGCAGTTCAGAACAGTGGCTGCTCTTCCAGATGCCCGTCACCCACATCCGCCACACACGGTGGCTCACAACTGTCTGTAACCACAGTTCCAGGGGATCGAAAGCCTCCACCGGCCTCTCTGAGAACCAACACACAAGTGATGTCCAGACAGGCACACAGGCGAAACACCTGTAGAGATGAAATAAAAGTTTTTTTTTTAAAAAAAGATTTTTAAAGAAGCGGTGGGGTAAGCTTAAGGTAAGCTCCTCCTTGAGGTTCTTCCCTGACTCCCCTGGGGATCCAGAGGAGCTGAGCCTGTCCAGGCCCCTTACGGCCCTGCGCATTCTGGGGACACTTAGTTCCCTCGGGGGATGCAAGCAGTCTGGTCACTGGAAGACGTGTCCTTTCAGTGCTCCTGTCTAAGATTTTAATAAGCTCCTAAAACGTCCCTTTTCATCTTAACACTGACAGTTTCCCGACCACCGGCTCGACCGTGCTGTGTGGAGCTCTTGGGTTTGCCAGAAAGGTATAGATCTATTTCCCGCCTTGGAGCATGCTATGTGTTCAGTTCCTGAAGGACGTCAGCACAGTGCATCGCAGATCCTGTAGCTGCCATGACTTTGCTGCCTAGATTTGGAACTGGCTTTTCCGGTCCTTCCCTCGAATGCTGTCTTCTTCCTTTCTGCGTCTTTCAAACATTGCTGCCTTTAGAAGTTCTGTCCCTTGGCTGTTTACTTGTGTAACTTTTAATCAAGATTCTGATCTCTTAGATTGAAAGTACATTTCTATGAAAGTTGTTTTCCGTCACAGAAGCTGCATCCCGACTTGTCAATAAAATGCGTACGTCAGTCACAAGTTTAAATAAACCACTGTGTTGATGGAGTGTTTATCACATGTAGAGCCTTTCCAGTGACAGCATTGCTGACGTTTTCCGGTCAAGTCTTGTGATAGAATTTCCACATATAAAATAAAATAAAATAAAAATACATTTTAGACTCGCTTCACTTTTCTTTTTTTTTTTTTTAGACAAGGTCCTATTCTGTGGCCCAAACAGCCCCCTGCGTCATATCTGCCTTTTATGTCGAGCCTTCTGTTGCCTTTCTCGGGAGTCATACCATATCTTTCTTTTTCTTTACAGGAAAGTGATGTTGAGTCCAGAATCCTATAATCAGTGTTCCTAAAGTAAGGGATAAAAAAATCAATACGTTTTCAAGAATCAAAAATTTAACTCATCTATCCTTTCTAAGAGGAAATGGGTGTGCTCAGGTTGAACGAGCATCCTCCCGTGGGATGCAGGGACTGTATGACTTGGCATCGGGTGAAGAAATCAGTGACGGGTACCACTAAGCAGTTCTGAGCTGTAAGAGCAGATAAACCAGCAGAGCTGACCGTGGCAAGGGAAGCGACGGCGCCTCTGCATGAGGTGAGAAGAAAGACGAGTTCTCTTATCTTGCTTAGAAAACAATATTTTTTTATTATCTGCCAATGTTTTTAGAAATATAAATGTAGCGGGGCAGTGGTGGCACATGCCTTTAATCCCAGCACTTGGGAGGCAGAGGCAGGTGGATTTCTGAGTTCAAGGCCAGACTAATCTACAGAGTGAGTTCCAGGACAGCCAGGGCTACACAGAGAAACCCTGTTTTGAAAAACCAAAAAAATAAAAAAATATATAAATGTAATATGAACTAGAAAAGGGGTGAAAAGAAAAGCTACTTAGATTCTCTGCTGGAATTAGTTCCAAAGCACAAGTAAAATGCAAGATGAACATAACACATTCATTCCAGGAATGAACCGGCCAAGTACAACAGAAACAGTGACATTCATTTGAACAGGTTTATAAATAAGTGTGTTCTAATAGAAACAACATAAATGCCTCTCGGTTTATATTCTTTTTGAATAGATGTGGATAGTTCATAGGATCTAACTATGAATTAGGCCCCAAAGTAAACCTCAGACAAAATAATAAAAAGCTAATTTACAAAAATCACATTTTCTGCCTAGAAAAACATAACAAACAGCAAAAAGATAAAAGCAAGTCGTTTGCCCATAGCAGTTATCTCGACATTCTAAAATATTATCAAGGAAATCACTTTCAGATTTATTTTATAGTATTGAAGCTATTGCATTTAAAATTCATTGCAGGGCTGGAGAGATGGCTCAGTGGTTAAAAGCACTGGCTGCTCTTCCAAAGGACCTGGGTTCAATTCCCAGCACATCCACATGGCAGATCACAACTGTCTCTAACTCCAGTTCTGGGGGATCTGACAAACACACATACACACATACACACACATACACACACACACATATAAACAGCCATGCAGGCAAAACACGGATGCACACGATTAATAAATAAAACTCACAGTGTCAGTGATGTCACAGAAGGTAAACCAGGCTGCTCTGGGTGTCCTCAACTCCAGTTGAATAGCAGTCATACTTGCAAAAATGTTGAAGCTGGCTGTCGGGGTTGCTTGATTGGAACATTGTGGATAATTTCTATTTACCTGTTACTCAGCCATTTCTCTGGTTCAGACCGCCAGGGCCAAACAGAACACCCTGGCCCTCCAAATAGTGGGGTGCTGTGTGGCAACTGCTATTTTGGTTTCCTGAGAAGCAGGCACAGAGGCTGGCCATCATGTGTCAGCTCCCCTAACTTGAGTAATTTCCACAAGGTGTAAAAAACCAGTAGATAAAGATTAATTAGGGGTTGGAGAGATGTCTCAATAGTTAAGAGCACTGGCTGCTCTCCCAGAGACCCAGGTTTGTTGCTGGCACCCACAAAGTAGCCAATAAGAACTTCTCACAGCATACATGTGGCACACAGGAAGAATACCCATGCACGTAAGATAAAAATATGTTTTTCCCGTTCAGGGAGCCAGTCTTTGAAGGATCATAACATTCTAAAGCAGCCTAGTGTAACAGCACATTTAGAAGTCAGCCACACAAGGTCAGAAAAAGGAGGAAACTCATTGTGGGGGGAAGAAAGGGATATAAAAGACCCCAGGTTTTTCATTCATGTTGACTCGCAGCACCAAGATACATTTTAGTCTTTCAAAAATCAAACCCCAAGAATCAAGACTGATTCTCAGAGGTGTGATTCCATAACACTCGACATTTTTAATTCCCATCAACAAAGTCATACATCCAAAGAATCAGGAAAACGTAGTGTATTCAAAAGATAAACTATCCCAGAAGAAATCAACACCTCAGTCATTGGACAAGACTTCCTCCAACATGCTTACAACTCCAAAGGAGGCATGAATAACATCTATTAAGAAATGTATGGGGACCAGGCAGTGGTGGTGCACACCTTTAATCCCAGCACTTGGGAGGCAGAGGCAGGTGGATTTCTGAGTTGGAGGCCAGCCTGGTCTACAGAGGGAGTTCCAGGACAGCCAGAGCTACACAGAGAAATCCTGTCTTGAAAAACAAACAAACAAACAAAAAAGTATGGGGGCTGGAGAGATGGCTCAGAGGTTAAGAGCACTGACTGCTTTTCCAAAGGTCCTGAGTTCAATTCCCAGAAACCACATGGTGGCTCACAGCCATCTGTAATGGGATTCAATGCCCTCTTCTAGTGTGTCTGAAGACAGCTACAGTATACTCACATACATGAAATAAATCTTTTTTAAAAGTATGAATAAAGACCATATATATATATATGTATATATATATACACATATATGCATATATATGTATGTATGTATATATAGTGTGTATATGTGTGTGTGTGCATCAAAATGAAGTATAGTAACAGAAATGAGAAATTCCCCAGAAGCATCTGGAGTAGATTTGAGTAGACAAAGAGTGAATTTGGAAGTTATTACACCTTAGAATGTAAGGTGTAACAGGAAACAACGTAAGAAGCCCACAGAGCCCTGTATCATTACTTTTCAGTTGCTGTGATAAAACACCATAACCACGGAGACTTATCGAAGAGTCCATTCCGGCTTCTGGCTCAGAGGGGTGAGGCTGACAGCAGAGTGGAGACAGGGTAGCTGGGATGGAAGCAAGAAGTTTGCACACTTGACTGTGAGCTCGGGCAGAGCAAACTCGGGCAGAGCAGGGCAAGGCTTTAAGCTCTCAAAGCCCAGCCTCAGCAAGGGCACACCTCCTGAGCCTCCCAGACACCACCACCAAACGGGGACATCTCATTCAAACCACCAGAGGCTCCGCCGCTGTGCTGTAAGGTCGTTGTAAAACTTAGAACACACGTGGAGAAGGAGCACAGAGCTCTCAGCGCTCCCCACAAAATGTGTGCCCAAGAAAACAGGACACGTCTAGAGAGAGGGCCAGCAACACAGAAACTCAAACATAGCAAGTGAGAAGTAAGTTATCAGACGCAAGGGACTCCCAAGATTATCACTGCTTTTTTTTTTTATTATTTTTAAGAAGGCATGGGAAATAGACGACACATTTATATATTCAAAATGCAAAAGAGAAACTGGAAGGTACCACAGTAGTCGACACCCACATGAGGCATTTCATAACTGCCTGTGACTCCAGTACCAAGGGGTCCGATGCTTTCATGGGCATGGCGCACAGACAGACAAGCAGGCACATTCACATAAATAACTTTTTTTTTTAAGTCATTGCAAAAGGAAACTTGTTAACCGAGATTTTTTTTTTAAATCAGGCAAACCTGTCTTCCTAAAATAAGCACAACGTTAAGGTATTCCCAATAAACATAAGCTAAAGAGATTCACTTATCATTATACTAGCCTTGCAGGAAATGCGAAAAGAGCCAGTGACATGACTCAGCAGGGAAAGTCAGCCCGTGCAAGCCTGTGAACCTAAGTCAGATGCCTACACCATGGGCGGAAGGAGAGGTCAGCTCAAGCAAGGATGAGCTGTCTTCAGATACACACACACACACGCACACACAAAGGGTAAACAGCTTAAAAATCTTTAAAGGAAGAAATGCAAGAAAAAAAAAAAAGCCCCTCCTAACAAAACCAAATGAAGAAGCAGACCCCCAGTAACGGTGATTACATGGGCAGTTAAGCTAAATTTACAACTCTGCTTTTCCTATATACTTTGAAAGACAAACTGGCTTTGAAATGTAACTGGCCACATGCTATCTGAAGAAATACCTTACGGCACGTTCAGACCTTGTCGGTATGACTTCGGGATGATAAATGTAATTTTTACAGAAGCCAGGTAAATGATCTGCAGAATACACATAAGAGGAAATGATAAAGAAATCAAAACATCACTCTAAAAATATTGGAGGAAGTGAAAAGAGAATGACGGGCCATTTTGTGAGGATACAAAAATATGAATTTTTGCTTATCTTTGTAATCCTTGGCCGCGTCCAAACAAACTCTGTGTTCTTTCCTCCGCCTCCTAATGGGATTACAGGTGTGCAATGCCATGTCCAGTAAAGTGGGTCCTTTTTTGGTAAGGATGAATATATTTTTGTGTTTTACTTGTCTGTACGCCTGTACCACTTGCACGCCTGATGCCCAGAGACTAGACGAGGGGACAGGTTTTGTTGTTGTTTTGTTTTTGTTTTGTTTTTTAAGATTTATTTATTTTATGTATGTGAGTACATTGTAGCTGTCTTCAGACACAGGCAGAAGGGAGCATCAGCTCCCATTATAGATGGTTGTGAGCCACTATGCGGTTGCTGGGACTTGAACTCAGCACCTTCAGAAGAGCAGTCGGTGCTCTTCACCGCTGAGCTGTCTCTCCAGCCCTAAAAGACAGTTTCGAGCAGTCACGTGGCTGTCGGAAATTGAGCCTGTATGTATTGGGAAGCCTGGCGGACTGAAGCAGGATTACAGATTCACCATCTGCCTGGGCTCTGGTGGAAGTTCAAGACCAGCCTGGGGAACTTAGTGAAACCATTTCTCAAAAAGGAGAAAGCGGGGTCAGTGGCAGAGTGCTTGCCTGGCTTACAGAAGGCTCTAAATTGTGTTATTTTAGTATTGGGTGGGATTGGGGGGTGCAGGGTAGGTTAAGAGAGGTTCATGTATCTCAACTGACACAGAAAGTTTGTCCCTGCCACGTAACTAAATTAAGTTTGTCCTTCTGACCCCTTTTCCACACGATCTGCATGGAAAGCACTATATTGAATGTTCTTCTGTCTACCTCCTGATAACATCTCCGTGCAGGTTTTTCCTACCATGTGTTAGAGAAGCAGAAATCTGAAGGCATATTAACAGGTTGTAGGGCCCTTCTCAAGCAGCAATCTATTGTTGGCATTCCTGCACTGGACAGAGAAGGTGGATGTTGCCCTTAGGGGCCTGGCCAGTTTGGTTTTTTTTGTTGTTGTTGTTGTTGTTGTTTTGTTTTTTTATGTCAACTTAACACAAGTTTGAATTATCTGAGAGGAGGGAATCTCCAATGAAAATACCTCTATAAGATAAGACTGTGGGCAAGTCTGTAATTAGTGATTGGTGTGGGCAGAGCCATGGCCAGGCTGGTGGTCCTGGGTTCTATAAGAAAGCAGACTGAGCAAGCCAGAAGACCCAACCAGGAGAAAGCACTACTCCCCAGCCTCTGCAGCTCCTGCTTCCAGGTACCCACGTGGCTTTCATTCTACTTCCCTCAGTGGACTGTATGGCTCAGGATCAGTAAGCTAAATCAACCCTTTCGTCCCCAAGCCGCTTTTGGTCGTGGTGTTTCGTCACGGCAATAGTAACCCAACTAATATACCAGGGTCACTAGAGAACGAGTCATGTGGGTATTGGTTTCCAATGAGCAAGAAATTCATGAATCCAGTCACTGTTAGAATAAACCTGAGAGAAGAGACCAGGAACAGAGTGAAGTCATAGGGACACTGCCCACTGAGCTTCGTTAGGTCAAGAACTAGCAGACCCTGCAGTAATGAGCCGAAGAAGAAAGAGTTCACCTCTAGTGACTGCTGAGCCCCACATCCAATCCTTCACCAACCCTGATGGATACATAGAGGCCATTGGCCCAGGGTCTATGAGGCCTGGGCCTTGGATCTGGCTACCTGGTGGCTGTGAGAACCTAGAAATGTTTCCTTGTGGGCGCGACAGCACAGCCAGTATGAAATATCTGTACACTGGTACCTGTAGTATTGATTCTTTACCAAGACCCCTTGAACAAATTCCATTTTCAAGATGGTGGAGGGAAACATTTAACATCTCATTTGGCCATTGGGAAGGTCCATCGAATGCAGAAAATACCTGAGCCACCAGAAGCTGAGGCCTCTGAGTCCTACCAGCAGGTACTCAACACTCAGGAGAACGATTTCCAACTTTTAAGTTCCTGCCACTTCTCAGGACAGCTTCAACTCTCCCTTGATTCTATCCACAAAGGAAAGTGCGATTTCTGCTGTAAACAGCCACATAAACTGGAAACTGAAAATACAGACAGGCAAAGCAACAGCTGCTAAATGAGGCTGGGTGGCTCCTGATGTGGCCTCTGGTTAAGCAAGGCCAAAGCTGCACCGGGGTGCTGGTAGCCATACAGCAGCCCCAGAACGCTAATTTCAGTCAGTGCCCTCTGACAATGCCCCCCAATGAGAAGGGAGACAAGGAAATGTCAGGTTATGTCCCAGGCCCACCTCCTGCCCACCCTCCATCTGTGCCCGTGTCAGGGCTCACGGGAACATATGCTGCTCTTGCTCACTGACCATCTGTTCACAGAGCTGTGAAGTGTGCCCGTTACCTTGGTGATGGGACCCTTGATTGGCACAACACCACAAACATTTGCTACTCAGGTTCCACTTTTATCTGTGCTCTGGAATGGGGCTGGGGGAGGAGGAGGGGAAGGGGGACAAACTGGAGGGACATGTGAGCTGAGAGGCCGTGCAGAGGGGAACAGCCTGGGGGGGAGGGGGTTCCAGGGTGAGCTTCTTCCCTAGGCATTCCTGTTTGTTCTCCCTAGCACCCCACCCACTACCCCACCCACTGTCCCCGTCCCCACTCCAGCACAGCTGGGGGTGGGGCTGATGAATCTGAAAGCAGGGGTCTGCCTCTCTTTCCCAGGGCTCACTGGGCCTGGCTCCAGCACTGGCCTGTTTCTGTGGAGCCTCAGCCCTCCATCCCAGCTCTGCCTCATGATAGGACATCTGTCTCCCCCACCCCACCCCGCCCTGTTGGATCTGGCATGAGGGGGACAAACAAGCTGCTATTAACAACAGTCAGTCCTGGGAAACATCTCTTACTTTGTTTGAGTGGTGGAGGGGGCTCTGCTATGGTCCTAGGAGTTCCAGGCCTCTGTCAAGGGTGAGGAAAGTGGAAGCACACCTTATAATAACAAGCTGCCCCGTTCGTGCTCAGAAATCCCAACATAGGACCCATCACCTTAGCGCAAGGTCAGGGGCAGAAAGGGCTCTGTTCTTTCTTACTAGAAATTTGGGGATCAAGGGTCACAAAGTCTCAAGTCTATTTTCTTCTGCCAGTGCAGAGTCTGATAGCAAACTGCCCAGCATGTAGGGTACATTTAAGTAAAGGGACACCATTTGAAAAGGGAGCTAGGACCATGGGGACCACTTGGGTGTTTCATCTCAATGGGCAAAACGTGTTGGCGTCCCCATCAGAAGGAAAGGCTAGACAGCTGCAGTCTAATCACCCAGCTTCCCACATAACTGGGACCACAGACTGGTTCCAGTTCTGCTTGGGGTCTCTGGAGCCTCTTTGTCCAGTGTCTTCCAAACATCCCCAGGGAGACAGCATCTCTAAGTATCCATTGATCACAACTTCCAGAATCTTGATAAATCTGTTTTAAAAACTTCTTCTCGGCATTAGAAAGTGCCCAGACCTCATTCAGGACCTGGGCCTCACAGACCATATTATCAGCTTGTCTGTCCCCAGGTTATCAGGGGCCTGCCCTCTCTCCTACCGGAGTCCTCCAAGGCCAAAGGACCTGTTCTGACCTTAAACCACCCTTCACGTCCTCAGTACTCCTTCCATGGCCAGATGGCTATTCAGTGCCTAGCTAAGCCTGTAAGAACCTTATTTTGTAATATGTCAATCACCCTCCTCAAAGACTGTGCGTATTCAGTCAAGTCCCTTATCATAGCAACTGTTGAACCTAAATAGCATCATTTAAATAAAATTAAAATATGATCTTTAAATAACTTCCAAAAAAAAAAAAAAAAGAAAGAAAGAAACAAATGTGTCGGGCACCAAATGAATGTGAGAAGTCAAACTTGGAATTTCTGCCACCTCCTAGTTTACACATTATCACAACTAGACTGAGACAAAGTGCCTCACACCACTTACACCTTCTGTAGGTGCTCACAAAAGGCCCATCTCCAAGGCAGAGGGGGAGGATACATGAAAGATCATTCTTGACTATATACTAAGGTTGAAGCCAGCCTGGGTCACACGATACCCTGTATTTTCAAACAAACAAACTAATAAACAATACTCACTGTCAGATCGTCAGTATAAGGAATGAGAAATCTCAGTTTTTATGTTATCCACTCCTGGTATTCCTTGACATAGACAAAAAGCCTCAAGTTTCCTTACAGAGCTAGCATGGCAATTCTACCCGAGATTAGTTAAACAAACAAACAATCAAACAAACAAACACCTTCTAAAAGCCCTTGTCTCAATAGCCGTGTAAAATCCTGCAAAAGGCCTTGGCAAACTGCATCTCACAGTTGAGAGTCAGACAACCTACAGGTAGAATCACTATTTAATTGAACAAGCAAGAACAACAGTACAATCATTCAGAGTTAGACACTGACAGACAAGATGAAATCAGAGTCTACCCAATCACTCTGTTAAGCGGAGGAGGAGGAGAGGGGGGAAAGAGGAAGGGGAAGGAGGAGGGGGGGAGGAGGAGGAGAGGAAAAGGAGGAGGGGGAGGGAGAGGGAGGAGGATGGGGAGGAGGAGGGGGAAGAGGAGGGGGAGGAGAAGGGGAAGGAGAAGGGGGAGGAAGAGGGGGAGGAGGAGGGAGAGGAGGAGGGGGGAGGAGGAGGTAAGGAAAAGGACAAGGGGGAGGGAGAGGAGGAGGGGGGAGGAGGAGGTGAGGAAAAGGACGAGGGGGAGGGAGGGGGAGGAGGGGGGGAGGAGGAGGGGAGGAGGAGGGGGAGGGGGAGGAAGAGGGGGAGGAGGAGGAGGGGGGAGGGGGGAGGAGGAGGGGAGGAGGAGAGGAGGAGGAGGGGGGAGGAGGAGAGGGAGGAGAAGGGGGAGGAGGAGGGGGAGGAGGAAGGGGAGGAAGAGGAGGGGGAGGAGGAGGGGGGAGGAAGGGGGGGAAGAAGAGGGGGGGAGGGGGAGGAGGGTGTACTATGGGATCCTGGTATATGCTCTCATTAGGGGAACAAAACAAGTCACAAATGAAGAAAGGGCAAAGATGGAAACTGAGAAAAGTGACAGCTCTTTGAAGATGATTTTACTATATATCTGGATAATTCCAAGGAGGCAACTGTTTAAAAAAAAAAAAAAAAACATGAGAGAATTAGCCAGGTGTAAAATTAGAAAAGTCAGGAGTTTTCTGGCTCCAAAATGGAACATTCATTGACCTTAAAAAGATAAGACTGCTGGGCGGTGGTGGCTCACGCCTTTAATCCCAGCACTTGGGAAGCAGAGGCAGGCAGATCTCCGAGTTCGAGGCCAGCCTGGTCTACAGAGTGAGTTCTAGGACAGACAGGGCTACACAGAGAAACCCTGTCTCGAAAAAAACCAAAAGAAAAAAAAAAGGAGAGAGAGAGAGAGAGAGAGAGAGAGAGAGAGAGAGAGAGAGAGAGAGAGAGAAAGACTAAGACTATAAGAAGAAGTTTCAGAGACCCCCCCCCCTCCCAGGCCAGACTTATTTCTAAGGGACACAAGGAATTAGGACACATGGCAACTTAGTCATTTTTTTTTTTTTTTTGCAGCATCCTTTGACATATCTAGTGCAACCCCTGGTAAGGGATTATTGTTCTTTTCTTTTTTTTTTTTCTTAAGCAGCCAGATTAAATCTAAGTGTCTGAAAAGAAATATGCAAAAATAAATATGACAACCCTATAAACAGAATTAATTCCTCTATTATTTTTTTCTCCTATCAGATATTAACTTTCTCTGATGTGCTATTTAAAACACTATTTTAGTAGCAAACGAGTAACTGGAAAATAAAGAATTTTCAAATTATGTGAGGAAGGTATTTAAAGCACCACAGGATTTTCCTTGCCATGGTGTTGAGCTGATAATTTTCTAAAAATATGACAAAGCTTGCCTGAACTCAATCAGAATCAATTCTAGGAAGATCACAGGTTTAAATCCTACGGGTACGGTGGGGGGTAGGGAGCACGGAGTGGGCTGGGAAAGAACATGGCGGAAGTGTTTGTTGCCCAGAATCATAGTGGTCTAAATATAATACGAGAAGCTACACTAATAATAAATACTATTCCACATGTTAAAAATATTTCTACCTAGTGGCAAAAAGGAAAGGATCTCAACACTTCATGGAAAAAATACAAAAATGCTCAGCACATGCGAAAAGTCTAGTGTCCACGCACGGCCCCACAGAGGCTGAGTTTGTGCAGCACAGATGCAAGGTGACTCTCTCCAGCACTTCAACCCTTTTCAGAGGAAGAAACTTTGTCTGCATCCATGGAAATCAGACATACACGCAGAATTTTCCCAGAAGTCCCACCTCTCTAAATTGATTCTGACAGAACCTTGAAGACGTAAATGAATGTTTGCGTGTAGTTGTTCACAAGGGCGATGCTATAAAGGTTTAGAAATAGAGACTCTCTCAACAGTGGGCCAGCCTAGGGTGCAGGCACAGGCGCCTGTGGTCTCGGACACCACTGTCAACTGAGCATCAGTTCTGGGGCTTCTACCTAGAGATGTGGCTGGCTACAGGTTGACAGGTACATGTTCTGTCCTGCTGAGCATGGCCAGTTCTGACCGCCACTGACTGTCAAGCCCCTCAGCCTGACCCAAACCCTCGGATTCAGACTCCGAGGTTTGTTTACTGTAAGGAGCGACCTGGCTGCTAGTCAGAGGAAAGCAGGGGGGTAAATACAGAGAACATGGCCCCCAGAACAATCATCACGTGAGAACTCTGTATGTAGCCCTAACCGTAAGTCTTGGCCATCTTCCTCCCCTCCTTTAATGGATCCCAGAGAAAGGAAATGTTTGGGAGAAACTCCAATTCTTATTTCCAAGACACCCTGACAAGTAGGAAGTACTCCAGGGGCAGTACCTGACACGACACTAAAGACTTTGCACACACCTGTGTCCCCCATTCTTTACCATGGCTTAGTTGAAGGCAGGGTAGATGTCTTAGTCAGGGTTTCTATTCCTGCACAAACATCATGACCACGAAGCAAGCTGGGGAGGAAAGGGTTTATTCAGTTTACACTTCCACACAGCTGTTCATCACCAAAGGAAGTCAGGACTGGAACTCAAGCAGGTCAGGAAGCAGGAGCTGATGCAGAGGCCATGGAGGGATGTTTCTTACTGGCTTGCTTCCCCTGGCTTGCTCAGCCTGCTCTCTTATAGAACCCAAGACCACCAGCCCAGGGATGGCACCACCCACAAGGGGCCCTCCCCCCTTGATCACTAATTGAGAAAATGCCCCACAGCTGGATCTTATGGAGGCACTTCCCCAACTGAAGCTCCTTTCTCTGTGATAACTCCACCCTGTGTCAAGTTGACAAACAAAACCCGCCAATACAATTGACCCCTTGTCAACTTGGCACACAAACATATCGCTATTAAGCCTCAACCCTCGCTTTCTTATTCATCCCCAAGATCTAAATAATGTTATCTACTATCTTTTAAAATTCAAAGTCTTTTAAAAATTCAAAGTCTCTTAACTGTGGGCTCCACTAAAATACTTTCTTCCTTTAAGAGGGAAAAATATCAGGGCACAGTCACAATCAAAAGCAAAACTCACACTCCAATGGTTCGATGTCTGGGATCCAACTCACAATCTTCTGGGCTCCTCCAAGGGCTTGGATCACTTCTTCAGCTCTGCCCTTTGTAGCACACACCTTGTCTTCTAGGCTCCAGCTGCCTGTACTCCACTGCTGCTGCTGTTCTTGGCGGTCATCACATGGTACTGGCGTCTCCAAAACACTGCTGTCTTCTGCTGTAACTAGGCTTCATCAACAGCCTCTCATAGGCTCTTTTCATGGTGCCAAGCCTCAACTCCTATGCATGACCCCTTCAGTTCTGGGCCATCAATTGCAACTGAGGCTGCACCTTCACCAATGACCTTCCATGACTTCTCACTGTGCCAAGCTTCAGCTGCTCTTTATGACCCCTTCATGCCTTCAAAACCAATACCACCTGGGTGACTCTTGCACAGTACCAAGTCCAGCCACAGCACAAGGTACAACCTTGGCTATCTCTGGAACACAGCCTCTGTGCTCTCAGAAAACACTTCCCAGAAGATTTCACTTCCGTGATGCTGGTCTCTTCTTAATCACAACTAATTTCTTAGCTCCAGCTAACCAGCATCAATAGTCCCAGTAACACAAAGGTTTGCTTTAGTGGTTCTGGTATCTTGTTAATCACAGCTGATTCTTCAGCCCCAGCAAACCAAAACCACAGAAACTTCACAATCAAAACATGACGGTGATAAAAGTCTTTAATCTTCCCTCTTAATTTTCACAAGCCAGGCCTCCATCTTCTGCACTGTTCTCAACATTATCTTCCAAGCTCCTACAGAACATCACACAGAGGTCTCAACACTGAATGAGACATCTAACCCAAAATTCCAAAGTCCTTCCACAGTCCTCCCCAAAACATGGTCAGGTTGTCTCAGAAATACCCCCACTATGCTGGTGCCAATTTGTCTTAGTCAGGGTTTTTATTCCTGCACAAACATCATGACCACGAAGCAAGTTGGGGAGGAAAGGGTTTATTCACTTACACTTCCACACAGCTGTTCATCACCAAAGGAAGTCAGGACTGGAACTCAAGCAGGTCAGGAAGCAGGAGCTGATGCAGAGGCCATGGAGGGATGTTTCTTACTGGCTTGCTTCCCCTGGCTTGCTCAGCCTGCTCTCTTATAGAACCCAAGACCACCAGCCCAGGGATGGCACCACCCACAAGGGGCCCTCCCTGCTTGATCAATAATTGAGAAAATGCCCCACAGCTGGATCTCATGGAGGCACTTCCCCAACTGAAGCTCCTTTCTCTGTGATAACTCTAGCCTGTGTCAAGTTGACACACAAAACCAGCCAGTGCAGTAGGATTAAAACTAAGTTTGAGGCTATAGAAGAAAAGCTCTGGACCTATTGAGTCTGGTATGAACTAGGTTGATGTAACTGGGCAAGCAGCCTGGTCTGTTGTCCAAATGACCTTCAAGTATAAGGCTCTCCTCAGGCCCATCGTGCCCCCAGCTATGCGCTCATGACCAATTGACCTAATTACAAGCATTTCTTTGTACTGGACCCCTCCATGCTGCTCCTCCATCAGAAATGCATTATGCTTACGACTGTCATCTTGTACTTCCTGGACTCAGGGGGCTGTGGCCTGGAGATAAAAGAGTTCCCATAGATGAGGTTGGTGCCAAGAACAGAAGCTGCCTCCTGAATCACACAAATGCTTCCACAAAACCTAAGATAAAGAGGCACAAAAGGGGAGTTTGAAGTGTCACTGTCACAAGGCTACGTGTTGGGAAGCTGGAAAGATGGACCAGCGGTTCATAGTGTTTGTTTCCTTCTCCTAGAGGACCTTAAGTTCAGGTCCCAGCACTAGCATCAGATGGCTCTCCGTCGCCTGTCATTTCAGCTCTGGGGATGCTGATGCGCTCTTCTGATCTTTGCAATCTACACATGCGAGACACACACACACACACACACACACACACAGAGAGAGAGAGAGAGAGAGAGAGAGAGAGAGAGAGAAATCTTATTTTAAAAGCCTGCATGTTGGAGTCCTTGACTGCCAGTAGGGTCCCTAGGGGATGTTTTTTGGTGCTGTAAGTGGCCTAAATATGAGCCTAAGGAAACCCCGAAGCTGGCCCAAGCTCAGGGCGGGAGGCCAGCATTACTGCAGCCAGGCGCCATGTGTCACTATGAGAAATTTACTCAAGCCTGGATGAAGACACTGAAGGAAGGGGGTGCAGAGAGGTGTAGGCCAGATCTGCCTTCCTGGGCATTCGAGTGTGGAGGCACCTGCCCAATGTCCACTCTGTACCCACAGCCTTGTGCCTCTGGACACAACTTCTAGACAAGCTCTGCCCTTGAAAGGGTTAGACCGGATCTCTGGGGGACTGCTGTGCGACAAGAGTGAGAGACTCTTGGAAGGTCTTCGTGAAAAGGATGGTGTGCCTGGCACCCAGTGGGCTTGCTGTATGCAGAAGGGCAGCATGATACAGCGGTGGTTGTTGTAATTCATGGAGGCTGTCTGTCTC
Organism: Apodemus sylvaticus; assembly: GCF_947179515.1. NCBI lineage: Eukaryota > Metazoa > Chordata > Mammalia > Rodentia > Muridae > Apodemus > Apodemus sylvaticus. The sequence continues at coordinate 49,386,124 of NC_067494.1, forward strand.
CAGACGTTCCTTCCTGCTTTATCGCCTCCAGGGACCCACTGTGGAGATTGAGCGGGACGACAGGAGAAAGCTTGGTTATTGACCTTTGTCGTTGTGTTTTTTTTTTTAAGCCAAGGGTATGTTTTGTACAGCCAGGTATGGTGTGGTACTTTAGTGGGCCGGTGTTGAGGTATCTATCACTCCTCCTGAGGGACCAGACACACAACCAGTCAAGTATAAAATAGAGTTTATTTGGGGGCATGGGAAGGGGTGTAGAGGCAGAGAAAGAGAGGGGACAGAGAAGGACAGAGAGAGAGAAAGAGACAGAGACAGAGAGGCCAAACAGCCTCTTGTATAGCAAGCCAGGTCTACCTGACTATTACCAGGCTGGATGGGGTGCAGAAGTACTAACCATCCGCCTGGATAAACCCCTAGCAACACCACCACCCAATGATGTGGGAGAGAGGGAGGAGGCATGAGAGGAGCAGAAGGGGGAGGGAGAGTCAGTGTATGTTTGTGTATGCGTGGGATGAGCCAAGGGTTAGTTAACAGAGAGCCTCCTCACTGTCCCACACACTGCTTCAGAGTGCAGCACGACCACTTCAACATTCCCTCTTTAGTGACGACGTGAGACCCGCCCAACATGCCTCAGAAGAGAAAGGGGCAAACCTCATTACACCTGCATTCTCCGCACCTATAATGGCCCGCGAGGCTGTCTGAGAACAGCTTTACATGAGGGGCGGCAGGTGCTTCTCAATTCTAGACTTCCATGCAGGATGAGCATTCTGGGGGCATTCCCTTTGAAATGTACACTACAAAGAACTTCCCAGAACTCTCCTGGCATCTCGAAAAACGACATAAAAATATTTTAATGGGTTTCAAACCAAAAAAGGAGGAGACAAACATTTCCCTGGCAGACGCTGTGCACGTTGTTCCTCAAGAGGCAGCACTTGTGTCTCTCATAGATGGGAGAAGTGTCAGGACACCGGCCACTCTGTGTGCCCGCTACCCCCAGAAAAGCCACCGGGGGATGGAATATGTCTGGCTTGACTGCCCGTGGGAGCCCTGACGTTGGCACATTTTCTCCAAGCACCGAAACAGTTTTGTGTACCCGGATGCCAAACATCAGAAATGGATGTAACCTGGACCACACGGGCTCACAGCTCCACTCCAAGCTGTTTCCATGGTCACGCTGCCCTGTCACGAATAAGTTAGCACAGCCCCCTTGGAGGGTCACCCAATAAGCCAGTTTGCTGAGGGGCTCAGCATGATGTGGGCATGCACTGTCTGCCCACTCTAAAGAGGGTCTTGACGTTGTACGGCCTGGTCCTCCTGTATAATAGGATGCAACAGCTCAATGTCTCCATGACATATTTCATATTAGTGGAGACCCAGCATCTCCATCTCTGAGTGCCACACTCTTTCAAGATGACTCTGAGCCACATGCACGGACACAAATGGATGGGAGTCAGTTGTCAGATGGGTCAAGACCCTGGCATCCGCTGGCATGTTTAGGATCCAGGTTCTTGGTCCTGTTTGAAGCAAAGCACCGAAATACAGAGGCCAAGACACAGTCGTGCCGTGCGCAAAATGCTCGCTGGAGAATGGAGGTTGCAGGCTGCAGGAAAGTCGGGTAGACAGCCCTTAAATGCAGGCTATACCAGGGTCCACCACTAACATAGCCTGCTTGCCTGGATTTTGGCCCGGGGCTGGGTGGAGTAAAGCAATTCTTGGTGGAGCCTGCCGATTCCAAGTTAAGGGAAAGGCCCCTGTCTACCCATCTGAGCCCCCCAAGCATCACAGTAGTAGAAGGATTTCCTATGATGATAAATACCCTCCCTGTTGGGCCTCCATGTAATTGGTAGCTATGCTTTTCCGTGCAGCCCTTGGACACAACAACAATCTAGGGGAAATCAGACTGGTTTTTATTTTTCAGTGTTTTCAGTTTTTCCATCCCTTATTGCCTTGCTCGCTTCTTAAACCCAGGAACAGAAGAGGATTAGTTCCATCGCTCCAGAACCTGTCCTCCTTACATGCTAGAGGAAGGTAGATCAACCCGCCTCCTCCAGAGCCCTGGCTGCAGTTTCCGGTCACCTCTAGGGGCTGCAGTGGTCAGAACAGCTGTCCTGGCCATCCTTCCTGCCCGGCTCCAGTCCGCCTTGTACCAGCCACACTGCTGCCCTGTTGCGTTCTGAAGCACCTGAAGCCCAGGAGTCCTCTCTTCTGAAGGTCATGAGCCCCCTGAGAAGCAAAACTTGGAAATAATTGGCATGTGTGTTAGCATTCCCCCTAGGCCTCGCCCCACAGTTACTTGGCAACAGCCAGGTATGCCTGACTCACTATAAAAGGGGCTGTGTGCCCCCTCCTTACCCTCTTACTTTCTACTTTCTAACTCTTTTACCCTCTTCTCTGTCCCTTCTCTCCCCATCCCCCTCCTCCCCAGGTATTCATGGCCGGCCTCTCCTCCTCCTCCTCCTCCTCCTCCTCCTCCTCCTCCTCCTCCTCCTCCTCCTCCTCCTCCTCCTCCTCCTCCTTCTCTCTCTCTCTCTCTCTCTCTCTCTCTCTCACACACACACACACACACACACACTTTTTCTGTCTCTACTCCTTCCTCAACTCTCCTTCCCATGCCCTAAATAAACTCTATTCCATACTGTATCTGTCCTACAGCTGGTACCTCGGGGACCGGATGCCCCAGTGTGGGCCCCGCAAAGGCCCCCTTCCCCCACACCACATACTGCGCCTCCACCGAACATATTCCTGGTCTTTCTTTCTTCCTTTCTTCCTTCCTTCCTTCCTTCCTTCCTTCCTTCCTTCCTTCCTTTCTCTCTCTCTCTCTTTCTTTCCTTCTTTCTCTCTCTCTCTTTCTTTCTTTCTTTCTTTCTTTCTTTCTTTCTTTCTTTCTTTCTTTCTTTCTTTCTTTCTTTTTTAACAAAACACAGCAACTGGATCTCCCAAGAATACCATGGAAAGCTTCCAAGAATGAGAGCCTCACGCAGCACCCTGCAAACACAGGCGGCCACGCGCTATACCCTGTGTCTCCATGTGGGCTTGGTCCTCACTGAGGTATAAGGGTGCTAGGAATTCTGCAGTGCAAACAAAAACAAAGCAAAGAATAAAAATAAAAACAAAAAACAAGTAGGGTGTCTAGCAGTTAAAATTTAAAGTTCAGTTAAAGAAAAAAAATAATTTTCACTATACATATTTGAATACAATATCTAAGACATGCTTGTCCTAACAAAATGGTTGCTTATCTAAAATTCAAGTTTAGCAGGGCATTGGTGGGTGTTTTACCTGGTCTGGCCCTTGGAGACCAGAGGTCTCTCTAACCCAGGCCACAGGGAGCTCTTGACCCCTCCCTCCCCCTCCCCCAGCCTTTGTCCTGCTCTATTGAAACTCTCATTTCCCAGTAATCCCCTAACTCTCTCCATCCTTCACCCTGTATGGGAAGCACTCGCGGCAGAATTTAATGCAGGAGTGAGGACTCAGATTGCGTGTGCAGCTGGCTCTGTATTGTTATCTGAAATTTCTCAAGGCTTTTTCAGAAGAGAAGTGGGTTGAGGAAAGGTCTTCAGAGCCAGGAAGTAATGTTACCCCGTCAGCAGCTTCGTGGGAGCCAAAAATCTCTGGCAGTGGCAAACAAACTGAGACAGGATGTGACCAGACACAGCTGTGACATCGTTCCTTCTTCCACCCATGCACTGTCCTTGAGGTGAAGGCCACCAGAGAACAGTTTTTGTTTCTTGATGCAAGGGGCAGTGGCAGCTAGCAAGAAGACACAGCTCCCACTGTGGCCTGAGGGGTTCATTTAATCCCCTGGTGACAGTGACGCAGATGAAACCAGAGCTGACATCTCTCTTCAGGAAAGGATTTCAAGACAAGCTCCACCACGCAGTAAGCTTTGATTACAGTGAGGACAATGATGCGCGTTCGGTCCTTCTTACCGTTTATCTTTCATAGATTTCTTTTGTAATTTCCTTAGATTGTCTATAACATGGCTGTGTTTTCTAGTTTTGTGCCCACGCCTTTTTATTTCCATTTTGAAACAATCTTTAGGACAAAATTGCCTAGAGATGGCCCAGCAGTTCAGAGCACTGACTGCTCTTCCAAAGTTCCTGAGTTCAATTCCCAGCAACCACGTGGTGGCTCGCAACCATCTATAGTAAGATCTGACGCCCTCTTCTGGTGTGTCTGAAAACAGCTACAATGTACTCATATAAATAAAATAAATAAATCTTTCAAAAAAAGGACAAAATTGTCATCTAAAAATCTTTTTTTAATTCTAAAAGCATTTTCTGTATCCCTCTTGACTAAAAAAAATCTCATTCTTATAACGTTAATATTTCTTTCTCATATTTGATAGCTATTTTCTTATGAAATTTAAAAATCATTTTCTTCTTTAATTTTTTTTATTACTTTTAAATGTTGTTGTGTGTGTATTACCTGCCTGCGACAGTATGTACGTGGAGATCAGGGGACAGCTGTGGGAGTTGATTCTCTCCTTCTCTGTGTGGATTCTGGGAATTGAATAAGCCATCAGGCTTGGTGTCATGTGACTTAACAGTACTCAGCCATCTTACTACCCAAAATCAATTTAATAATAAAATAATGATATTGCACTGTAGATAGAGGTTCTTCCCTTTGCCATGACTTAGACAAAACCCTATAGAAACTCTTTTGCTCAGGGTGTTTTCGCCAAAGTCTGAGACAGAGTCATTTGAGTTTCTTGTAATTTCTAGCATCAAGGAACACAGGGCACTGAGGCACAGGGCTGTTTAGCCTGTTATATCAGGATCTTGGCCTGTTCTAAAACCACTTACCTTGTATTTCAATCCTACATGGCAGTCCCATTTAACAAGATATGCCAAGGATTGGCAACTTGAGCATATTATAGTCTGAAAATCCACCTACCAATACTCCAGGAGCCCCATGACTCTGAAGTTCTTTTACATTTACAGGCATAGGACTGTTGTAGGATATTTTCAATAACTTTATGTTATCATTCATATCTTACCAGACCATAATACTTCCAAGAATTTTACAGCTGGGTTTGGCTCTTGACCCTTGTGTGAACTGATCACCCGTCCCTATTCCCTTGGACATGTTGTTTGTCTTTCAGATGCTTTTCCAAATGTGTGAAGACATGCAAGGTCATGCTATGCTACCTATGTAATGAAACTTTCCCATGAGGGTGGCAAGGACATGAAGCAAGAACTCAGGCCACAATCCTATGACAAGTAGTGGGACTGTGACGGTAACCCTGAGGTAGCGCTCTGAAGATCCACTATTTCAAGTGAAAATTGGTCGTGAGGTCCAGCAGCCCAAGGAATACTAAAAATGTTCTACCAGAGTCTAATGAATCACGGAAGTTGTCCATGACTTTGCTCTGTGGTTCAGTCAAAGAACATCACTGGGCACAGCGGTGTAAATGGTAGATCGGCCTGACTGAGTTCTCTGTACTCCGTGATTGTTCTCCACGAGCCACCTGGCTTCTTCACAAACCGTACTGGGATTTGAAAGGGCCTTTGGCTGGGTAAGTGTTCTCTACCTTTCCCAGCTCTTCAGTGGTTTCATCATAGACTCTGTACTGTTTGATAGTCACCACCTCCTTAGCCAATTTTACAGGCTGACCCTTCTTCGTTCAACTATTACCTCCACAGTACAAACCCTCAGGAGAAAAAAATAATCTCCTTCAGGTGTACTCTAGCAATACATCCACTTGCAGAATGTTCTTTACAGTGGAGAAATATATGCGTTATGGTCGATATGTCTTGTAATGTGGTGGCATGATGTGGCAGGAGGGGGTGTCTTAGGAGGACCATGCTGAGACATACCCCACCCTGAGGGCCCAGCCATATGAGGGTCTCGTATAAAACAGTTTATTTTGGGGCATGAGAAGGATGGTTAAGAAGGGAGTAGGCGCAGAGAAAGAAAAGGAACAGAGAGGGACAGAAAGAGAGAGGACAGAGAAAGGAGGAGACTGGAGGGGAGTGGAGGGGAGAGGAGAGGGGAGTGGACAGGAACAGAGGGGAGAAGAGGGGAGGGGAAGGGGAGGGGAGGAGACAGGAGAGGGGACGGGAGAGGAGGGAAGGAGAGGAGGGGAGGAAAGGGGAGGAGAAAGAAGGGGGGAGGGGAGGGGAGTAGGGGAGGGGAAGGGAGGAGAAGAGGGGGGAGGGGAAGGGAGGGAAGGGGAGGGGAGGGGGAGGGAGGGAAGGGGAGGGGAGGGGGAGGGAGGGAAGGGAGGGGAGAGAAGGGGAGGGGAAGAGAGGGGAGGGGAGGGGAGGGGAGGAGAGGAGAGAAGAGGAGAGGAGGAGATCAAACAGTCTTTTTATAGCATGTTGCTGGGTAACTGTTGGGTGGAGCTTAGAAGAAATGCAAACAATGGTAGAAGTGTCTGCCTTTAAGACAAGCTTGGTCAGTTTTGCCTTTACTGTTTTACCTCCATATGCATCACAGCTGCCCATTGTTCTAGGTGCTCTCTGGGTTGCTATACATCATGATAAACTTGGTTCCAGTATCCACCAAAACCCAAGTAATTTGAACATCAATAGCAGACCAATTCTTTCATAATTCTAACTGAGGGGCCATCACCTCCAGGGCTTCATTAAGGGCTGATGGGACTCAGAGAACGAATCAGGGTCTTGTCACCCTGGACCAGGAAGCTATGTGGATTTGGGGAGTGGGAGGCACCTGGGACCTTTTTAAGAAAGATGTTCTGACTCTAGTAAAAACGTATGAAGGTATGGGTCAAGCGTGACCCTTGGTCAGCAGCCCAAAGCCTGGATGTCTGTAAGGCAGAGAATATGGGCACTCAGGTCTAAAAGGCAGGGGCTTTCCCCATCGCCTCATGTTGATCAGCTGAAACTTCCTCAAGCAACAATGACTTTGGAGTCTAGGTTCCCTTTGAGATGGGAAGGGATGTTTAGGATCTGTGACCTGGACATATCTCACGGCCTTTCAGTCTAAACAGACAGCATGCACTGTCTAAACTTGTGGTCTCTTCTGGGACCTTATAGTTCCTGGAGAAGGTCTTCTCTGACCTGGCCCAGCAGGGTGTGACAGGCAGGGTTGGAAGACTGCATGCTCTATAATGTTAGGATTCTGTCTAAGCTCCACCCCACAATTACCTGGCAACAGACAGGTATGCCCCTCCCCACAGTTGCCTGGCAACAGCCAGGTAGGCATGGCCTATAAAAGAGGGTGCTAGGCCCCTCCCCTCTCTCTTATCTCTTATTCCTCTTGCCTCTTCACCTCTCTCCTCTCTGCCCTCTTGGGCTCTCCTCCCCTCCCCCCACTCCACGTGGTCATGGTGGCCTCCACTTCTCTACTCTCCCCCTCTCTGCCTCCACTACCTCATTAACTCCCATCCTCTGCCCTGAATAAACTCTGTTCTATACCATGTCTGTGTGTGTCTGGTTCCTGGGGGGGAAGGGATGCCTGGTCATGGCCCCGCCTAGGCACTCCCTCCCCCACAGTGCCGTACACCATTCTCTAAACCTCTTTCTCTTTATATGAACATGACAATGGTGCTGAACCCTGGGAAATAACATATAGCATCTACTCTTCAAACAGACCAGAAAGCATGTTGCCTAGAGAGAGGCCTGTGCTTCTAATGGACAGACCTGTGTGGAATATAAGTGCCGGGAGGGATATTAAGATGGGTCCATGGAGCAAGTGTTTGCCTGGAAGGTTCTGTGCTGACCCTGAACTGCTGATAGAAGAACATACTTCTCCACTCAGGAGACGGGATTCATCCTGCTCCCCACCTCCCCAGTTCCCCTGGACTTCAAATGTCACCTGCACAAGGACCAAAACACCAGCAACAGCCACCTGGGTCCTAAGAGCACTCCCTAACTTCCGGGATGCTCAGTCTCTGTAAAAAATGTCTGACAACCCAATGTCTTGTTTGTGTGCTACAAAGCAAGCCACAAAAGCATGTCTCCAGGCCTGTCAAATAGGAATATGTGTTGTGATCATAAAACGAGAAAGAGGTTTAGAGAATGTGGTATACGGCGGTGTGGAGGAGGGGTGCCTCAGTGGGCCCATGCCAAGGCATCCCTTCCCCTGAGGGACCAGACACACACTGCAATAGTATAGAACAGAGTTTATTCAGGTCAGAGGATGGGAGTTAAGGGGGTAGTGGAGGCAGAGAAAGGCTGAGAGAGGGAGAGGAGAGAGGGGGGGAAGGGAAGAGCCCAAGAGGGCAGAGAGAACAAGAGGATAAGAGAGACAGAGGAAGGGCAAGCAGCCCTTTTTATAGTGGGCCAGACCTACCTGGCTGTTGCCAGGTAACTGTAGGGTGGGGCTTAGACAGAACCGTAACAATATGAAGTCAGGGTAAACAGTGAAATTTCTTAGACATTCTGCAGGGAAATCCAATGTAAGCCTGTAAAGAGGAAGTCATTCCCACAGGAGGCAGTGCATTTTGAACTCTTTCTCATGCCTGTCCCCTCCTGGACAGAGCTGCTAGGTTTCCCTGCCCAATTCTTACTTCCAAGAACAGCCTCAGGGACCCACCTGAACTTCAAGCCCCTTTGTGAATTCAAGGGTCTGATAAAATTAAGCCATTCACGCTCGCCTGAGAAGTAGATCTGCCTCACTCACTCGCTTCCGTTCCCTCTGCTTACAAACAGCCCTGTGGATGAGATCAAACGCTAGCCCTGTTCTCACACGGCCCTCAGGGACTCACAACTGCCCAGGTGTGGGGGGTCCTGTGGCTGAGGCATCCCTGAAAGGCGGTGAGGAAGAGAGAGGTCGTTGCCACCACCAGGTGGGCAGCAAGATGAAAGAACCTTTCCTAAAGGTTCTAAAGCAGGTTTGTGGAGAGCTAATTTCCAGGAATCCTGTTTTCCTCAAAGTGGCCCTTGTGGGGTGTGGGAGTCTTAGAGGTCCCACCACGCTCCCCATTTGACATTTCCCAGCCCCAGCCCCAGCAGAGCTTGTAGCTGGGGCTGGTGTGCTAAGCTTTCTTACTAGAAAAAGCCTGTGTGCGAAAACCCTAACCCAGGAGTTGCCGTGGAAAGCATGGATCTCCTCAGACAGCCAGTTCTCCTGGACTTTTCTCACAGGGTTGTCTTTGTTTTGGTAAGAGCTGGTAGGCCAGCTATTTGAGCAAGTAGCTGTGAGGTGAAAGTGTGGTCACTCTGGTTAGTCTCTGAAATGACCGAGAAGCCAGGGGGCAGGCTCCCGGAGCCTTTGATAGCTTTTTCTTACTGAGTGAATGATCTGATTCGTGACAGACTGAGTCCTGTGGCTTGTTTGCTGCCAGCTGATAAATTACCTGAGACTTTCCAATGACATATGGCTACTTATTGTATGGCTAGTTATTGTATGGCTAGTTATTGTATGGCTAGTTATTGTATGGCTGGTTAGTTACTTCTAATTTGGGATAGATACTATTTTAAAGTAATGAAGAAGAAAGAAAGAAAGAAAGAAAGAAAGAAAGAAAGAAAGAAAGAAAGAAAGAAAGAAAGAAAGAAAGAAAGAAAGACTTGGCCTTCGTTGTGTCCACAACTCTTTGGCTTTGGCTTGCTTGTGGGAATTTCCGCTTTGGCTTTTAAATTGCTTTTCTCAAACAGGTAGCTTTCAGGTAACTTTTGGCTATAGAGGTCTGAAACCCACATCCAAAAGGCAATACAGCTAAGAGTTAGGTTTTCTGACAGACAGATAGGGAGAGGGACCATGACTAGACAATGAAGGTGGTGAATGTCCAAAATGGCTGGCTGCCTCTTCACCATCCTATAGGGTACCCTGCCTGTGGCCAGTGTTAGCATTCTGCTAAACTCCACCCCATAGTTACCTGGCAACAACCAGGTAGGCCTGGACACTATAAAAGGGGCTGCTTGCCCCCCCCCTTCTCTTGCTGTCTTGGGCTCTTCCCTTCCCCCCCTTTCCCATTCCCTTCCCCCCCCCCATGTGGTCATGTCCGGCCTCTGCTTCTCTACTCTCTCCTTCTCTCTGCCTTTCTCTGCCTCTACTACCCTCTTAACCCCCCTCCCCATGCCCTGAATAAACTGTATTCTATACTATACGTCATGTGGCTGGTCCTTGAGGGGGGAGAGATGTCTGGGCATAGCCCAGACCCCAAGAGGTCCCCTTCCCCCATACCTCATCACACCCCTATAGAACATACCCCTCTCTTTATCTTTTTATAAACACATCAGCTCGTAGGAGGGAAAGTGCATGAATATACTCCAAGAGGAGACAGAGAATGTAAGAAGCACAAGAGCTCAAAGTGTTGGGAACCAGAGAGCTTGGCTCAACACCCCCAGCTGAGCTGTTTGCACAGGTTTCTTGAGAGCAAAACATCCCGTGGCTTAGCTTGATTCCTGCCTTCCCGCCCAGTGTGGTACGGGCTTCCCAGGTGCCTGACTTATGACTATAATTGTTTTTTCCTGTTCCCTTCCCTGGCCTCCAGTATATATATTGCTGGTCTCTCAGTAAGGCTTTGGCATTCTCCTTGCAGAATGACCCATGTCTGTGTTTTTTGTTATTCCCCCCAGGCCTACGTCTGATACTCGGTACCGTGGCAGCGCGGGTGCTGTCATCAAAGAGTCACACAGATGATACCGTCATCTTAGACCTCCATCCTCTCTATCTGGGAAAGAATGCATCCCTGTGGTTTAAGCTGCCCAGCTGTGGCAGCTTCACTTTTCCTGTCTACCTACTAGATCCTGAGGCTCAGCGCAACTGTGGAATTCCCACCTAAAAGATGCTGACGTGGCCACCCGCTGATCCCAAGTGAACACAAAACAGAACCTATAGTGGTGCATAATGCACCCATTGGTTCCCTCTTGGAGCTATAAGGACAAGAAACATTCACACAACGGCACAAAGCGAAGACTCGCTGTAGTTAGTGATGGGTTTGTTCCCAGGTTTCGGCACCATATGAAGGGGGTCATAAAAAAAGAGAGAAAGGGGTTTAGAGAGTGTGGCATGGCAATGTGGAGGAAGGGGGTACCTAGGGGGGCCATGCCCAGGAACCTCTTCCCCCTGAGGGACCACACGCACACAGACATGGTATAGAATAGAGTTTATTCAGGGCAGAGGATGGGAGTTAGAGGGAGAGAGAGAGAGAGAGGAAGAGAGAGAAGAGAGAGAAGAGAGTGGAGAAGTGGAGGCTGGCCATGACCACTTGGGGGAGGGGAGGAGAGCCCAAGAGGGGCAGAGAGGTGAGAGTGCCAAGAGGCTAGAGCGATGAGAGAGAGAGGAGGGGCAAGTAGCTCCTTTTATAGTGGGCCAGGTCTATGGGGCGGGACACACCTGGCTGTTGCCAGGTAAGTGTGGGGTGGAGCTTAGACAGAATACTAACAGTTAGTGTCCAATGACTCACCTGTGTGCACTTCAGTAGCTCTGTATTCCTTCAGAGGTGTGTAGACTGACCTAGGAACTCAAGCCTGATAGAATCTGCTCTGCTCTACTCTAGTTCAACTCGCTGATATTTAGAAAACAGTGAGACCTACTTGAGCCTGACCCAGACTCTTACATAGAATGGTGATCTGAGCACCTGTGGCTCTCAGCTGTCTTTGATGTCATTTAACTGCTGTTGACCACAGAGTGGGGAAACCTCCTTCTCGGGGTCACTTGCTGGGTCAAAGGTGAGGAAAGTGCAGGTCACTCATCATCCAGATGAGACCTACCGTATATCTGAACAGCCTTGATCTTGTTCTTTCCACATACAGGGCTTGTGATTCTTCCTGATGGAGGAAGCCATCCATTCCTCCTGCTCAGAGCAGCTGCGTGGACCACCATGGACCGCAGCAGATGTCTGGTGCAGGAGTCTAAAAGCAAGGTCTGAAAGAATGAGTTCCAGGCTCCTTTGGCTTCGTTTAAAGAGTAATAAATGACAAACTTACCTCAAAAGAGTGCTGTGAAATCTGTGTCGGAGATCGTGGACACAGATTTCTATGTCCCAACATGCAATCCCACCACATTGTGCCCAGGAGCACCACAGTCATGTGGTAGTCATCCCTGCCCTCCAGGGACAAAGAAATCCAGGTTCTGGAGAAAGTCTTGCGCCCCTTTCCTATTTCCTAAAGGAGACATGGCCGCCTTTCAGCATGGCGCTGTTGGAGCTTCACTTCAGTTATGGTCTCTTCTTCCAATAGAATCATTACATCCACTGAGTGATCAATCAAAACCACCAAGCTCCTACATCTGCTTTGCACTTGCAATGTCTGTCAGCTTCCTTACTCTTAGGACACAGTCTGAGGCCCTACTCTTCCACCAAGCTTCCTTTCTAAAGCAGGCCTCAGCTGGGCACGGGCATGGTTGGAAGGGGTGGTGGTTTGAGTAAGAATGGCTCCCATAGGATCATATGTTTGAATGCTTAGTTACAAGGGAGTTGCGCCATTTTAAAGGATTAGGAGGCATGGCCTTGCTGAAGGAATTGTGTCACTGGGGATGAGTTTTGAGGTGTCAAAAGCTCAAGCCAGGCCTACAGTCTTTGTCTTCCTGCTATCTGCAGATCTGGATGTACAACCCTACAGCACCATGTCTGCCTGCATGTGGCCATGTTTCCTGACATGATGATAATGAACTAAACCTCAGAAACTGTAAGCCAGTCAAAAAAAAAACTTTTTTTTAAATATAAGAATTGTACATTGCAAGTGCAAGCAGAGGTAGGAGCTTGGTGGTTTTGATTGATCACTCAGTAGAAGTAATGATTCTATTGAAGAAAGAATTTGGCAGGGGATATTTCAAGACAGCCTAATATTGACTCTGTCATGTGGTTACTAGGGGGCACTCTAGTATATCTATAGTATACTAGTATCTATAGTATACTAGATATCTAGTATATCTCTTGTATATCTATGACGAAAAGGAGGAAGCTGAGCAAGGAAAAATATAAAAGCTTGCAGAAAATGGGGCAACAGGAAGTATAATGGAGCTAAGTCCTGTACTTAAGAAGATAATCAGATTAAAGAAAAGCCTAATGCTCAACACAACAAAGGAAGTAGTGACCACAGGGCAAAACCCCACCTAGCTAGGCTTCCAACTTGTGAAAAGGAATTAAAGAAAAGTTTAAGGAATGAAGGAAACCATGGAAAACAGAAGGCTGGATAAGGGGTCCAAGATCCAACCTCACCAAGCAGAAGAACTTGGCAGCTTTGGCCACGTGGTTCTTGCTTTAGAGTCAAGGATACAAGAAGGGGTTATGGAATCTCCCTCCTTGGCTAAGGAATGCCACTGCATCTAGATGCGTGTCAGGGGTGTCCCCAAATGGAGGGGCCACTGTATGAGGCTGTAAAGGTGAAGCCTGAATTGTGTTGGAGACCCCAAGATGTTGGAGACGCCAGAGCTGTGGTATAGCTGCTGAGGAAAGCTGCTAACAGGGTATGGAATCAGCCCAAGAGAAAGAAGTATATTTTAGTCAACGAATCTGAAAGGAATTGGAGATCTGAAGAGCTCAGACTTAGAGATGCAGAACTTGGACTTTTCCCTGCTGATGTTCAGTCGTGCTTTAGTCTAGTATTTCCTCAGAATGCTGCTTTTCTTCTATTTTAGGTTTATTCTGTGCCTTTGTGTGTTGCAAGTATGTGATCTGGTTTTGGTTGGTGTGCCTGTGTGTGTGCATGTGCAAGTGCGTGTGTGCGTGCGTGCATGTGTGTGTGTGTGTGTGTCTATGTGTGTGTGTGTATGCCCTCATTAATTCATATATTTGAATGCTTGGTCTTTAAGGAGTGGCTCTACTTGAAAGTGGTTAGGAGGCATGGCCTTCTTGGAAGAAGCTGTCACTGAGGGTGGACTTTGTTGTTTCAAAAGTTCAAATCAGGTCCAGTGTCCCCTCTTCCTGCTGACTGCAGACCTGGGTGGAGAACTCTTAGCTTTTCTCCAGTACCATGTCTGTGTGTGGCCACGCTTCCTACCATGATGATAATGCACTAAACTTCCAAAACTGTTAGCAAACCCAGTTCAATAATTTCTTTCATAAGAGTTGCCTTGGCCATGGTGTCTCTTCGCAGTAATGGAGCGCTGTTTAAGACAGAGGTGTAGGTGTAGATTTTTTGGCAGCCTATTTTAATAAGCATTCATCCTCTCTTCTTGCCCACCACCCACCAGAGGCAGTGGAAGAGAAAAGTTATTGATATGCGGGAGGTGAACCTGTTTAGCAATAGTTCTTTGGGGGCAAATTCAATCTTCTTTGTCAGCAGCTCAGTCCCGTAGCAAACATCAAATACAAACCAGCTGCTTTGGTCCAGTCCTCTCAGCACGCAGGCACCACACATGAACCAGCAGCTCTAGTTAAATCCTGAAGAAACAGCAAGGCTCTCCAACCAGCCCAAGGTGAGGTCACAAGGCCTTGGGAGCAGCAAGAAGCCACAGGAACTTCTTTTCAGTGGCAGTGTTGCCACTAGTGGAGCTCAGCAATGCCTTGTAAGGCGAATCAATTCATGTGTGTTTTTAGTGAAAAATATGGAGACAGAGCAAACCAAACCAATGCTCCTTTCCTACTGTCTATAGAGTCAGTATGTCTGCTCTAGCAAAACATCTTTTCACCTGTGTCTGCTTCGGGAAAACATCTTTTCACGTGTCTGTCTTAGCAAGACATCCTTTCACCTGTGTGCCCCAGCAAAGCCTCATTTTTAACATCACTGACTTTCCAAGTAAACCGGAAGTTTCCGGTTTACAAAGGCAACAGCACAGGCTAGGCGCCACATCCCCATTCTAGCTCTCCTCTGCAGTCCCCTTGTGGTCTTTGCTATCCATTTCTTCCTTGGAATGCACTTGGACCCATGGTTTAAATTCTGCACCTACTACGGCTGTTTTCCATTCATTAGTCTGCTAGTCGCGTCTTCATTCATTTATTAAATAAATAACCAGACATGAAGAGTCCCTTGCACACTGAGAAGGAATGTTGTGGCGTATCTACCAGAGAAACCCACTCAGACACAGTTTCAAGCTAATAGAAAATCTTTATTGGCTGGTTGGCAACTACACTGGATGTTCAGGACCCAAGTGCAGCTCTGAGCCTTTCTCATGGTGAGCTTTTAAGCACAAAAATTGCATCTCAGGTTGGCACATCCCAGCGTAAACAGTTAGCCAGCAACAGAACTGTAGAAGCCAAAAAAGCAAGTTACTGGATTTAGGGGTTTTCCCCAGTACTATATGGACTTTGATGGATTAGTTAGGTCTAGGTCTTTATTCTAGTGTTTGGCAGGAACTGCTGCTTCTGTGCTAGGTTCCAAGGCCTGGATGATATTTCCATCACAGTGTCAGCTGTGCTAAGGTCTAGAAGCCTGTAACATTTCCCACTAGGTCTATGGGCATGAGTCAAATCATGGACCCATCTAAAAGCAAAGGGTTGTATTATCTCATTAGCACTAGTAGTTTTACAGAATTTATTCTTGGTTTTGCATAGCGAAGTAGATAGTTGATAAAGCAGGGTCCTATAGTGGGTGCTGGGAGCAAACAAATTAATGGCCCAGTCATGACCATAAGTAGAGCTGTTAACCAGAAAGATTAGGAGAACATGGATTCTTGACGCCTCTCTCTCTCTCTCTCTCTCTCTCTCTCCCCCCCCCCATTGGCTAAACTTTTTTTAAAAAATATTATCCCTGACTGACATAGAAGCAACAAGTTTTTCCCAGTGCAGTACAAAGACTTGCTTCTCCCATAGAGGAGAATCCTCTTCAATCTGAAGAACAACCTCAGCTAAGGAATCTAACTGCACTTCCAGAGGGGAAGCAGACTTTTCTAGACGGCCCCAGTCATGTACCTGACCCCACCAACAGGGGACACAGAAGGGCACTGTTCGCAGCTTGCAGGGAAGCCCAGAACCTCAGTTTGGGTTGCCCCTGCCCTCTTCTTCATTATAGATGAATACCTATGGTATAATACGCTCAAAGTCACAAAGGCCTGGGTCCTCCTCCAGTGTACACAGTCTTAGGATTATGAAGGGATCAATGTGCTCCCCAGAGCATAATGGTATTCACCTAGCTTCTGGTAGCTTAGGGGGCTATGGGCTGGGCAGGCATAGTACTGGATAGATCAGAGCCCCTCCTCTTCACTAGTGAACCTACAGCCCCAGGGGCATGCTCTTCCTCAAGTAAACTATCTCCCAGAAGACTCTGTTGTACAGAAATCTACCTGGAAGATGAGTTGGGTCTTGAGTTGGCTATAAGTTCCCCAGTTTCTAGCTTTCTTCAATTTTATACTCAAGGTCCTGGCTTATGGGGGATTGATGTCTTTCCCATGGTGAGACCAAAATATGGCCAAATAAGACAACTACAATTATAAAATCCATGCCAGTTTTATCTTTAGTGATGACAACCCATTTGTCCCTTCCTTTTGTAGTCTCTTTTGGCAATGCAGTTGCCACTCTGTGGCGAGCCCCCTGACCAGCAGGGAAGAAGACCACCGACACGAGGATTCTTCTCTGATCACACTTTTATTGGAGTACCGATTGGTTAATGGAGAGTTGAAGATGAGAGGCGAGGGAGAAGGAAAGGGAGCAGCATATATAGGCAGGACAGGATGTTTCTACTATAGATAAGCTAGTCAAGCTGGGATAGGTTGAATGCTGTTGCTGGGCAGACTCATGCTGGGACATGGTCCAAAATGAGCTGTTTACCACACTCCTCGGCGCCATCTTGTAATGGCGAATGGTGTGGCCCCCCACACCACTCCACAGGGTGACACTGACACCCTTCATGGCTGCAGGGGTGAGGACCACAAAGTCTGGGCCATGTTGGCTCCAGGCTCTGGTTTGGAATCCTCTGTACCATACAAGGTAGCCAAGCTGGAACTTGTGGGCAGGCTCAAACAAGGCAGGGCGTGGCCTCTCAAACCATCTGATGAGTCCTGCTCTGGAACTGTTGCGGGGGAGGGGGGGAGGCCTGTAAGGACTTGAGGAGGGAAACACTTGGCCCTTGGGAGAACAAAAGGTAGAAGACCGGCCCAATTTTGCTGGCCTCAACACATATTTAGTTTCCCTGTCCTGAACTTTGTGGCCTGTAGGCACAATGGAGTTTCCAATCAGCATTTAGGATCTTTGCCAGATACAGGGAAAGCTTAGCTGTGAAGGCAGGCCATTGTCAGACTTCACAAGGGTCAGCCCAAATCTAGGACTATCAGAGCCTGAGCAGCTCAGAAGCTTTAGCTGCCTCAGGATGGGTGGCCTGGTGGAGTTTGGTTACCATCCGTCTTCCAGTAATGGCAGGGAGTACAGGTCTCTTGTCCAGCAAGAATCACTACCCACTTGCCTCCTGTTTGGCGCCTTCTCTTTTTGTCCACTTGGTTTCTTTGTGTATACGGCTTACGGCTGGGCTCTGGAGAAATTCAGGTTCGGGCAGGGTAACCAGGATCTGCCCCCATTGGTTCTAGGGCCTCTTTCTGGATAGCTAAGTCTGTTGCCCTGTTCTCTTGGGTCTCTGAGAATTTCCTTTTTGTACCTTTGCAGCAGGGAATGGCTTCCTCTCTTGGCAACCACAGGAGCTCTAGTAGAGCACAACGGACTTATGTTATGGCAAATTCATACCTCCATGTACACAGTGACAGCTTTGCCGTTCCCCCAGCAAAGTGCCAAAGTTAACCCCAGAAGCTCAGTCCTTTGTGCTGAAGTCCCTTGGCTAAAGGACTGGGCCCACACCATCCTGTCCAAGGTGACAACGGTGGCCCCAGCATACCTAATTTCACCTTATATGAAGCTGCTCTCCAAAGTCCCTCTTCAGATCTGACAGATTGGACCATATCCATCACCTTCAGGAATTTGGACTGACTCCTCTAGAGGTGGAGTAGAGGCCAGAAGCTCCTGGTCCACCAGTCCCAGAGAAGGTATAGTAGCCACACAACAAGGGAAGCAGCGGGCAGGGCTGGAGCCCTGCCTGAGGGGAGTGTTCTAGTCCATCTCTCACAAGAGCTACAAGGGCTTCCACATATCCAGCTCCTGACTGAACCAGATGAGCTGTGGGCTCCGTCTCGCTGGAGCCAGAGAGGTCCAGCCAAGGCAGCACCTGGACC
Source organism: Apodemus sylvaticus (assembly GCF_947179515.1). Classification (NCBI taxonomy): domain Eukaryota; kingdom Metazoa; phylum Chordata; class Mammalia; order Rodentia; family Muridae; genus Apodemus; species Apodemus sylvaticus. The sequence goes on from NC_067494.1 coordinate 49,404,064, forward strand.
TGGACAAATGTCCCTTCATGGGATCAGTGCCACGGGACCTCATGTGCATCCACTGCAATGTCTGCATCCACTGTAACATTGTAAACTCATACCCTGCCATGCCCCTATTCGGTCACTGGAGCCTGACGACCCTAACTCGGCTGCCATCTTGGAGAAGCTCTACCGTCTGGCGGTAAGCTGGCTGGACTGGTACTGAAGTTTTATAGAACTGGATATGGGGCCGGGCTGGGGTGGCGCATGCCTGTAGTCCCAGCACTCTGGAAGGCAGAGGCAGGCGGATTTCTGAGTTCAAGGCTAGCCTGGTCTACAGAGTGAGTTCCAGGACAGCCAGGGCTATACAGAGAAACCCTGTCTCGAGAAAACCAAATCCAAAAAAAAAAAAAAAAAAAAAAAACCAAAAAAAAAAACAACAAAAAAACCCCAATAAATAAATAAATAAATAAAATAAAAAAAGAAAGAACTGGATATGGGGCACCTCGCTGGAGCCCACCGGAGGAGGGACTGTAAAGATTAGGAACAGTCCCTTGCCTGTCTTAGTTTGAGTTTCTTTGGCTGTGATAAAATACTATGACCAAAGCCACTTGGGAAGAAAGGATTTATTTGGCTTATACTTTCACACGGCTACTCATCATGGAAGGAAGTCAGGATAAAAATGGAAACAGGACAGGAACACGGAAGCAGGGACAGACACAGAGGCCATGGAAGGGGCTGCTTACTGGCTTGCTCCTCGTGGCTTTCTCAGCCTCTCGTTCATTTGTTTGTTTGTTTTTAAAAATTGATTGATTGATTGATTGGTTGATTGTATATGAGTACACTGTAGCTGTACTGATGGTTGTGAGCCACCATGTGGTTGCTGGGATTTGAACTCAGGACCTCCTGTGGTTGCTGGGATTTGAACTCAGGACCTTCGGAAGAGCAGTCAGTGCTCTTAACTGCTGAGCCATCTCTCTAGCCCCTCAGCCTTGGTTTTTATAGTACAGAGGATCACCAGCCCAGGGATGGCACCACCCACAATAGGCTATGCCCTTCTCTATTGATCACTAATTAAGAAAATGCCTTAAAGGTTTGCCTACTGCCCAGTCTTATGGAGGTGTTTTCTTTTTTTGTTTGTTTTTGTTTTTGTTTTTGTTTTTCAAGACAGGATTTCTCTGTGTAGCTCTGGCTGTCCTAGAACTCACTTGTAGACCAGGCTGGCCTCGAACTCAGAAATCCTCCTGCCTCTGCCTCCCAGAGTGCTGGGATTATAGGCGTGCGCCACCACCACCCGGCTTGGAGGTGTTTTCTTAACTGAGGTTTCCTTCAATGACTTCAGCCTATGCAAGTTGACATAAAACTAGCCAACGTACCGTCTAAAGTCAGTTTCTTCAGCTCAGTCCTATAATATAGTTAAAAAGGCTTTTCCCACAAAGAAAGCACTCTTCGAGAATCAGACATTTTATAATGATCAGTCTCAGTTTAATACACAGATTTGAATTAATTAGTATTATTATTTGTTATTATTAATACAGTATCTTGCTATAGCCCATGGTGGCCTCAGATTCATGGGGGATACTTTTGTTTCAGTTTCCTGAGTGCTAAGATTATGAATTTTGAGCCACCATGTCCAACTTAATTATTTAAAGAAATAATTAAGCAAAGAGAGCAGGCATGGGGTTGGAGCCAATGCAGAGTGCCCTGGCATTCTGAAGACAGTATTATAGGGTAGACATGGAATCTGGGGTCAGCAGAGAAGCAGAAGGAAGAAACGAGGAGATGTCAAGATGTCACGAAGAAGCACAGTGACACCAGCATTTGAAAGTGACCTTGATGTCCAGGCAGATGGGCTATGGGCTGTGGTCTCTCCAGAGGTTGAAACAGTGTGTAAGACTTCATAGGAACAAAGGATTCACACAAGAACTACTGAATGAGCCGGGCGGTGGTGGCGCACGCCTGTAATCCCAGTACTCTGGGAGGCAGAGGCAGGCAGATTTCTGAATTCAGGGCCGGCCTGGTCTACAGAGGACAGCCATGGCTACACAGAGAAACCCTGTCTTGAAAAAACCAAATCCAAAAAACCAAAAAAAAAAAAAAAAAACCAAAACAAAACAAAAACAAAACAAAACAAAACAAAAAACCCTACTGAATGATGGCCCCAAGTTCTCTCCCATATTTCCCTTATTTCACTGTTTATCATAGGCAGGGAGTTCAGGTAGGAGATAAACATCTTGTTGTATGTGTATTAGATTCTAGATCCTGCAGCCACTCACTCTGAGTATGGGTCAGGAGAGGAGAGAAAGGAATGTGACCAGTCCTGGGTCACATGATCTAAGTTTAACAGTACCCATGACCTGGAGAAACAGTACTCTAACAGTCAGCAAAGGGGACATCAGAGCCACTTCTGACCCTGGTCATGGTGATCACAAGTTTAGAAGATCCTAGCCAAGCCCACCAGCCACTGGGCTGAGCATGTTTCCCTGGGTGTGGCCTTTCCTCGCACTGTTCCAGCCTGATAGATATCTTATCAACACCTGAGGCTCTTCCAGACTCCCAAGACCACCTGGAGGCACTTCCTTGGCTTCACGTTCCAGGACAAGCTGCTGGCTTGTGCTGCATGCTGGCTTAGTGTGCGACATCCCCTCCAGAGATCTGTGCCTTAGACAGGAAGCTAGCCGGGCAAGCAGCGTGCAACAGTCACCAGTGCACAGAACCTGAACCTTGGGGTCCTGAAAGGGAACCTGGACCACCCGAGCCTCCCAGAGATGCCCAAGACACTTTGACCCTGCTGCTGCTATTGGTCCCAGGGGAAACTGTGTGTGTGAAGTGAACTCTGTGAGCTCAGCTGTGTGAGCTAAATGTAGCCTACAGTTGTTGTGGGTCCATCCAGAAATAGTACACAGTAATGAAGACAATGGCAGAGGTGGGTAGAGCACATGACTGCTGTCCCTCGGAATAAGATGTGTGACTCAGAGCTCAGTAGCAGAGAGCACAGAAAACACTCACATGCTGAACTGTGAGTGAAATCACGGGACTGAGGAAAGTTATTAGACCAAGGGTCTGGTTTCATTTCTGTTGCTGAGACAAACTGTTCTGACAAAAGGCGACTTGTGAGAGAAAAGGGAAAGGATTTATTTTGACTCACAATTCTGGGGGATAGTCCATTATTTCAGAGAACCCAAGGAAGCAGGAAATAAAAGCAGCCTGTGATATCACACCCAAAGTGTGAGACAGAGAGGGGAGAGATAACAGAGCCGGGACAGCCTTTTTTGTTTGTTTGTTTGTTTGTTTGTTTGCTGATAAGCCAAGGGCTCCTAATTCCACCCCAGGGACTCCACACACACAGTAGGAGAGTATCTACTCTTGTTAACTTCTCTGACTTCCACACAAGCCCCCAGACTCACAAAACAAACATATAAATCTAAAAATATACTTTTTAAAAAGAGCAAAGAGGCATAATTGCACACAGGCGGAAGGCACAGCTAGTTTCCTCTGCCCTTACAGAGACCAAGCATGCCAAACCATGGCATGGTGCTGCCTACACTTAGAATAGGGCTTCTCATATCCACCAAGAAATCAAGATATTCCCATGGACACACCCAAAGACCGGAACTGAGTCACAATCCCTCATTAAGATGATCCTCTCCAGTGGTTTCATCTTGTTTCAAGTTGACAAAAGTAACCTTCATTGCCATTAAGAATGGCTTAGCAGTTCAGAGCACAGACGTCTCTTGGGGAGTACCCAAGTCTGTTCCCAGCACCTCTGTCCAGAGGCTTACAACCGCCTATGGCTGACACTCTTTTTGGCATGCTTGGGCAACATAAACACACAACTAAAAAAGCAACAAAAATAGGGATGATGGGATGGCTTAGTGGGTAAAACAGCTGTCTACAAGCCTGACAATCGGAGTCTGATGCCCAGGACACAGCTGATGGCCAGGACACACAAGGTGGAGAAAGAGGACCAGATCCTACAGGCTGTCTGCTTATCTCCACATGTGTGTCATGACACACGTGTCCTTCACCAAATAAATAAAGATATAAACCAAAAAAAAAACAAACAAACAAACAAACAAAAAAAAAAACAAAACCCCAAAATAACAAAAGTAAATCTTAAAATACCCTACCCTAACCATCAGAATCAGTGTGGAAAACTTGTTACTTGATAACGTAAGTGGCATTTATATTAACACAGACAGAAATAAGATGCCAAGATAGAAAAATAAAAGAAAAATAAATCTCCTTGTAGAAGCCGAGGTGAGGTATGTGACTCCCTGCGAGCTACACGCAGTACTGCCTGAGTGTATGCAAGGGGCTCTCAAGCCAAAACGTTCCTCTTAGAGGTGGGGGCCGCCCTTCAGACGGGCAGGAAGACCCTGTGAGAGAGCAGCCCAAGTGCTTAGGAACTGCAGTTTACCTCAGATTGACCAAAAAAAAAAAAAAAAAGATACTCTGATATTAAAACAAATTAAAAAAAAAAAAAGATTTCTGGCCAGGTGGTGATGGTACATGCCTTTAATCCCAGCAGGGGCAGAGGCACAGGGGCAGAGAGGCAGAGGCATTGGCAGAGGTGGAGGTGTTGGTGGAGGTGGAGGCAGGCAGATCTCTTAGCACTCAGGTTAAGTTCTTAGCGCTTCCTTGGTGGAACGCAACCACACAACCATTTATAACTCCAGTCCCAGGGGATCTGATGTCCTTTTCTGACCTCTGTGGACACCAGGCACACATGTGGTGCAAATACATACATGCAGGCAAAAGCACTCCTAACACATAGAATAAATAAATATAATTTTGTTTTAAAGATCCCCCATTACATTACTGTTTAACTAGTAGAAGTAGGTCTAAACTGCTGTTCTAAGGAGTTGGACTTACATCAATTTAAATTGATCAGTTGGTGAAAAAAAAAAAAAAACTGGACGAAAGTAACCAAAGCCTCAAATCTGCATTTATAAGAAAAGAGGGACAAGCGCTATGAGAATGAAAATCGGTGATAACCAGAATATGGGCACCTTGCCAGAAAAACCACCTGTATCTTTACTAAGTAAATATCAAGGGGGTGAATGACTTGGGGGTGAGGGCTGGGGATTCAAATCTGAATAAACTGTTAGAAACATTTATGAAACAATCAAGGGAATGTTAACAGATGGGATAGTCAATACTGAGGAATTATAGTTAACTTTGCAGGTGTGGTTATGACACTTTGATGTTATTATAAAACATAGTCATAATCTTTTGAGACACTAAAATGATTACAAGATAAAATCATATGCATTCTGAGATTTGTTTCAAAATACTCTGGCGGGGAAGTGGTGGACAATGACCCAAGGTTGTTGGTTAGCTGTGGGTAGTCAGTGACCTGTGCGAGGCCCGGGGTTTACTGGTCTGCCCCATTTGTATGTTTCTTCTATGTTCCATGACAAAAGGTAGGTGAATAAATAAAGATTTGGAAAAATTCAGAGGAAAAGTGGCTTGTGCTTAGTGATGATTTAAGTCAAGTACACTGGCATTTTAGTGTTAAAGAGCAGACAGTGTTGCTGGTGTAACCTTCTAATGAAGGCTATATACTGGTTATATAAGTGGATCACTTGTTTTTAAAATGTATCTCCTATCAAGTCAAGCCAACTGCCAGAGGTATTTTTCAAGCCGATTAATCCACAATAGCCACAATGGTTATAAATATTTTATAAAATTTGGTTGACTCCTTTGGAATCATACAAACTTTGACCTTTTAAATATGGAATTCTAAACTTATGAATTTCTATGCTAGAACTTAAAAATAAGTGAAAAAGACCCATCATGCTGGGCTGGAGAGATGGCTCAGCGGCTAAGAGCACTGACTGCTCTTCTGAAGGCCCTGAGTTCAAATCCCAGCAACCACATGGTGGCTTACAACTATCCATAAAGAGATCTGACGCCCTCTTCTGGTGTGTCTGAAGACAGCTACAGTGTACTATATATAATAATATATATTATATATTATAATATTTATAATTTATCTTATATAATAATAAATAATAAATCTTATTATTATTATAATAAATTATCTATTATAATAAATCTTTATTATAACAAATCTTATAATGATATAATAATTATTAATAAATCTTAAAATATATAATAATTTTATATTATAATATACTATAATGATAATTATTATAATAGATATATTTATTATTGTATGTTTATATATAAATATATAATAAATCTTAAAAATAATAAATATTATGATATTATTTCTATTATTATTATAGAATAATAATAATATTCTATAACAATAAATCTTTAAAAAAAAACCATCATGCAATGCCTATAAAAGAGAAATTCATCCATTAGGGCATTCTGTTGACTCGAGTGGTCTTTTACTTCTATGTTAACATACTGATGTTTCCGTACACCTGTGATCACTCTTTACAATTTTGAATATTTTTACTCCTCTTGTGTCTTAATTCTGTCATGTTGACTTAAGGCCCTCAGAGCCTCTGCCTCAAATGGCTGCACAATATTCCATGTAGTGAATACTAGTTACTCAGTCATTTCTACTGTCATTCTATTAGTCAGAGTTCTCTAAGGGAACAGAACTGATAAAGAATGGATATACACATAAATATTATATATTACAATATTATTACATTTATTTATGAAGTATTCTAAAATTTAAAGACAAATGATATATGGACTATAAAATTGAAAAATTATCCAACATTTGGTCAGTATATCAGAACTGTGTGTGTGTGTGTGTGTGTGTGTGTGTGTGTGTCTTAGTCAGGGTTTCTATTCCTGCACAAACATCATGACCAAGAAGCAAGTTGGGGAGGAAAGGGTTTATTGAGCTTACACTTCCACATTGCTGTTCATCACCAAAGGAAGTCAGGACTGGAATTCAAGCAGGTCAGGAAGCAGGAGCTGATGCAGAGGCCATGGAGAGATGTGACTTACTGGCTTGCTTCCCCTGGCTTGCTCAGCCTGCTCTCTTATAGAACCCAGGACTACCAGCCCAGGGATGGCCCCGCCCACAAGGGGCCCTCCCACCTTGATTACTAATTGAGAAAATGCCCCACAGCTGGATCTCATGGAAGCACTTCCCCAACTGAAGCTCCTTTCTCTGTGATAACCCCAGCCTATGTCAGGTTGACACACACAACCAGCCAGTGCAGAGTGTGTTCACCAGTTGTTTTTCTACATACCTTGCTAGTTCTGATCTGGTAGTTTTAACTTAGGTCCTGAGGATTCCTGGAGAGTTGCTGGTTTCCAGTCAGTACTGGAATCAGGAAGAAGTGGGTCCTAAGCCATGTGAGTGAGGACTGCATGGGAGAGGGAGCCGTTTTGTTTCCTGCACGGCCTTTGATGTGCCCTGCCACCAGAAGGTATCGGCCAGATGCATGGTAGATCTTCCCACCCCAAAGATCCATTCAAGAAAATCTCTCACAGGTGTGCCCAGGTGCTTGGGTTTTAGTTGACTCTAAATGCAGTTAACAACCCAAGATTCACTATCACTAGTACACCCCGGTCAACTTGACACACAAATTACATATCCTTCTGTTATGCTTAATTTCCAAAAGAACACAATAGTCAGGTCATAGTTCTACCTAAGAGGATATAACTATCTCAAATACAACTGAGAATGCATTCTGTGTTTTAGAAAAAGGTGGCAGTGTCCCTCGAGGAACACTTAAGTCTCTTCCTGCCTTGTAAGTTACATATGATAATTACCACCGATACCAAGTCAATAAACGTTACATTACTTGATAAAGAAATAGAAGAAAGTCTGAAAAACCAAAAAAAAAAAAAAAAGGAAAAAAAAGAAAAAGAAAGAGGAAAAAAACCACAAGCATGTGTTGTATGTATAGATGCACGAACACATTCGTAACAGAACAGAAACATACATACTTCCCACAACCACTGCTTAGACCCTCCTCCTCGTCTCTCTTCCTCCTGGGTCCCATTGGTTCCTAGAGAGTCTCTGCGAACAGGAAGCATTCTTACTGAGTTGCTTTTTTTTTTTTTAAAGATTTATTTTATTTTATATGAGTACACTGTAGCTCTTACTGAGAAGTTTTACAAAGAAAGTACAATTCCCAGGGAATGTTGTGCCAAGTCTAAAGCATTTGAGCTCCGCCTGGAGTCCGGGAGCAAAATGGCAGCAAGTCCTGTGTAGGTTTTGCAGTGATGGGAGAAAATGTCAGACTGCAAACTGGTCTCCCAAGGGCAGAGGAACGGGCTGGTACAGTTGCCAGCCAGAGCTAGCCCGTGTTGGGGCTCTGTTGATGTGTGTTCCCAACATTCTAAAGGAGGTGAAAATTAGGTAAGACTACCACGGAGCAGCTGTGCTCTTACCTTCTAGATGTTACAACTGATGTGCAACAATCTAGTCTAAAAAACCAGGTACAACACCAGCAGGAGAGTTGTGAATGTAGAGGAAAAACAGGACCTGTCTATTGTTTTAGAAATAACTAAAACAAAAATAAAAAAACAATCACAGGGCATGATGACGTATACCTTTAATCCCAGCACTTGGGGAGGCAGAAGCAGGAAGATGTCTGAGAGTTTGAAACCAGTATTGTTAGGATTCTAAGCTCCACCCCACAGTTACCTGGCAACAGTCAGGTAGGTCTGACTCACTATAAAAGGGGATGCTTGCCCCTCCTCCCTCCCTCTCTCTCTCTCTCTCTCTCTCTCTCTCTCTCTCTCTCTCTCTCTGTCGTGCTTCTTATTCTCATGCTCTCCTAGCCTCTCTCTTGTCCCTTCTTGGGCTCTCCTCCCCTCCCCCCTCTCTCCATGTGATCATGGCCGGCCTCTGCTCTCTACTCTCTCCCTCTCTCTGCCTTTCTCTGCCTCTACTACCCCCTTAACTCCCCTCCCATGCCCTGAATGAACTCTATTCTATGCTATGCCGGCATCTGTCTGGTCCCTCAGGGGGAAGGGAGGCCCCCACCCCCCAACCCCCCAGCATGGGCCCACTGAGGCACCCCCTTCCCCCACACCGCTCCTAGCCTCTTTCTCTTTGTAAGATCACAACAGGCACATATAGAAAGTTCCAGGCCAGCAGGAGCTATATACATAGCGAGACCCATCTTGTAAAAGTATACAGCTCCAAATAAACCCAGTGTTCTGACTTCTGTCTTTTTGTGTCAAAGTCAGTTCCCTTTCTCCTCCTCCTCCTCTTCTGTCTCTTTTCTCTCCCCTCCAGATCAAAAGCACACCTAGCATGCATCCAGTGCAGTGATAACTAGTTTATCTTCTTCTGTCCTTTGCATTTTAATATGTACATGAAGTGAGATTACAAGTAGCCACAAAAATATCCTTTTTCCAAGTTAAGAAAGAACAATATTTACTACCAGGCTCAAGTTCTATTTCCTGTCTACCACAGAAACTAAACTCAATCTTAGGGGATGCTCAGAAAAAGCAGGGGCAGCAGAGGTAAGTCCACAGTGCCACCTGGTGGCCTCCAGGAGAGTGACATGGAGCCTGGAGTTCACGGAGCCAAGATCCTTCAACCGTTCCACAGGCCTCAGCCATCTTTGTAGCACATCTCAAAGCAGGAGTCGGGTCGTGGGTCTGCTTGAGGTCACAATGGAGCCCCCAGTTCAAAACATCAGTGTTTGCCGAACATTCAGCCATACGAACATCGACCCACACTCCATATCAAATTATAAATAGCTGCCTGTTATGGAAGAAAAATTTTCTAAAGATGATTCACAAGTTCTAAGGATCCACCCAAGAGCAAATAGCAGTGCTAATAGGAAATTGCATATCTCTAAGTGCCCGAAAATTTAAAAACAAACAGAGAAAACTCAAATAACTTAATGATGCACCTTAAAGTCTTAGAAAAGTCAGAACAAACCAAACTCCAAATAAGGAGAAATACTTAAGGGCAGAAATTCATGAAATAGAAATGATGAATGCAAGACAATCCAAAGAATCAGAGAAATGAGCTATTTCTTTAAAAAGACTGACAAACCCTTAGCTAAATGAACTAAAAGACAGAGAAGACCTAAACTTGTAAGATCAGTAATGAAAAAGGAAAATATTGTATCAGGTACCACCAAGACTCAGAAAGCCATAAGAACATACCTTATAAACCTATATTCCATTAGATTTTAAAAATCTACAAGAAATGGATGAAATTGATAGGCGTATGACCTAATCTACTCCAACAAAACACCCCTAGAACTGATAAACACTTTCAAAGTGTTAGGTTACAAAATTAGCATATAAAAAAGCAGAAGCTCCCACACACCAATGACAAGCATGCTAAGAAGTCCAGGAAGCAAACTCATTCACCACAACCTCATTCACTGCACGCATGCACACGCTCTCTCTCTCTCTCTCTCTCTCTCTCTCTCTCACACACACACACACACACTCATACACATACACACACATACACATTCACACACACACACACACACATACACTCACACATACATATACTATCTTGGTTGGAATGAACTTAACCAAGTAAACAAAAGAACTTCTACAAGAAAACCTTTAAAGATGCTGAAGAAACTAAGGAAGTGATAAGAAGATGGAAAGACTGCCCATGTGTGTGAATTAGAAGAATTTAAACTTGTCAAAATGGCCAGCTTATAAAAAGCAACATACAGATGTGTGTTGGCCAGTCTTATGTCAACCTGACATAGAAACTAGAGATATCTGAAAGGAGGGAACTTTAGCTGAGGAAATGCTGCCACGAGATCCTGCTGTAAGGCATTTTCTTTTCTTCTCTCCCCCCCACCCCTTTTTTAGAAATTTTTAAAAAATTTATTTGGGGCTGGAGAGATGGCTCAGTGGTTAAGAGCACTGACTGCTCTTCCAGAGGTCTTGAGTTCAATTCCCAGCAACCACATGGTGGCTCACAACCATGTGTAATGGGATCTGATGCCCTCATCTAGGGTCTCTGAAGACAGTACACAGTACAGTGTACCATACATAAAATAACATTTTTAAAGGAATTATTTATTATATGTGAGTACACTGTAGCTGTCTTCGTACACACTGCATGCCTGTTGCCCGCATATCCCAAAAGAAGGTGGTAGAGATGCCCTGGGTCTGGACTTAAGAGATGGTTGAGAGTTACCATTCAGGTGCTGAGAACTAAACTTGGGTCTTCTGGAAAAGCAGATGTTAACTGCTGAGAAGTGTCTTAACACCTCTCCAACCCCATATCCTAATTTTAAAAAGTTGGTTATGGAACTGTTTTAATTTCATTCTGTTGTTCTCATAACACCATGACCAGAGGCTTGTGGAGGAAAAGGATTTATTTATCTGGCTTGTGCTTCCCCGTCATCATCTCTTGGAAGGAAGGATCCTGAGGGTAGGCGTCATGGAAGTCTTCCTATGGCTTGTTCTGGGCCTTATGACCAGCTGGCTTTCCTACACAGTTCAGGCCTACATGCCTAGGGTGCTGCTGCCCACAGTGGGCTGGGCCCTTACAGATGAGCCTCTTACAGACATGGCCACAGCCCAGGCTGATGAAGGCAACTCCCCAGTTGTGAGTCTCTCTTCCCAGATGACAATCAGGGCGCTTTACTCCTCGCCAACTTAGCACACAAACAAACCACTGGTAAACCATAACCTCATACTTCTTGTTTGTCACCATTTTCTCATGTTAGTATAATGTAAAATACAATTAAAAAAAAAACAAACAAACAAAAACATGTCTTTAATTTATTTAACTGCGATGCTTCAGCAGGTAAAGGCATTTCCAGAGGAACTGAGTCAGTTCCTAGCAACCATGTCAGATGTAACTCCAGACCCAGGGAAGCTAATGTCTCCGGTCTCCGAGGGCACCTGTATACGTGTGCTCACACCTTCCCCACCCCTTAAAAATACAGCCAAAGTTTAAAAACTCCAGTGCTTTAAAAGTAAAGGTCTCAGGCTGGAGAGATGGCTCAGCAGTTGAGAGCACTGGCTGCTCTTCCAGAGGTCCTGAGTTCAAATCCCAGAAACCACATGGTGGCTCACAGCTATCCATTGTGCGATCTGATGCCCTCTTCTGGTGAGTCAATGACAGTACACCCGAATACATTAAATAAAATAAATAAATAAATAAATAAATAAATAAGTCTTCTAAAAGTACAAAGTCTCTTTTAAAATCTAGTCTTGCTGGATGCTGTGGCACATGCCTTTAATCTCAACACTCAAGAGGCAGGTGGATCTCTGAGTTTGAGCCCAGCCTGGTCTACATAGTGAATTCCAGGTCAACTAATGCTTCATAGAGAGACCTTGTCTCAACAATTCATTCATTCATAAACCCAAGGACTCTTAAATGTGGGCTCCTGTGGAAAAAAACGAATTATGTCCTTGCTTCAAAGGGAAGAAACAAGGCATACACAAACAACACACTTAAGCAAAACCAAAGTCTAGCTGCGTAGACAAATGCCTAACATGTCTTCTTAAGAGTACAAGCTTCTGTGCACTAGCCGACTCTCCAACTCCGCCATCCCCAGCACAATGGCAGCCGTGCAGGCTCAGGCCAGATTCACCCCACTCTTGCCACTGTTCTTGGCAGATGTCCCAGCTCCTAGTTTCTTCAATACCCTGATTTTGTTGTTGTTGCTGCTGCTGCTGTAACTCAAGTTTTGCCTTCACCAGTAGCCTGTTGGGCCTCTCTACAGGCACCCCAACCCTGCAACGGAGGGGCCAGTCCTCAGTTTCTCTTTATGACCCCTTCAATCAAGAGCTTTCCTGCCATTGAAACCAGCAGCAGGTAGGTGACTCTTACAGATATTTTGCCAAATTCAGCTAACGGCTTGAGATAGACTTGACCCCACTAGATCAGTTTGTGAATTTATCCCTAGTAAATACTTTTATTTCAATAATGATCTCTTATTAATCATAGCTTATTTTCAGCACCAGGTGACCAGAATCCATGTCCTAGTAAATCAAAGTTTTCACCCAATAAGTGATGGCTGGCTATCTTGTTAATCACAGCTGCTTCTTGAGCCCTAACTAAAAAGCAACAACAGATTCTTAATCCAAATGGCCCTGACAGTCTTTCTTCCTTCGAAGGCATTGCAATCCAGGTCTTCACAGCCTCCATGCTTTTCATAGCACTGTCTTCTGGTTCCCAATGAACAACCCATTAAGTTCTGTGCACTCAATGGTTTTTCCAGCTCAAAGTTCCAAACACTTCCCCACTCCAGATTAGCACAGGTTCATCACAACAACCCCACTTTTGGTGCGAGTTTCTGTTCTACTTTCACTACAGTGCTGTGATAAACAAGATTACCAAAAGCACCACAGGAGAGGATAGAGCCCTTTGGCTTACACTCCAAGGTTACCATGCATCACTGAGAAAAATCCAGGGAGCTACACCAGGCAGGAACCTGGGACAAGAGTCCTGGAAAAATACCACTTACTGCCTTGCTCACTGCCTCAAGCTCGACTAGCTTTCTTTTCCTTTCTTTGCTGCAAGCACTTTTCAAAAATATTTTAACTTGTGCATGCATGCGTGTTCCTGTGTGTGCCCTGTGAGTGCAGATTCCCATGGGAGCCGGAAAAGGGAGTTGGATCCACTGAAACTGGCTGTTGGGAGCCACCTAATATGGGTTCTGAAAATCAAATGTGGGTCCTCTAGAAACAGACTCTTGACTAGTCAGTTCTCCAGCCCCATCTAGCTTTCTTTCTTACACAGTCCAAGCGGTAAGGGCAGTGCTGCCCACAGTGGGCTAGGCCCGCCTCTATCAGCCATCAGTCAAGATGCTTTCTTACAAGCCGGGCGTTGGTGGCGCATACCTGTAATCCCAGCACTCTGGGAGGCAGAGGCAGGCAGATTTCTAAGTTCGAGGCCAGCCTCGAACTTAGAAAACAGAGTGAGTTCCAGGACAGCTAGGGCTACACAGAGAAACCCTGTCTCAAAAAAACCAAACCAAAGCAAACCCAAACAAAAAACCAAAACAAACAAAATGATCAAGAATACAAATGACAAGTAATGAGACTGATTTGGTTAAGGGGGATCCTTACACATTGTTGGTGTGAGTGTAAACTTGTGCACCCACTATGGAAATCAGTTTATAGAGGAAAAAAAAAAGCAAGAACATACTTTTTATATAGGATCCTGCTATACCATTCCTCGACATAAACCCGAAGAAATTTATATCCAGAAGAGATACTTGCATGTACACTTTACTCACAATACAGAGGAGATGATATCAGGATAGATGTTCACTAACTGAAGAACTGATAATGAAAATATGTACATGTACAAAGCAGAATTTTATTAATTATAAATAAAAATTAAAGTGTGAAATTTGCAGAAAAATATATGGAGTTAGAAAATATATTGAGATAATCTAAGACTCCAAAATTAAACAGTGTGTGTGCATTCACGTGAATTGTAGGTTTTATGAAGTGTTTTGAGTGATTTGAGTGTTTAGCTTGGAATCTGTAGAGACCTCAAAACTAAAAGCAGGATACAGGGAAGGAAGCTTAACGTGGCTGGAGACCGAGTAACACGTGATAAGAGAGGAGGAGGGAAAATGAGGGGTTGTCTGGGGTTAAACATGGCTGGGACAGAGGTATAGTGACAAAGAAGTAGAAGAAGGTGTATCTATAACTGAGGCTATCTGAACAAGCCATACAGAATCCAACCACTTCATAAGCTAATTAAAAATACAATTAAGAAAAAAGTTTGAATAGAGGCAGCCTACATGGATGGAAAGATGATCCCAGAAGCCATGGGTTATTAAACAAAACCAAACTCTGGTGCCCAGCACGGGGGAGCCCAGCACGGGCCGCCATCCTATGAGTTATCCAGGAAGGCGCCAGAGGCCCCCAAAACAATGCACGCTGTTGCCACTGCTCTTCACACCCCAAAACCAAATGGTTGACTCCTAATGCTGAAGACATCCATACAGGGTGTCTCCCAACTGTCTATGACTCCAATCCAGGAGCGCAACAGCACCCTCTGGTTTCTGTGGGCACCTGTGTGTGTGTGTGGGGGGGGACGCACACACAACCACACACAAATCTTAAAAAACAAGATGTGTATTAGCCAGAGAGCAAATTACGTAATTCAGTTCTTTCCACCACACAGATCCCAAGGGACAGAACTCAGGTTGTCGGGCTTGGTGGCAGGCACCTTCACCCACTGAGCCACCCACCTCCTTAGTCCCACTTTTCCTTATTCTTAAAATACAAAAACACAGAGCTGGAGAGATGGCTCAGTGGTTAGTGGTGGCTCTTCTAGATGACGCATCGTCTAGACGACAGCTCATGGACACCTGTAACTCCAGCTCCAGGAGGATGACGTCTGCTCTGGCTTCCCTGGGCACCTGCATACTTTGGCACATGTTCACATAAGCATGCATACATATGGCACAAGCTCACATAAACACACAATGAAAAGTAAATCGCAAAATAAATGAATCTATCCAGATAAAGAAAAAGACATTATCTTATTAGTGGTTTTATTCTTCATTACACAGATTTGTATGTGTGCATGTGACTGTCGAGGCCAGAAGAGGACACTGTATCCCCTGCAACTGGAGTTACAAGTGGGTGCTAGGAATCAGGTCACTGCAAGAGCCATACTTTGTAACTGATGAGTTCTCTGACCCCTAAGGAAGAAATTCTTCCCAATTTGTCATGCTTAGAGAAGACACAGTTTAAGAAAATGAGTATTTTACATTTCTTTTTAATAAAACAAAGTTGTGCCACAGCTCCAATACATGGCCCACACATCAGTCTTTCCGCAGGGTAACAGTCTCCTCCCTGATGCCCTCTTTGGTCACAATGCAGATCCTGAGGGCATCTCCAGTATACACATCCCTCTCAGCTGCAGAAATGAAGACATCTTTCACCAGCCTCATGGCTCTGTCCAGAGTCAGGGGGACATGCTCCACATTCTGCATATTTTTGAAACCAACCTGGAGAGACGGAAACTCATATGGAGCATCATGTGACTCCAAGACCTAAAGAAGCCCTGCCTCCCACAGCATGCGTCTCCAAGTCCCAGGATTTGAACTGAATGTATCAGGTCACATCAGGACGTCTTCCAGATTAAGGATATACTAGTCCCAGCTTAAACACAACAGAAATGGAGCAAAGCTCCCAATTTCTCAAAAGCACAAACACATGGAGGCAGATACAGATAGTGTAAAAAAATATAACGAGGAGAAGGAAGTAGAGGCCAAGACCCCCTGTTAGTAGGCAGCTCCGTCAGAAAAATTTAGGCAGGGTTATCTAGGAAGAGAGGGCAGGTCTTCAGCTCTGCCCATGTCTCCATCAGTCTGGCCTGTGGGCCAAGTCTGTGGGCCATTTTGCAGAGTAATGCTTGATGTTGGAGGACCCAGCCCACTGTGGCAGGTGTGTAAGGAAGCATCTGAGTCAGCCATTCCAGGCTGGTTAGCAGCATTCCTGCACGGTCTCTGCTTCAGTTCCTGCCTCAGCTTCCCTCCAGTACCAAGTACAAACTATGAAGCTGAAATGAACCCTTCCCTCCTAAGCTACGTTTGGTCATGGTGCTTTTATAATGGCAGCAGGATCAGAGCCAGGATTAGGCACTGCAGCAGAAGAGCATCAAACACTCCCAACTCAAGTGCGGGGTTTACGCCAGGAACAAGCAGACAGAGTGGCGCAGGCAAGAGGACCACAGCAGCAGCAGAAAGCAAGGCCCGGGCAGCACGGGCAGCACTTGAACAGTCAACTGAGCTGGGAGGCTGAAAGCACCCTGAGAAAACCCAAGAAATGCAGGTCTGGGTCGAGGTGGTACAAAAAAACAAAACAGGGGTACAAATGAAAAGTTTGGGAACTCGACTCTAACCCAGAAACAGGGTAATGAAGGAGGCATTGTGTGGTGTAAAGACGGCATGGGATAGACATGAGACATGACCAACGGCTGCAGAGTCCATACAGCCAGGGCGAGCAGGGGAGGACTAAAGGGCGCTGACACAGAGGGCCCCACAGCTTACCTGGTTGTCGAGCAGAGGCTGCAGCATAGCACTTGCGGAGCCTCCCGCCTTGAAAGAGTCTCTCTGGTAAGAGCCCACTGGGTCAAAGCTGTACACAGCTCCCTTTCCTTAAAGAAAAGAGGACAAACAACACGGTAAAAAAGCAGTCCAAACATGGGTGCAGAGTACTTAGCTTAAACACAGTCACTGTGGTGCAGTGCGCCCCAGCAGACTATTCTTTATGGGATGAGGTCAGAGACAAGAGGATCGTTCACCTTAGTGACCCAACTTGCCTACAACTAATGTCACTGACAGCTGTCTCCTGGCCTTGACGGGTGGGCAGGCCACTCAGACACACTGGGTAATGATCATAGGCCTTACCTGAAGTTCTGACCAAGACCTCCATGCTATCCTAACAAATGAGATAGAGTTTTAGCACAAGCCCAATAGTTTACATTTTTCTTAGAGCTAAATCTAAGTAATAATACCCAAGACTTATTGGATATACCTTTTCAGTATTAAATAAACATACTTTTTAACAATATTGTAAAACACCACCTGCATCAGCTAATTTTATGTCAACTTGACATATCTAGAGTCATTTAGAGAGGAGAAAACTTCAACTGAAAAACTGCCTCCATAGACTGGGCTGTCGGCAGACCTGTAGCGCATTTTCTTAATTAGTGATTGATGCAGGAAGGCTAGCCACTGTGGGAGATGCTATCTCTGGGCCAGTGGTCCTGGGTTCTATGAGAAAGCAGGCTGACCAAGTTATGAGGAGCGAGCCAGTAAGCAGCATTCCTCCATGGCCTCTGCATCAGATCCAGCTTCCTACTGTTTTGAGTTCCATATTGACTTTCTTCAATGATAAACAACAATATGAAAATGTAAGCCAAATAGACTTTCTTCCCAACTTGCTTTTTGGTCATGGTGTTTCACTGCAGCAGTAGAAACCCTGACTGAAACACCGTATTTTAGGCTAAGGCAGGAAGATAGTGAATTCATGGTAGACTCAGGTACAGGTTGAGAGCCATCCCTGCCAAATACCACCAAATGCTATTTAATGGCAATGTTCAATTATTTATTTAATGTAGCTGCCCGCAGCCACATGTAAACCGGGTTACCTGTTGAGAGAATTTTGGGGTCATAGGGAAGAGAAGCGAAAAGAACGTGCGGCCAAGTCAATGTTCACTGATCAAAGCCGTAAACTTTAATGGCGCCGGACCTTTTAACAGTTAGGGCAAACCCTTCCCCCCAGACTCCAGGCTGAGTTCCGGTGGAAGTTGTCTAGCTTCTCTTGGAGGTCTTCGTCTTGACTGCTCCGGCAGCTGGGTGGGTCACCTGTTTAATTCAGGAATCCCTATACCTGGAGGAACAATGAACTTAACCTTTACTACGAGCGCTCCACCCTAGGTGGAGCAGGATCCTGGCTAACTGGGAGAAGTTAACCTTGACCAAAGTCAAACTCTGACCAAGTGCAAGACTGCCCCAATATGGCTCTGTACATGTCCTCCCTTTTTTTATTAATTTGAACACGAGGAGGTAGAAAACAAGTGGATAAATATCCTTCATAAGAAGGCGGGCCTTAACCAGGAGGGGAAGCATTGACCGTAATTCCTCTTAAATATTGTATAACGTCTTTTTCAGAGGAGGGGTAATAGGCTCCCTTATTATTTTAAGGACAGCCTCTCGACGTTAACCCCTATGCAATTAGGTGTACTTCCTGGGGACTCAGAAGCAGAAATTCACCTCCCCATGCAGTGCTTTGCCTCGCACGTCTCGCTGGTACCCATGTTTGTTCATAAACAAACACACATAGATCTGAGTTCTATGTGGCTCCCTCTTTGGAGATCCACTTGTGTAAGTTTTGAAGCCAGGGGGGTCTGCAAGTGTCTTTAACAGACATGTAATCTCTCCATCCAGGTGAGCCTGGGTGGAGACAGCCAGTCTGCTTAACAGACAAGGTCAAGAGTTAAAGGTGGAATAGGATTAACTTGTCCCAGAAGTATCCAATTCAGTTGTAAATTAACAACTTTAAGGACCCAAAGCTTGGCCTCTGAGGTGGGAGAGATAGCCTTGTGAATCAAGAAATAAGCTGTTACTTCTCAGGAAAAGTGGAGACTATATGTTAAATTAACACAGCTGGCTGAAGATTGTTAGCCATCTTCAAAGTTGGAATCTTCAATATTGGAATTATTTCTAGACTAGTCTATGGTTAAGTCAGCTGAACACAATAAGGAGAAGAGTCATTTTAACTCTTCTTTAGATTAATTTTTCCTAAGCTAGCTTAACAGCCTCTATTTTCTGTCCCACAAAGTCTAAAAGCTTGAAGCTAGGCAATTTATCTAACCTGGGACATTTAACAATTGAGGTAAGTCAAGAACATATACCCAATATAGCTCTTATGTTACCATGGTCTGGGCATTCAGCAAGCACAGTCAGCATATCTTCTGCAGCATTCTGTGGAAAAAACAGAGGACATGCCTTCTCCCCCAATATTAAATCAGGATCATGGCATATGTTAGTAAGTGAATTCCTTCATTTCACCTAGACATCAATATGTCTAATTACAAGATGTCATATACATTTAGCAAGGAGTTTCTTGGCATCCAAATTTTAAAAATTTTTTTTTTTTTTTAAGAGGAATTACGGTCAATGCTTCCCCTCCTGGTTAAGGCCCGCCTTCTTATGAAGGATATTTATCCACTTGTTTTCTACCTCCTCGTGTTCAAATTAATAAAAAAAGGGAGGACATGTACAGAGCCATATTGGGGCAGTCTTGCACTTGGTCAGAGTTTGACTTTGGTCAAGGTTAACTTCTCCCAGTTAGCCAGGATCCTGCTCCACCTAGGGTGGAGCGCACGTAGTAAAGGTTAAGTTCATTGTTCCTCCAGGTATAGGAATTCCTGAATTAAGCAAGTGACCCACCCAGCTGCCGGAGCAGTCAAGACGAAGACCTCCAAGAGAAGCTAGACAACTTCCACCGGAACTCAGCCTGGAGTCTGGGGGGAGGGTTTGCCCAAACTGTTAAAAGGTCCGGCGCCATTAAAGTTTACGGCTTTGATCAGTGAACATTGACTTGGCCGCACGTTCTTTTCGCTTCTCTTCCCTATGACCCCAAAATTCTCTCAACAGGTAACCCGGTTTACATGTGGCTGCGGGCAGCTACAATTTAATATTTAATAAAGAGTTTTAGGAAAACACAAATGCGTACTGTTAAGAGTTTGTTTTGCCCAAAATGTTACAGCTTGCTTTGAATTGCTGGAATAAGGAATAACTTGAAGCATAGAGACTATTTTTATTTATGTGCACATCTATATGAATGTCCACACCATATGCACAGAGGCCCATGAGGCCAAGAGATGATTCCTGGGGGCTGAGTCACAGGCAACTGTAAGTGCCCCGTGTGTGTGCTGGAGTCCCAACGGGTCCTCTGAGAAGAACGAGTCCTCTAAATGCTAAGCCATCTCTCTAGGCCAAGAGAAACAACTCCACTGAAATCAAATTATGTCTTTTGGCAGGATTTAGCCTAAAAGATAATGATTGTAAATATATACATTTCTCACACATGTATAAGAAAAACGATTAAGTCAAAGCAGCCTGGTAAGGAATCATGTTTCCTGACCCTTCACAGCCATTAGCCAGCTGTGCCAGTTAGTGATGCTGAGCTCTCACTAACGGGATGAGGTACGATCACCAAGGATGGTAAGAAAAAAAAAAAATCAGGATATAACAACCCTTGTGTGCTGCCATCCTGATTTAGTTCTAGTGTGTCTTTTGCAAACAGAACTGCCTGCCAAGATACTTTGACTTTGTGTATTCTTTGTGAAACACTGAAATTATTCTGTTTCTAAGTAGATATTTCTGCAATATTCAAAATAGCGAGAGAGAGTGAGGGGGGAGGGAGGGAAGGATTTTAGAAGTTATTAGAAAGGTGGTACTCATTCATAAAACCACATCTCTGTCTAAAAGCTAAAGAGAGCAAATCTTGGAGCCAAACTGCTCTACCCTACTGTAGCTCGTGTGGTCAGGGTGCTGGTTTCAGTTACTGAAGGGGTTAATGTACTTAACATCCTCAGAATGAATTAGTGTGTTGATGAGACTGAGGCCAGGGCCAGAAAAATGGTAATGTCACTTGCTGCGAAGCCTGTCGACTTGCACCTGATCCCAGAACCTACCTGGTGGCAGGCAAAAACCAGCTTGGGAAGGTTGTCCTCTGACTTTCATATCTACACCATGGCAAACCCACCCTGCCCACCCAAGGAACTAACTTTAAAACAGAACTTTTAAAATTTCTACTTCTGAGAAAAACTGGAAGGTACCATATGCTGATATATACCTTGGATTTTTATCAAAGAACACATCACTACAATTTTAGAAAAAGCCTTTACACAATGTGTCTGAGCGTTTTGCCTGCGTGCCTGTAAGCACACGGCGTGTGTGGTGTCTGAGGAGGGTGTGGGATTCCCTTGAACTTAAGCTGCAGACCTTTGTGAGATGCCACATGGGTGCTGGGAACTGAACCCCTGGGTTCTCTGAAAGAGTAGCAAGTGCTAAGCCATCTCTTCAGCCACGCCAAGGTCTTTTAAACACTGTGGAGTGTCTGTAACAGCATCAGCTGAGAAGCGGAGGCAGGAGGATAACAACAAACTTAAGGTCACCCTGGGCTACAGGCTGAGACCTTAAAAAGAATTCTCAAATCCAAACGACAAGAAATCATGGATCATTCACAAAGTATGACTTAAATGGCAATACTGGGGACCAGATCCCTGGTGAAGCTGGCCTCTAGCTTTAAGAGCCCCAGAGAACCCCAAGAACACAGACTGCAGGGAAGATGTGCTCTACTCTTCTTTACAGCACACCAGGCGGATCTGAGAACTCAGCACGGATGTGACAGCAATTCACTCTAGAAAGAGTCCCTCTACCTCTTATTTTCTATTATTTAATTTCTAC
Source organism: Apodemus sylvaticus (assembly GCF_947179515.1). NCBI lineage: Eukaryota > Metazoa > Chordata > Mammalia > Rodentia > Muridae > Apodemus > Apodemus sylvaticus. Next base: position 49,425,882 of record NC_067494.1, read on the forward strand.
TTTTGCATATATTTCTTGCTTTTGTTGGTACATAATTTAGGGTTTGTTTGTTTTTCAAGACAAGGTTTCTCTGTCTAGTCCTAGCAGTTCAGGAACTCAGTCTGTAGACCAGGCTGGCCCCAAAGGCATTTTTTACTCTTTAGCACACCTCATACTCCCTCCCCCTTTAATTACCACATCTTCTTGTCCTTATCTTTCCTCTTTTTCCGTAATTATAAATTTCCATACCTTACACAATCTCTCAAATCTGCAGACCTTAACAGGACTCCCCTTAACAGCTCTCCCCTCCTGGAAATGTCACCCACCCTGATGGTCAGTGACTTTAAGGTGACCTGACAGTTAACCCTTATCTCCCCTACTCCTCCAGTTCCTAAGCTTAACTAAGATCTAACAAGCATGCTGTATACTAACTACCCTTGGTTATTTACCCTCTAGCTGCTCTGAAGTCTAAAAGAACACCATTACTAAGTGGCTAGCACAACTGCATTGGAGTAATATCAAGCAGTTGTGTCTTCTCTCCCCAAATCAAGGAATAAAATGTAGCTTACATGAGGAGCCCAGAGCTCCTGGCCTAAGGAATTGTTTTCTGAATCATATATTCAAAACTACCACACCTACATTCCACCTGAATATTTCTTTTTTTTTTTTTTTTCCAAGACAGGGTTTCTCTGTGTGGTCCTGGCTGTCCTGGAACTCAGTCTGTAGACCAGGCTGATCTCGAACTCAGAAATCCGCCTGCCTCTGCCTCCTAAGTGCTGGGACTACAGGCGTGTGCCACCCCCCCCCCCTTTTCACCCGAATATTTCAACTGAAAGAATACAACTGATAAACAAAATCACCAAAACACATCAGACATGCAAATCACAAAATAACCAAACTAGGAAAACCAACCAACTCTAAAAATTACTAACCCTATAGCAGTCAGTGACTTAGATGAAATCCAAAACAGAAAGTTCAAAATGATATGTTTAAAGGTACAAACAGTTGACTAAAACCAGGAAGGGGTTCTGGATGGAGACAGTTCAGCACTTGCTGCTCTAAGTTTGGTTTCCAACACCCACATGGTGGCTCACAAGTATAGTTCTGGGGGATCTGATGGCCTCTACAGCCACTAGACATACATGTGGTACATACAAATATATGTAGATAATCACACATAAAAAAATCTTAACAAAGAAATCAAGTAGATAGTGATGGTTATATCAAAGAGGAATTCAACAAGAGACAGAAATACTGTAGAAAAACTAACGTGAATGAAAATGCCGGAAACAAATCATAGTAAGTTAATAAAGTAATAATAATAATAATAATAATACCACCACCACCAGTGAAAAGTTTCCGAACAGAATGGCTCACTGAGAGAACAAACCACCTGAGCTTGAATTCAAGGCAGAAGAACTCGACAAAGATAAAACAGTAAGAAAGTACCACGGGCATAGCCATGTGCTTGTCTCCTGCATTAACTGAGACATTCTTAAAAGACCAATCAACTGGTCAGGGGCACAGAAGAACTTGTTCTAGTGGAAAAGAAAACATTTTTTTTTTTTTGGTTTTGTTTTGTTTTTGGATTTTTTTTGGTTTTTCGAGACAGGGTTTCTCTGTGTAGCCCTGGCTGTCCTGAAACTCACTGTGTAGACCAGGCTGGCCTCGAACTCAGAAATCCGCCTGCCTCTGCCCCCCAGAGTGCTGGTACTACAGGCGTGTACCACCACTGCCCAGCTAGAAAACATTTTTAAAAGAATCATAACAGAAAAAAATCCCAGAGTTAAGGAGAGAGAGTGGTGCATGCCTTTAATCCCAGAGCTTGGAAGGCAGAGGCAGGTGATCTCTTGAGTTTAAGGCTAGCCTGGTCTAAAGAGGGAGTTCCAAGACTGCCTGCAATACGCAGAGAAACCTTCTCAAAGTCCTCCACCCACCCTACTCCCCAAAAAGTGAGGAAAGAGATGTCAATCCAGAGGCATTTAAGACACCTAACAGACAGAATCAAGACAGAGCATTTCCTTGTCATATTATGAATAAAAACACTTCGATAGATGATAGTGTGCACACCTTTAATCCCAGTGCTCAGGAGGCAGAGGCAGGTGGAACTCTGAGTTCAAGGCTAACCTGGTCTACAGAAACAGTTCCAGGATAGCCAGGCATACAGAGAGAAACCCTGTCTTAAGGGGAAAAAACAAAACAAAACCCACCTAGTATTGAGATGCCAAATCTTTTAAGTTCAGACTCCATTTTAGAGACCCGAGCTAAATTTGAACTCAGGTAGACTAACAGGCTGGTACCTAGCTAGCAGTGGTTTCCAAGTTGCCCCTCCCACCCCGCCATCAAAACCTGAGCCTAGCTCCAGTCGCCAGGTTATGCCCCAATAAGACCAATGCCTCGGCAGGTTACTCCAACAAACCTGCAGCCCAGGATACAAGCCCATCCCCTGCTTAACTACTCCCAATGCAGGAGAGCACAAGTTAAGTTTATGGTATGACTCTCAGCACCAATCATGTTAAAGCTCCACACCAGCTCTCCAATTAGATGCTTCCACATGTCCTCCCTGCTTGCCTTGGCCCGACAGACATTTGGGGCTCCCCCACCACCAAAACTGTCCTGTGTGAGGGGCCCAAGCTAGCTCAGATAGAATAAAGAGCCTGCTGTGAGTTGTACCAGATGGGCTCCTGTGTGTGTTTTGGGGGATCACTAACATATCCCTGGCACTACAGTATACAGAACAAACAGAGCAAACTGAAGTGGTAAGAGAGAAACAGAAAGACCCACCAGACAAACACTGGGTTACTCAACTGAAACTTTGAAAATCAGGATGGCTTTCAAACCCTAAAAGGTAAGAAAACTATACTTGACATCCGTCCTACCACCTAAAAGCCAGTAAGTCTCTGGAGAGTTTAGCAGACTTGGTGACCTTGGCTGAGTGGACAGAAAAGAACAGAAGCATAAAACAGAAACTGAAAACTGACCCGCAATAAGCTCCAGCTGTAAGCCTAGAAGCCTAGCGATTACTCATCGTGAGGTCTATGGAAACTATAATGTATTGTAGGTGTGTATGATTATACTAGTAATAATGCACACTATTGCTTTGGACTGCTAATCAGACTGGTGCATCACTCTTCACGATGAAGGAACAGTACTAATTTAACAACACCCTGTTATAATTAAGAGCCCTGACATAAAATACAGAATATAATAATTAAAAAAAAAAAAGAAATATAAGCCGGGCGGTGGTGGCACACGCCTGTAATCCCAGCACTCTGGGAGGCAGAGGCAGGCGGATTTCTGAGTTCGAAGCCAGCCTGGTCTACAGAGCGAGTTCCAGGACAGCCAGGGCTATACAGAGAAACCCTGTCTTGAAAAAACCAAATCCCCCCCCCCCAAAAAAAAACCAAAAAAAAAAAAAAAAAAAAAAAGAAATATAGAGACATAGAACGCCTAATAATAAAGTAACAAAGTAACAAAAGTATAATTTTTAAATACTTAAAGACACTAGAAATAAAAGTAACAACAGAATTTAAAAAACAAACGAGGGAATTTTCAAAAGGCAGAACAAGACTGCTGCAGGAAACTTGAGCATGCAACAAACCCCATTATTGTGCTGTATACTAGAAAAACCTGTTTCTAACTGTCGTGTGGCTCAGCCTCAGCATAATCTTTAATCTCAAACAATAAAGGTAAAGTTAGTCTTAGAAGGAAGCACCCATATTTGAAAGAGATGTGAACGTCAGAAAAGGGACAAATAAGATTTGACAGAACAGAATACTCCAACTCTCATGAGAACAGAGGAGAGAGAGGAGACTTCAGAGACAGCAGTACAGAAGGAGGACGGTTTACTGGGATAGCTGTACAGTCAGGTTGCAGAGAACAAGACAGACACAGCTGAGGACAGAATGAGCCAGAGAATGAGAAGGAGACAGAAGATTAGAACATATTGCCAAAGTTAATATGAGGTCAAGCAGAGCAGTTCAGTCAGAAGCTGAGAGAAGACAGTTTCAGTCAGCATGGAGAGGAGTGTTGAGCCAGAACAGCTGAGATGAATCAGCCAGCCAGAGTTCAGAAAGAGCTCATTCAGCAACAAGTCTCAGAGGCTGAAAACATTTTAGGCCTAAGCTAAGAGCTTCCAGGACTAAGCCTAGGTTAGCAGACAGAGGCAGCAACCTTCTTTTTTTTTTTTTTTTTTTTTTCTGGTTCAAGTCTCAACCTTTAATGCATCTCTCCCAAGAGAAAAAGGCAGGCCAAGCCCCTCCCCCCAGACTCCAGGCTGAGTTCCAGGAAAGACCTCTGGTGGTTCTTGGCTCCACTGCTCAGGCAGCTGGGTGGGTCACCTGCTTAGTTCAGGAATTTGTAGACCTGGAAGAACAATGAACTTCACCTTCACTCTGAGCACTCTACCCTAGGTGGAGCAGGATCCTGACTAGCACAGGATTCCTGGCTCAACAAAGGTTAGGAAAAGTTCTCCTGGACCAATGTTAAATTCACTCTGAGCACTCCACCCTAGGATAAAATTCCTGCTCTAACCTACTTCCCTATTATGCCCTAATGTCAGATTCCTGCCTGAAGCCCTTGTCCTTGGCCAATGTGAAGTTCCTACCCTGTGGCATAATACTTCAATGTGGCTCTGTGTAGTGTTTCTCTCAGCTTTGGTCAGAGAAGCTATTTTGTAATGGAAAATGATTATCTTGGAGGTTAGCATCTGGTTAGTTGTGAAGAATTGTGAGTGCTCAGTTGAGATTGACTTATCTATACCACTGTTTTCCACATGAAACTCAGAGAACACCATGGAAGAGAGTAGAAAAGATGTAAGAGATGGAAGAAGCAGAGGAGAGCTGTGAAATGCTGGCCCTGGGACATCTGTATTTGTTGTGCTTCTCACCTTTCAGCAGCACAGCTTATGTTCATGGAAGCCACACTGTATCAAGGCAGTCAGAGTCCCAGCATGGACCAGGGAGAAGCTGTTGGCACTTGACTGTTACTCTTCTGGTTGGCAGTGCAAACCTGGGAGAGCAGGGCCTAAAACGTCAGTCACTGGTCTGGGGAGGACGCAGCAACAGTGCTTAGTGGGAAAGCAGGGGGCCTGAGAGAAAATGTCCAGGACCTGTGTACTTTAACTCCTATGTATAGGAGTAGAATTCATGAATCCTAGGATGTCATGGCCACAAAATATAAACAAAACTGCAGCAATTCTACCTCCAAACATAAGCTGGAGGCAGATAAAGGCATCTTGATGACCCAAGTTCAATAAAGAGAATGTCTTCTGAAAGTTTTCTTATGGCCTCTACATGTGTGGGTACACATGTTCTCAACTGCATGATATGCACACAAGAGAGAAAGAGAAATAAGAAAGGAAAAAAGGAAAAAAGCGGCAGCAACCTTCTGACATCAAGAGAAAAGTTACTTTTACACAGAACACAAACAGGCTGGAAACAAAGAAGTTGGGTAGTAAGGAAATAAGGGAGTGGTGTATCTGGAGGATAGGGAGATAGGTGACTACGATCAAAATACACTGCACAAATTCTCCAGGAACTAATAAAAAATGAGACGGGGGAGCAAACACAGACACACACACACAAATCTTTGGTTATTGTTGTTTTGTTTTTTGAGACAGAATCTCTCTACACAGTCCTAGCTGTTCTGGAACTTGCTATGTAGACCAAGCTAACCTTAAACTCAGAGACTCTTCTGCCTCTCTAAGCGCTGTGATTCCATGTGCCACCAGATCCAGCCCAAGTCTTAAAAACTATATCCTATCTTACTCTTGACACAAACAAACAAACAAAGATACATACTCTGAGAGCACTATAGGTTAGGTACTAACTAACTCAAATCGCCTTTTTGATTTCCTTCCTGATTAAAACACTTTATCCTACAAGGAAGCTAAGACAGAAGGTAAAGAACTTATAACAGCTTCAGGAAGTCCCTGAGACAAATCAGACTTATAAGCCCCCTCTCTCAAGAGTAAACAACAGGTACTGCTGACAGTCACTTTCATGAAAAGCCAAGCTGCAGAAAAGAAGCAAAGATTAGCTAAGCAGCCTGGGAAATATGTCGCTCAACTAAACCACCCGACTAGAAAGCACATTCTCAGGCCTGTTGAACTGCCTGCAGGCTGTAAGCATGCTTCAGGCCTCCAGCTTGGAGATACAGCTGCCCTTGAGTCACCTCTGTTCTAGTAAGTAACCCCAATAAAATTCACTAGTTCACCATGTTGGACTTTGGTGATAGCTGTACTTTGGTCTGTTGTGGGCTACCTTTGTGGGTGAGTAGAAGTGTGAGTCTGTGTGTTGTAACTCCTCAGGAAAAGTCTGTTACACAACAGTATGAGCATCACATGTACAACTAATATCCACAGAGGTCAGATCAGATCCCCAGAAGGCATTAGACACCCTGGAACTGAAGTTACAAACGGTTGTGAGCCACTATGTTGGTGCTGGGAACTAAATTCAAGTCTTGTGCAGGACTTAACCATGGGTAAGTGTTCTTAGCCATGAGTTCTTCCAGGCCCAGAAATTCTTTTTCAAGAACTGTTTGAGGGGCTGGAGAGATGGCTTGGCAGTAAGAGCAGTGGCTACTCTTCTTCCACAGGACTTGGGTACAATTCCCAGACCCCACATGGCAACCCACAACTGCCTATAACACTATCTCTGGGGATCCCACACCCTCACAGACATACAAGCAGGCAAAACACCAATGCACATAAAATAAAAATACTATTTAAAAAGAACTATTTGAATTAACTATGTTACGTAGGCTATAAGATGAAAGATAATAGCCATCAACAAATGCCAGATTGTTTTTGAGAAAACAAACAACACGGCACCAGGCACCACATATAGTACCTGCTGTGTGTCTCTGGATGGTATTTATCTCTTTTCGCTTCAGTTTGTTCTACTGTCATCATCACAGAGCAAAGCTGCTGGGCTAGAGAGACAGTTCAACTCCAGGCAGAGGCGCACACATTTATGAAATAACACGTTCACATTTGCCGGAAAGCAAGATGTTACTTACCTTCTTCATCAAGTCCCCCGATGATGTTGTAAACATAGTAAGGGAAGAAGCGCCGTGAGTACAGGATGGTGGACAGCATGGCGGCAATCGCCCCCGTTGTCATGGCCTTGTTATTGGAATGCTTGTACATCTTCATGAGTTGGTTTTTTGTAGGATGGAGGGGGCAGAAGAGACATGACAACAGAGAGTCAGTAGAGTAGAAACAGATCTGTCACACCTCAGTTACAACCAGTACACACTACAGGTACTCCTTAGTGAAACACAAAAGCTTATCTCTTTCAATACAATGTTACTGACATAATATTTTATTACATATATTTGAGATGGTCAGTAGCACCGTTTTTCAGATCAGAAACATTTCCTGGAAAAAAAGAGCAAGACTCGGACTGTGAGGAAACCTGGCCCGTGCCAGGAAGGCCGCAAAGCAACAAGACTCAGGAGAGCCTCCCTCCAGGTTAGACAACAGCAAACAGCTGCTGAGGAGGGGAGAACTGTCCCTCAGCTGCCGGTATGTCGATGGAGCAGCTCGGGGGAGCAGCCTTCCTGAGGTGTCGTCCATGCTGGATGGCTGTTCGGTGATGCAGCTGCGTCGCTCATGGTACGGAAGTGAGGTTCACAGCACCTACCTTTAATCTTGCTTCAATGATCTTTGTCAAGGTGAGACAGTCTCCATGAAAGCCACTGCAGCCAATGACTGTTTTGTCTGTTCTGTAAAAAGCCGATTCAGGAAAATGAGTTGATAAACCAAGGCTCACACCTAGCAGCCAGCCAGTGCTCCTGAGGCATGGACGTGGCATGTCACATCTCCTTACACCAAAGTAATGTTAGGTGGGCCAAAGACATACTATGGTTAGGCTAAGGAAAATAAGGGTTACTATTTTACAATCTAGGACTGGAGAAGAAAAACCCAAAGGTCATATACAAGTTTCATAAATCTGACTACTTCTACAGAAAATAATATGAAATTAAAAGTATATGAACATATGACTAGTAAAGTCTAATTCTAATTTCCTTATGAAAAAACAGTTAATGAGTTAGAAAAATTGGGTAGCCAGGAACAAGGAAGACAAGACTTCACTGCTTCTTATGGTAGGTGCGGGCCATGCCTACATCTGATGTGTAGATGTGTGGCACCAACACACAGGAAAACTGCCTTCCTTATTTTCTATTCCTTATCACCTTAAACTTCTATGCAAAGAACTCAAGCCCTATTGGTTCCATTTCCACTTCAATTCTAGTGTAACAGAGTTTTGTGATCAGCTACATGCACAATCTTCCCATCACCACCAAAAAGGCACATGAAATGCCTTTATGAATATTTATTTATGAGCTGGAAAGAGTTCTCAATGGTTAAGAGTACTGGCTATTCTTCCAAAGGACCTAGGTGGGTTCAATTCCCAGGATCCACATGATATGCAAACATATATACAAACAAAACATATACTTAAAATGAAGTAAATCTTAAAAAAAAAAAAGATTTACTTACAGTTTGTAACATTTGGGGCTATCTCGGGTATGAATTGAAAATCCTTCACTCAACCGAGTGTCTGAAGCAACAATGGAAAAATCTTCTCCAGCAATTGCCAATACAGTACTGATGAATTAAAGAAAAAATGAATATTAGTTCTTTAGGGTTGCAATTCTGTCCCTTCAAATGGTAGTCTGTCTTACAGGCCCTATCTGGGTAAATTGACTAGACACAAAAGCAGAATTCAAATGAAAGACAAAAGACTGGAGGAACGGATTCCTGACTACACGTCATCCTGGAAGACCCCTAACTTAGAGCCTAATGGAGCCCTCCCCACTAAGCAGCAGCTATAAGCCAGTGGGCGAATAAACCTCCGAAGGCCTTGATTTTCTTAGATATGTAACACAGAATGTAAAATCGGACATACTGTTCCAGTGCCTCACTGAGAGGTAATAGGAGATACTGAATCTTACCTTCATCATTAAAGAACAAAAATATTCATGTATAGCAAACACTGGTATTGCAAAGCAATCTGTAGTCTTGAAGACCAGATATTGATAACAGTCCTACAAGCAAGCTGAGCTCAGAAGAGATCTCTATTTCCTTACCTGAGAGTTGCTAGATAACATCATTAAGGGAACTGCCAGTGTCCCTTGTGAGGTAGGAGGCTCATGAGGCTCCTAAGGTAAACACTTGAGGGAAACCAAGCTGTACCCAGGGGACACGCGTGGGATTCTTGGAGCCACTCCTCCCACCCACCACTGGCAGCACATGCCTATGCACACCTTGAGTTCCAGCATTTGAGAGGGAAAGGCAGGCTCTGTGAGTTCTAGGCCAGCTAGGGTTACATAACGAGACACTCTCTTAACTGTTGGGGGAGGAGACTCTGACCAGCCAAGCTGCAAGAAGAGATTTTCCAACTTGTGAGCTACCTACAAGTTGTACAGAAATCCAGAGCCACAGCTTTTACAAGGTGTCAACTGTACTGGGGAGGACTTTGTTATGATACAGTTGATTCTGGGTCATCCTTGCTTCTGTAAGTATCTCCTGACCCATACTCCTGTCATAGTAATCCCAATAAAAATTCATTGGCTCTCCAAGTTAAACTTTAGCCAATCGCAGAGCAGGTTTGTGTGTGTGTGTGTGTGTGTGTGTGTGTCTTCCCAGGAAAAGTTGTCATACCATAGTCAAAAAACAAGCTTTTCTTTTCTTCCTGAACAATTTCTAATAACTTATTGAAGAGCCCCAGAGAAAAACCACAAACGTAGAACCTAGACATTACTATTGCTTTCTCAAGCAAATTATTTAACTTCTAAAAACTTAAATTCTTTAAAATATACGAGATTACTTAACAGTAACTATCTCCTATTAGCATTAGCGTGCTGTATAAGGATTAAATGAATTAACTGTAAAGTCCACCTGACACTTGCCTGTTTTTCTAGTAAATGAACAATAACCATTGTAGAATACATACAGAAGGACAGCACTATGTGTACACAGTAGGACAGCACTATGTGTACACAACAGGACAGCACTATGTGATGCACTGAGCACTGGATTTACTCATGCCAATTATTAGTTGTGTGACTTTGGATACATTTTTCATGTTCAAATTGATGGTAATTATAGTACCCGTTGTGTTGCTGAGTGTGAGAATTAAACACATAATTCACATAAAGTATCTAACATTTTTCCTTGTAGGAAATAAACCATCCAGAAAACATTACCTACTATTTTTACTGAGGCAAGTTTTGCACTAAACTCCAAAGCAAAAAAGAATGGCATTACAAATACCATGAACAGCAACAGAAGGAAAAAAATTTTTAACACGGTCCACTCAAGCAACTTAATTAAGGTAGTCATTTTTATGTTACCAGAGACATACATACTCCTCATGTGATGGACTGTTGAAAAAGACCCTAAGTGCCAAGCTAGAGTTTAGAATTCTAGCAAGGAGTCCTGAGGGTTACACAGAACAAGAATGAGAATGTTCCATTTGCAAAGTGAAGTTTTAATACAATTCTGACAATAATACAGTGTGTGAAATGGGACATAAATACTGCTCCAATAGGAGTGGTGTCACAGAACGGAGACAGGATGACAGGGGCAAGAAGGTCAAATTAAAATACAACGCCAATGTATGCAACCAAGGTTTCACAACTCCCTAGATGTATGGTGAGGGAAAAACACTGTCCACCCCTTTAAACTGAGCCACTTAGGATGACGGCATCATCCCAAGGGGGACTTCCAAGGAGCAGCGGTAACTGAAAGGAGCAATTACCCTGCTTTTTTTTTTGTTTACTTAATGTGAGTTATGGTGAGAACAGAAAATACAGTTAGATGCAGTTTCCCAAAGAGGCCAGAATTAAGGGGACTTTTGAGAAATAAAGTTACAGAAACAGACTTAGGAATTAGATTCCCAAGGATCAGGCATATAAAGGTCTAAAGTGACAAACCCTGGAAGCTACAAAGAGAAATTAGTATCATGTTGTAGAATCAGAGGCTGCTTGCAGGATTAGTTGCATTAAATGCTAAAAGTACGAAAGAGAAAGGTGATTTAATAGGCAGGTGTAGGTAACTATGAACAAAGTGAAAGATAAGAAGAACTAAGGGAGGTACTGCAATCGGAACACTTGAAATTATTAACACATCTTACAAAGTACTTAGTGTTCACGTGCAGAGTTAAGCAGCACACTGGAAAAGCAAACCGAAACTGGACAAGGGTGAGAACGCTATGAATTTAAAACCAGTTCTAACTCACACCACCAGCTCTATGGCCTGGGCTGTTTAAATGCCAAGAGCTAAGATTATGACATATTCACTTAACTGCTTGAAATGTACAACAAACGAACTACCTTGAGTCTCCCCCAATCTATAAAGTAGCTCAAGTAACTGAAAGGAACCCGCATAGTACACGCATTCGCATCTGCTCTTCAAAAGATACAACCAAGGCTAAAATCAACCTTTCACTCTCTATATTATCAACGCTCAACATTCATAAAGACGTATTTAACGTTTTTGCTTTTCTTTGTTTAGACAAAGATTCTCTGTGTAGCTCAGGCTGTCCTGAAACTTGCTCCGTAGATCACACTGGCCACGAACTTAAGAGGCCCACCTGCCTTTGCTAGCAGTAAAGGCGTGCGCCACCGCCTGGCTGGTTTTGCTTTTCTTAAGCCCCCCTCTTTGGACAACTGGCCATTTCAATTTATAATCTGATGACGAACACCCTGTATTGTCAACGGTCCTAAATACGAAGGAAAATCATCCCTTCGAATAAAGCGGATGATTAAAATGCACAAGTAATTTGAGAGTAAGAATAAACACACACAAGGGTCCGACTGTCTAAGGCTGGAGATGCGGCTCGGCAGAACTTGCCCAGCAGGCTACGTCTCAAGAGTAGAACAAAACAACCTTCACTTTTCGTCCCTGGAATTAAGTCTGGTTAACCATGTTATTTCCCTTCTACAATAATAAATGATCAGACGGCTCAGCGACAGAAACAGCTACTTGTCTAGCAACCAAGACAAATCATAACTTCGTGATCGCCCGTTGGCTTTAGAAACGCGTTCAAGTCCTACCAAACGACAGGACGTGGAGCGGAGGTTAAGGCGGGACCCGTCTTGCAGGAGCAAACGGCACCAAGGGCGTTCGTGCATAACTGAGTGCTGGGCTGTAGCTCCATCCCCGCCATCCCCACACCCGCCACCGCCGGCTCGACCAAGGTGAGCGCAGCAGACCCGGGCTTTTACCCTCCGTTGAAGGCATAAGGCGAAAACCGCAGCTGCACAGGGCCGGCGGAGCCGTGAGGCCCCATTCCCAGCTCTCGGTCCGGATCCCGGTAAGCGGCAGTGGAAAGCATAGCGCCTAACTCCTGCTGTCTCACGGCAAAATGGCCGCCGGGGCCGGTCCACTTCCGCCCCCTCGCCCCGCCCCCCCGGGCTCCTCTAGCCAGATCTCGTCGTTGCTCTTGGAGGTCTACGCCTGCGTCCTGCTAGAGCACAATCTGGATCCGCCAATTCTGCCAACAGATGTCTGTTTTATAACCCCAGGAAAACATCTGAATTTACTCCAGGCGGATAGAAAATTAAAAGTCTGACCATACCAAAAAATAAAAAAATAAATAAAAAATAAAAGTAACCCAATTACAGAGCGACGACAACTCGGATGTCACTGGTGAAGCGGCGCAGCGTTTGAGAAGGGTTCATGATGCATTCAAGGCCAATCAGGATGCATAGTCAACCGTGTGGTGTATGCAACCACGAGACCCAGGAAGCAATACCAGGTTTCCGTAGCCAGAATCTTACGGTTAATATTGTTAGCTTCGCAGAATTTAGCAACACGCAGGTAAAACCCATGGGCATGTCTATGCAGGTGTTTTCAAGAAGGTTTAATCGAGGCGAGAAGACCCAACCAAACTAGAAGTGGCACCACCTCATTGCCTGGATTTCCGGACTAAACAAAGAAGAAGCGAACTAACATTTATCTATGTGTGTTTCCGGTCTGTGGATGCAATCCAGGTGTCATGCTTGCCTCTGGGTTGTATCCCTTCAAGCAGTAAGACAAAATACAACCCGCTCATGTTGCCACTTGTCAAGCCTTCGTTAAATTTTCTCAATTCCCCAGTCTTCTGAGGTTTCCTGTACTTCCAAGAGAAACTGAGAAAATAGATACACAGCACTATTGTACTTATGAGAGTCTGTGCATAATGGACACCTATACAATACCTGCACACATAACACACAAACACACACACACACACACACACACGAGAGGGAGAGAGAGAGAGAAAGAGAGAGAGCTAACCTAAAGGAGCTTATTACTTCGTTGATAGTGTAAAATACAAGGGAAAGGAAGTAAGAACACATGCATATGCCTATAAGGTAAAAATTTGTTTTGTATTTGTTTTTGAGACAGGGTTTCTCTGTGTAGCCCTGGCTGTCCTGGAACTCACTCTGTAGACCAGGCTGGCCTCGAACTCAGAAATCCGCCTGCCTCCGCCTCCCAAGTGCTGGGATTAAAGGCGTGTGCCACCAACGCCTGGCAGGAGATAAAAAATTAAGATATGTTGGAATCAATCAAGCATTAAGAACCAGCTGCCTTTTGTTGTGACAACAAGGAAGAGAGCCGGCAGTAGCAGAGCTAAATTAGAAACGAATCTGGGACTGCAAAGTCGCGTGCTTTGTTGTTGTTCTTTGGACGCAAGTTAACAACATTCACTGAGCACATAACAAGGAGCAAGTGCTTGCCGGTCACGTCAGCCGTCTCACAAATCTCCAAGAGGCAGAACAAAGCGGAAGGGCCAGTGAGCTTGCCAGGCAATCTCCTGAGTTCGAGGCCAGCCTGTTCTACAGCGTGAGTCCCAAGATAGCCAGGGCTACGCAGCGAAACTCTTTCTCAAAGGAAAAAAAAAGGCATGGAAGACAGGATGTAGCTCAGTGGTAGACAGCTTGCTTGAGCTGGATCCCCATCGCCACATCGCCCACCGGTCCCGCTACACACTCTCATCTCTGACAGCTAGAAAGCGCCGTCAGAGGCCCCGCCCCGGAACTGCTGGGAGCCCGGCCCCCTCGTTTCCGTCGCCGATGTCATAAAGCTTAAGCACAACAAACCGGAGTCCTGTCGAGAGCGCAACTGGCGGAAGTGACGGCATCAGTTGTGCGTCAGGCGTTCGGTCGGGTCGAGTCCGGTAGCGGTGGCGGGTATCTGCTGGCGGTTTGGCTAGGTTTCTGCGGTCGCGTCGTTTTCTCCGCAGTGCCCAGGTAACGGTCCTTTCATCCTTTTCTCTGTTTGGAGGCGACTTCTGCAGCGGGTCCCTGGAGTTTGCCGGAGGAGGCGCGGAGTGGGCGCGCGGCCGGGCGGGGAACGGTCCCCCGCGCGGGCTGCGGCGGCTCCGCGAGGTCCAGTCTCCGGACGGCGGACCTCGGCGGGGTCCTGAAACCCAGTGCCAAGTGTGAGCGTCTCCGAGGGGCTGGCACCGCACGTCCCAGCTGCTTCCCCCGGTGGAAGACAGTTTTACCCAGGCCTGCAGCTGCCCGTTTTGTCCCCAGTAAGAATAATTCTGTTAGGAAGCGGTTCTTGGGACGGGACATCTCGTCAGAAGCCAGAGAGTCAAGCTAATCGAGAGTAGCATAAAAACGCACGCGACTTCATTTACACGCGGTCGGTCCTTAGGTTCACGTTAACGTGTTTTTCCAAAACTCCGGGTAGGCTTCTCTGGGAGAAGATGCCGGACTGGAGGAGGCAGACACTTGAAGGCTGTGCAGAATTGGTTTCCCAAATACTCATTTTTGAAGGCTCAGTCTCCAAAAGATGAGAACAGTCTAAAAATAAGTTCGTGTAGCGATTCTTGCGATTTTAAGATGCAGAATGAGAAAAGGTGGTTTATATCGTCTGCAGCTGTGAGATGACCTCTGTGAAGCGCACTACAAATTCCCCAGTTTTATATAATCAAGGGTTCAGTAGACTTCGTTTGCAGAAAGTGGTCTTAGATGAATCTCTGGTTATACGGACAGTAAATCCAACCTCCTCCCCCCTCCCCGCCCCCACAACCAAAGCAGTGTTCTCTGAACTTGAATTTTCAGTCTTCAATTTTCTCAGATTTATCTGCTCTTTGACAAAGGAGATACTCAAACTGCACCCTAAAATCCTTTAACTGTTCCCATTGCCTGTGTAATGATATCTTATACCCTGAATTATGCAACCCCACCTACAACTGCTTTGTCATCTTTTGTAGTGACTTTACATACTAAGCCTGTCACAAACTTCATGCTCTCCCAAGGCTTTGTCCCCCTTTCACTTCTGTGATTTGTACTGTGATCGTGCTGATTTGTGTGGTGCTGTTCCTTTTAATAGACCTGTGTTAGATTGCCCCTGCTTTGTGAGCACCCTGGCCTCTCATAAGGGTCCTTGACTTTAGTTATGCCTTTCTTACCTTTCTAAAAGATTTACATATGTGAATGTTTTTGCTTATATGTCTATATGTGCACCACATGCTTGCTCTGGCCCACGGAAGACAAAAGAGAGCATTGGATTCCCTGGGACTGGATGTTCAGCTAGTTGTGAGTAGATACGTGGGTGCTAAGAATCAAACCTAATCCCTCAAGAGCAGCAGTGCTCTTAACTGTGGAACAGCTCTCCAGCTCCTTGATTTTAGTTTGTGTTCTTTCTTCCATAACATTCGTTCACAATCACAAATGCCAGGTCCAGTTCTAGGTGCAGATGTCTTGAAGACACGTGTGCTGGTTTCAGCTTTCCAACATTTTGCCTTGCTTAGTAAATGCCTGCAATTTTAGTGCTTGCTGAATATTTATAGTTCTCTGCATATTTTTTATATTGAACTGTTTGATAGACACTATATTCTCTTTATCATTGTATCTGGGATGTTGATTTATGCCGTTCTTACAGCATCTCTGAGCAAGTTATTAGTCTACATGAACTGAACTGATGAATTGAGGGGAGCATTTGCTTTCCATTTAGGAGGCTCTGGGTTCTATCACTACTACCATTACAGAAGAAAGCAGCACAGTTCATAGTCTCTTAATCCATATTCATATTTCATGTCCATGATCACTAAAGAGATGCTGATTAAAGAAACCCAGTTCCAGGCATAGTTTGCATTAATGTGTTCTAATGAGATAATATTTCATCTATTGTTTAGTCTGCCTTTAATTAAAATTGGAACACAATGATTACCTAAAGCATATTGTGTCCAGTTCAATATTTATGGAGTTTTATGCTTGAAGTATTTTGAATGGTATAAAACCGAGCAGCATATTTAAAACCAGAATTGACTTAATAGGGATGTACAAACAATGCCTAATAAGTGATCTTTTCTTTTTTTGGGGGGGAGGGGACTTTGAAAGACGGTTGCTCTGTGTAGCCCTGGCTGTCCTGGAACTCACTCTGTAGACCAGGCTGGCTTCAAACTCAGAAATCCGCCTGCCTCTGCCTCCCAAGTGCTGGGATTACAGGCGTGCGCCACCAACACCCGGTGATCTCTTCTTATAGTACAGTTTGCTTAGGAATTAGCAAACTTGTAGGTGTCATGCTCTCCTCCAGCCCCTACCCCAAGTCCCTTGCTGGGCGTGGGAAGTGAGGGTGGAGGCTGTACAGAGGGCTGGCTCTGGTTCTAAAAGAGATGCTCAGAGTTTATGAGCACTGCCTACTCTTCCAGAGAACCAGGTTGGAGTCCTCTCTCACACTGACAATTTGATCTTAATCTAAACATTTATTGCCTAAATTCACAGAGAGCACACAGGTTTCAAAGTTACAAGTTGTATATCCGAAGACCCATATTTATTTAAAATATATATATATATATACATATATATGTATATATATATGTATATATATATATATGCATACATACACATATACATACATGTACATATCTATATCCCCGTGGTAGCTCAGTTCCAGGACATTTGACCCTCTCTTCTGGCCTCTGCAGGCATTAAGGCATGAAAGTGATAACAGGCATACATGTAGACAAAATCCCTACACATATAAAATAAATTACATTCATGTGAGGAATCAGTTTGTGAGAGTCTGTTCTCTCCTTTCACCATTTGGGTAAACTTGGGTTATTAGGATTGGCAGCATATGCCTTTACCTGCTGAGCCATTTCTTGCCAGCCCTTTCTCCAGTGGTTTTTTTATTACTGATCTCGACACCTTAATTTTCAGTACTATTAGAATATTTAGAATATTTAAGCATGCAACAACATTGTTTTTGTTGGTGATTTTACATGTTTTGGGAAACATGGACGAGGCTTTGTGAGTAAAGATGCATGTATTCATGTTTGTGTATGTGTGTGTGTGTGTGTATGTGTGTGTGTATTTACACACACACTCCAAAATAGTTCTGTGTGTTTATTTTGTGTGAACATGAAACCTGTCTCCATCTATTAAAGCGTATTTTTCAGCAGCATCACGATTTCATGGTGTGTAAAGATAACCCGGAATATTGACAGCGTTGTCAAGGAGATAATGCAGAGGATGCTCTAGGGAGAATTTGAGTACCGAAGAAAGTGAGAATCATGGACCAGAACAACAGCCTTCCACCTTATGCTCAGGGCTTGGCCTCCCCACAGGTAATAGAACAAGTGGGTGTGGGGGGCAAAAAGGGCTGACATTCCCTTTAAGCGAAAGCAAAAGAATACCACATGACAGTTACCATGCAGTATTTGTAAGTTTTTCAAGCTTGTTTTACTTTGTGAAAATTTCTGATTTAGATAGATATGATGTTCTTTTGTTTGGGAAGTTTATTTGGAACCTAATTTATTTAGAAGACTGTTCCATCTATATGAGCTGTTGAACATTTATCCAGAAGGTTCCTTCTTGCTCCTGTTGCAGTCCCTTTCCTATCCCAATTACTAACCAAATCTGCTTTCAAAATTAAACATTAGTTTTGATGTTAAACATGTGCGCATATGTGTGTGTGCAATAGAATTAGACCTAGATTGTTACCAATTCAGTATAAATTTTACCATCTCTGATGTTCTACCTCCACATAAGCAATTAAATCTACTTTATTTTTATAACTAAAATTGTTAATTATAATATGTTATAATTAAATCTATCTTTGTAAAACATAGAAGTATTATAGAAAAGGCAGTTGACAATTTTTTACAAGCTTTGTTGATTTTTAATTTTAGGAGAACAAATTACTTTTTATTAAATAATTTGATAGAGGCCTGCATGAGCCTGTCATCCATCATCCATGTGATCCTTTCTCCAGAATTGGTGTGCTTAGTTAGTGGACCATCATCGGCATATGCTGATAGTCCTGTGGGGGCGGGAGGGGAGAGAAACAGGATTTCTCTGTGTAACAATAGCCCTGAAACTTGCATTGTTAACCAGGCTAGCTTCCAACTCACAGAGCTCCAACTGCCTCTGCCTCCATAGCTAGGATTAAAGACACGTGCCACCTCACTTGGGTACTGGGTAATACCATGGGCTTTTTCTTTAAGGTCTAGATATGCTTGAGAAGCTAAGCATCTTTCTTGCATATCATAAGTTACAGGTTTTAAATCCTAAGTGATTATCTACTATGCACTACAGAAGATAGTGGTGCATCTCAGGATACAAATTCTTCACTAGTATTTAATGACCTATTATATTCAGAAAACATTAGTCTTTTTACTTGGGTTCCACTAGGAAAAAACCTGAATTACCCATCATCAGTATCTTAATCATTTCTCTCTTTGCTTTCCACAGAGCGCCATGACTCCTGGAATCCCCATCTTTAGTCCCATGATGCCTTACGGCACAGGCCTCACTCCCCAGCCTGTTCAGAACACCAACAGTCTGTCTATTCTGGAAGAGCAACAAAGGCAGCAGCAGCAGCAGCAGCAACAACAACAACAGCAGCAGGCAGTAGCAACTGCAGCAGCCTCAGTACAGCAGTCAACATCTCAGCAGCCCACACAGGGGGCCTCAGGCCAGACCCCACAACTCTTCCATTCTCAAACCCTGACCACCGCACCATTGCCAGGCACCACCCCCTTGTACCCGTCACCAATGACTCCTATGACCCCTATCACTCCTGCCACACCAGCCTCTGAGAGCTCTGGGATTGTACCACAGCTTCAGTGAGTACCTCTCACTCATGTACACACCACCCTCTAACCCCTGCGCATAACTGTGCTGTGCGTATGTGTTCATGGTTTTCTGTTGTGTTCACTGTCTGTCCCCTGCCCTGTGTCTCTGAACCAAAGGAGGGGCTCAGTGCTGTTACACTGTTTGCTTTCAGACAGTGAATTTACTTAAGGAAGTGACCCAGTGGTAATTCTGTTAGACTGTGAATTTATGTTTTTGACAAGGCATTGAAGCTACAGAGTGGGTCAGTGCTCTCAGCAGAGACTTTCCCTCAAAAATGGAGTTGCTTGTGTTTGTGTATGTGTGCCACTGAAATGCAAACTGAACATCGTTGATACTGTGGACATTTCCTTGTAGCTAGCTGGCAGAGTCACAGGCCAGTTGTATCACAACCTCAGTCGTAATGTCAGCACAGATCTTAGGGGTCCAGGATTTTCCTCAGGTTTGGCTGTGGGGGCTATTTTTATATCTTTGAAGATCTATGTCACTGTCAGAGTAGAGATAACAATTCCTGTCTTGATGATTGCTTTTGCCTAAGTAAAGTATTTCCCTCATGTAAAAGACGTGGCAAGTTTAGGCTTTATTCTTCCTGAAACAGCCCAAACTTTCCAGATACCACTTAGTAACAAGAATATAGCTTTACTTTAAGAAAGCTTAATGGCTGATTAAAGGTTTCTTTACAGACAACACTATTTGGTTTTTGTGTTTAATAACACCACCTTCCACAGGGCAGTGGTGGTACATGCCTTTAATCCCAGCTCTTGGGAGGCAGAGGCAGGCGGATTTCTGAGGTCAGCCTGGTCTACAGAGTGAGTTCCAGGGCAGCCAGGGCTACATAGAGAAACCCTGTCTCAAAAAAACAAACAAACCAAAAACCAAAAACCCCTCCTTTTTTCTACTTTCAGCTTTGTTTCCTATTTACATTTCATTTTCTGCATATATATTGTCATTTGTAAGCCTTACCAGTTCATTTTTTAAGCTAAGTGGCATAACCTGATTCTATCTTGCCTGTATACAATTTTTTTAAAAGATTTAATTTATTATATGTAAGTACAATGTAGTTGTCTTCATACACACCAGAAGAGGGCATCAGATCTCATTACGGATGGTTGTGAACCACCATGTGGTTGCTGGGATTTGAATTTAGAACCACTGGAAGAACAGTCAGTGATCTTAACTGCTGAGCCATCTCTCCAGCCCGCCCGTATACAATTTTAAGATTATTTTTGAGTTTAAAGAGATAAGTCCTGTGAGCACTTCTTTTATCTGTACTGCCTGTTTGATGTCTACAGGCATTCAGGTTTGTACTTCTGATTAAAATCATTTATGAGAGCCAACTTAAGACATATACTTATTTCCATATCCACAGAGCATGCAATCAACCACATTACTGTTTCCATTATCTAATAATAGTCCTTATTAGGTGTCAGTTCAGTAGCCTTACAAAGAATTCAAGTAAATATTTAACTTTCTTTTTTTTTTTTTAATTTATTATCTACATTCCAAATGTCCCCCTCCCAATATTTAACTTTCTAAAATAAGAATACATTTATCACTTGCGTGACTAAATTTGTGACAGGCACACCAAAGTGTACTTGAAAATCCAGTTCATGTATGGGTATGCTGAGTCGAACTTGTGGTTTTTTGTTGTTGTTGTTGTTGTTGTTGTTGTTGTTTTTATTTTTATTTACATTGCAAATGATTTCCCCTTTTCTGGGTCCCCACTCCCCACAAGTCCCATAAGCCCTCTTCCCTCCCCCTATTCTTCCATCCACCCCTTCCCACTTCCCTGTTCTGGAATTCCCCTATACTCTTGCACTGGTCTTTCCAGAACCAGGGGCCACTCCTCCATTCTTTTTGGACATCATTTAATTTGTGGATTATGTCCTGGGTATTCAAAGTTTCTAGGCTAATATCCACTTATCAGTGAGTGCATACCATGATTGATCTTTTGAGACTGTAAAGTTACCTCACTTAGGATGATGTTCTCCGAACTTGTGTTTAAGTAAAACAATTTTTTTTAGTTTAAAGAGATAAACCCTGTAAGCACTTCTTTTATCTGTATTTCCTAGGTTGGGAAATAGATACTGGAAAAGTGAAAACATTTTATCTACCTGGCTTTGTGGTTATGTACTAGCGAAAACTAGTCCAATAACATTTAATTTTTAAATTAAATTTTTGGGGTATTTTTGAGACTGTCTCACCTGATAAACCTGGCTAGGGTGGTGGTGTCAATGGAATACAAGCTAGCTTTGAATTCTTAATAATATTCCTGCCTAAGCCTCCCACATGCTGTGTTGCAGTGTGCTCCGTGTTGCCTTGTTTTTCAGCAAGACTTTGAGTCACTGGATTTCAAAAGTATTGTCTGTAGAGAGTGAGGAGAGAGCTGGGAACAGCAACGACCTAGAGCTGGTTGTCTGTATCAGCTTCTAAGGGTGGCAGTGTTCCTCTTGTGACAGTTGACTAGTGTCTGGACTCAGTTCTTAGTATGGTAGTGTTCCTTGTGTGACAGTTGATGGTCTAGTCTGATGACATTGTTCATTTCAGCTCTGTCTACTTTAAGAGACCTAGAAAACTACAGAAAAGGTTGAGTTTGCTATGTTTCGGTTTTTATTAGAAGTTCTAGGCCAGATGGTAGAAGCACACATCTTTAATCCCAGCACTGAGGAAGCAGAGGGAGGCAGATCTCTGTGTGTTTGAAGACAACCTGGTCTACAGAGCGAGCTCCAGGATAGCCAGGGCTACACAGAGATGAAAAAAAAATACTTCATAGACTACTTGAAGAATGGGATACAGTGGCATGAAACAGTCCTTTAGACCCAGGTGGATAATGATTATGTTTGTGCATATATACATGCACCTCCCTCTGTGTGTCAGAGGAGAATCTGAAGGGTTGTTTCTCAGGACACTGCCCACCCTGGTTTTTAAGCTGAGATTTGTCACTAGCATGAAATTTGCTGGTTTTGCTAAGCTGGCTAGTCATGTGCATCCCAAGCCAAAGATAGTCCATTCCCTAGAGGCTCAGCTGGTTTGTCGGAATAAGGAAGTACTAGTTACCACCTCAGAGTACGCTTGGAGTAAGGATATCTGGTGTAGAGCACTTTTTAGGCATTTAAAGTCAGCAGGGTTTGTTATGTTTTTTTTAATTAAAGCTTGGTGAAAAACAATGGATCTTCAATTAATCTTAATCATGCTTTCTTTTCAAATTTCTTGCAGAAATATTGTATTCATAGAAAAATCTTGGTTGTAAACTTTACCTAAAGACATTGCCTTCATTGTTTAAAAGTTATGTATTTTCAGTAATCATGTTTTCAAATTTCTTGCAGAAATATTGTATCTACCGTGAATCTTGGCTGTAAACTTGACCTAAAGACCATTGCACTTCGTGCCAGAAATGCTGAATATAATCCCAAGGTAAGACCCATTTTCATGTGTCTCATACTGTATGAGATAAACTGAAAAGTTTTCCTAAAGGTTGGTAAGAAAACTTGTATTGTGCTTTTTTTTGATATCAGCAAAATGCTTATCTTGCTTATCTTGAATGTTAAGTGCATAGGAAAAGTTCATTCTAGGATGTTTTCATCTTGTTTAATTTTCCTGTTTTTGCAGTATTGGAGTTTTAACTTAGAACATTAACCACACTAGGAAAGAGCTGTCCACTAAGCTCTGTCCTTGGTTCTTTAACTTGTGTTTTATTAAATACCTACTATATATGTGGCCCTTTAAATGTAGAAATCCATACAATAAACTAAGTTTATATACACTGACATTGTAGTGGGCTCCTGGCATGAAGTCAGAAAACAGAGTATTTCATTTAGATCCTAAAGCTTACCTGGTGACATACGTGGGGTATCTACTTCAATAATCCTGTGGAAGAGTTGGCCATGGGTTATAGGATTGGTAAAAGATGGGTCAGTAATAATTGTTGGCTAAAAGTACAAGAAGTTTATTACATGTTTTCCTACCTTTGTATAACCTTTAAGTTTTTTTGATCGACAAGATCGTCTTAGGGATTTATTGCTGTGAACAAACTTCATAACCAAGGCGAGTTTTATAAAGGACAGCATGTATTTGGGGCTGGCTTACAGGTTCAGAGGTTCAGTCCATTAACATCAAAGTGGGAACATGGCAACATCCAGGCAGACCAGTGCAGGAGGAGCTGAGAGTTCTACATCTTCACCTGAAGGCTGCTAGTGGAAGATTGGCTTCCAGGCAGCGAGGATGAAACCCATGCCCACAGTGGCACCCCTGCTCCAACAAGGCCACACCTCTTAATAGTGCCGCTCCCTGGCCCAAGTATATACAAACCATCACAAAGATCATGTGTGCTGTGGCCGCTAGTGGCTTTCTAATACGCAGCCTTTAGGACTGTGTGGTCCTAGCAAGGTCAAGGACTTGAATGTATCATCATGTGTCTTAATTACTGTTCTGTAGTTGTGAAGAAGCATCATAACCGCAGCAACTCTTAGAAAAGAAAGCGTTTAATCATTGAGGGCTCCCTTAGGTCACCACGGGCAGACACAGCTAGGCATGGTGCGAGAGCAGTAACAGAATGTCTTCCTCTCTGATCAGAAGGCAGCAGACAGAGGAACACGCTGTTCCTGGAGTGGACTTTTGTGATTTCAAAGTCTGCCTCAGCAACACAACAAAACCACACACAATTCTTAATCCTTTATTCTTTCTCAAACAGTTCTATTCTCTAGTGACTTAAGCATCCAAATATATGAGCCTATGGGGTTCATTGTCGTTCAAGCCACAACATTGGAACTTAAAAAGAAAAAAAGTACAAGGGAGGAAGCACCAGTTTCTAAGATGACTGCCTAGGGTGTGTTAAAGGCTTCCTGTTTTGTTTTGTTTAAAGATTTGTTTATTTATTTATTTCATGATGTGTACGATGAATACACTGTAGCTGTCTTTAGACACACCGAAAGAGGGCATCAGATCCCATTACAGATGGTTGTGCCACCCACCATGTGGTTGCTGGGAATTGAACTCAGGACCTCTGGAAGAGCAATCGGTGCTCTTAACTGCTGAACCATCTCTCCAGCCCTTTTTTTTTTTTTAAACGTGCACTAGTAGGAAAGGTGTTTTTTTTCTCTCTCTTTTTTCCATAGGGAACATCTGCATTGACAGATGAGCAGACATTTGTGAGGTATAGGTGGAGAGCTGCCTGGGTGCCTAGATGTTGAACGATTGAAAGAGAAGGCGAGGTTGAGAAAATATATAGAGCCTGTTTCCTGCAGTGGGAAGCATTTGTCCAAGGGTCATCTAGCACCTGTAAGCCTGTACTGTGGAAACCAGTGCCTCATAGATTCCCTTTAATAAAGGAAAACAAGACGTTTGTGTGTGCGCACACACATGTACATGTGTATAAGCTTTATTAATGAAAAAGAAAAGGCAGAAGAACTCAGGACAGCTACTGATAGCTGGAGGACAGGAAAAGGCTAGTCAGGCTTTTTGTCCTTTACAGCTTGATAGTCATTAAGGAATACACAATTCTAGTTACTTGTAAATTCTTTGGAAACTTTTGAAATTTTCATGACCGGGCTGTTGGTCTCTGTCCCCTATCTTAATCTTGCTGGGTTAGCCAATTGCCTTCACCGGTGGATCTCAGTCCCTCACCTCCCCCTTTGTATATCTTTAGTTAATATTGGCCCTGAGAGCTGCAGATTTCTTCTGTGGGGCCTTATGCGTTCTCCTGTGAGCTCCTTGGCTTTTTACGCAAGGAATTAAAGGTCCACCCAGATTCCAAACTTAAGAATTCCTTTGTAGGTATTAGTACAGATCAGAAAGAAATGCACTGTTAGGAATGAGGGCGTGCTACATGAATGAGAAAGAACTCAAGCCGCCCCCCCCCCCCCCTTCCTGGGATACTATAGAGCTAAAGGAGAGAGGAATCTGGTTATTAGGGGTATGGTTTTCTATTTGACAAACAGATTCAGGTTATATAATGTGTCTATTGTGAAGTTGTGGTGCAGCTGATCTTGGTGATGATACATGCCTAGCTCTGCATGAGTATAAGATGGTAATGGGGGATTCTCCTTAAAGGTTTACTCAGAGGACACAGTTTGCCTATTGAATCTAAAACAGTCAGGATTAATCAATCAGCCTTCCCCAATACACTCACTCACCTTGTACTTGGACATAACTGAATATCTGTGTTTGATGATCATCAAAGGAAGGAGAAATTTATTTCGTTGTTTTTAAGTGTCCTGTATATATATATCTGTATGGTCCTGGTTTGTGGGTCCTGGGTTTCTGGGTTTGGATAGGGCTGTATGTGTATTGTGCATGCACGTAAGAGTCTTAGAGTGTTCATAGTCCAAACCAAGTGGAGTCCTACCGTATAAACATTGCCCGCCCTATGTTTCTGTCCGCAATAGGGTTGCATACTTTATACTATGATTTCGTTTTTTATGGCCTCAAAACTCAGATTCTTCTGTCTCTGCCTTCTGAATGCTGGAATTAAAACTCAGTATCATTGTTCCCAGCCTTGTACTGGAATCCCATTAGTTGTATGTCATCTTGAAACTGGCAATGGAGCAGCATCTAGAGATTGAGAGAAAAAATGGCCTTAAATATAGGAAAGTACTCCTGGGTTGTTTTAGTTGGACAAACTTGGAAAGTTCAAAAGAGAAGAAAGGAGAAAAAGGTTGGAAAATGGTAGAAAAAAGATCAAGCTTTGTAAAAATAAATTTTAGAAATTTATAAAGAGATACAAGTAGATAAATGTAAGAAAAAGAATGTTTAAAAATTTTTTAAATGATACGTTTTAAGGTCACTGATAGGAATATCTGATGTAGCAAAGATAGTCTGACATAGGACTGCAGCACTAGAGCTCTCCTCCGTCACACAGACTCTTAGCATAAAGGCAGCCATCTCTGTACCCTTCCGTTTACACTTTTTAATGCTTCTTTCTGACCATTTTAGCGGTTTGCTGCTGTCATCATGAGAATAAGAGAGCCACGAACAACTGCGCTGATTTTCAGTTCTGGGAAAATGGTGTGCACAGGAGCCAAGAGGTATCCTTCGGGAATGCTTTGTGTGTCTGTGGTGGGTGTGCTGGAGAGGGAACAGGCTGTCATGTATCCTCATGTGGCCAGGCTAGTACTTGCACATTACTTCTGCACGGTTTGCTCTAGTGACCCTGCACATCATTGGTCTCGCACTCATTGTTACTCCTGCTCTCCTGTGTGCCGGTTGTAGCTGTGCTGTCTGCATTCTACTGTTCAGATGGAAACATCACAGCTTTACCCAACAGTGCGGTCCTAAAAACGGATAGAAGATGGGATGTAAGGGAAGATTGAATTTGTATTTCTCAGTAATAAATTTTACTAATTTTCTTATAAAGATGAAGTTTTCATTTCAGTAGAGATTTGTAGGTCAGAATGTGGTCATGACAGTGATCATGCTAACTGAACCACGCGCTATATCGAGTCTTTAAATCCTAGAGTTTGGCAGTAATGTGCCAAATAGAAGGCTAATGTGCTGGTAGGTTTGATTTCGTTTGAGGACACGGGGATAGTTTAGTTACTGTCCTAATTTAGACTCTGTTTGTTATTTGTCTAAATTATTCCATTAGTCCTCTGTACATAACTCACTGATTTTCCTTTCTGTAGTGAAGAACAATCCAGACTAGCAGCAAGAAAATACGCTAGAGTTGTGCAGAAGTTGGGCTTTCCAGCTAAGTTCTTAGACTTCAAGATCCAGAACATGGTGGGAAGCTGTGATGTGAAGTTCCCCATAAGGCTGGAAGGCCTGGTGCTGACCCACCAGCAGTTCAGTAGGTAGGTCTGAGGGGTATGGGGAGTGGCCTTCCAACAGTCCATTTACAGTCTACTCAGGCGTCATTTTAGATGAAGTACACCAAAGATGTGCAGTTTCTAAGCATGTATGATGTAATTGCAAGGTTAGTACTTGTAAACACAAGGTATTGCTACACTTATGCTACTGCACTCTTTACTGTCCTTACAATCCCCCTTTCATTGGTCACATGACACCCAGACTCTGTTTCACTGGAATGACTTAGTTCACCTCCATATGCCTCACCATTGTGTTAGTCAGTAAATACATGGAATACATGAATTTGTAGTTTCTTCTATCACTTTTCTCCTAGTTTGAATCTTTTTTGTCAACATACCAACACAGCATAAAGATGAGCAGCAGAGGTAGACTCTCCAGAACTATGCCTTGCCTGTCTCTGCCTGAGTATTTGCTCAGCATCCCTGCTCACATCCTTATCTTAGCATCTGTTTCCTGTTTGCAGCCACACCAGCTCACCAGTTCCCTCACTCATAGGTTCCTCCTGCTCCATCTGCACATGACACTTGTTTTTAAAAGATTTTATTTATTTATTATTTACTTATTTATTTATTATAAGTGCACTGTAGCTGTCTTCAGAGATACCAGAAGAGGGCATCAGATCCCATTACAGATGGTTGTGAGCCACCATGGGGTTGCTGGAATTTGAACTCAGGACCTCTGGAAGAGCAGTCAGCTCTTAACCGCTGAGCCATCTCTTCAGGCCCTAGACATGACACTTCTAACCCTGGCCTATTGGGTACAACTTCAACATAGAAACTCCTGTTTCAGGAATTCACTCATGTTGCTCTTCCTTATATAGACCTGTCCTAAATTTATCTCCAGATCACTCACAAGAAAGACAGATCCTTTTGTAGACTGAACTAAGAAATCTGAAATCACTATGTTAGAATGTGTTAACTAATGTCAGTTCAGGTAAATGGGCACGGCCAGGGAGTTGGTTCATTCCCAAGCTCATGTCTGCTTTCTTACTCTAAGTCACTGCTGTAAAAACAGCTCCAGAATAGTTTTGTTCAGAAAGGTGGGATGATTAACTTAGGAGTGAATGGTGAATTTTGATTAGCTCAGAGTGAATCTAAATGGAGATCAGACCATGAGTATACAGCTCTTGTTTCTATCACAGAAAATCTAGAGTCTGAAGATAGCATTAAATGATAGCCAGTAGTTGGTTGCTGTGTCCGTGACACGTGGCTCTTGACTGGTTGAAGGAATTCTTGTGTGTCCTCCTTGAGTACACCTGGATTGTTCACTCAGTACTTTCTGGCTTTACAAAGCCTCTTTGTATGTAGAAACACACACAAGAACTTGGTGATTTCTAAACTATATTCCCATTTTCTTTCTAGCTATGAGCCAGAATTATTTCCTGGATTAATCTACAGAATGATCAAACCCAGAATTGTTCTCCTTATTTTTGTTTCTGGAAAAGTTGTATTAACAGGTAAGTTAAAAGGGAAGTGGTGTGCTGAAACTGCAAAGGATGTTGGGATGGCATTTTCTGTATTAGGACAGTTGTCTAGCAACTTGTAAGGATGCTTTTTAAGTTTTGCACCCCATCCTAATCTTCATGGGAAGGGTGAAAGAATGAGAGCAGCAGAGTCCACTGATGATACAGCCGTCAGCTAGACTGAGCTTGGCTGTCCAGTCCACTGCTGACACAGCCGTCAGCTGGACTGAGCTTGGCTGTCCAGTCCACTGCTGATACAGCCGTCAGCTGGACTGAGCTTGGCTGTGGCAGCAGACAGGCAGGGAACACTGACCGTTTCCAGTTGGCCCCTGCACCTTGGGGATTAGTCAAATAGAATTCCAAGATGACAATTGAATACCAACAGCTGGGAAATAAGGCTGCGGTCCTCAGTGCTTGACAGCTGCCATGTCACTCAGGACCAAGTATGGGAAGGAACTGGTGGGCTAGGGAGTAGACACTGTCTTGCTGACTTGTGAATCCTGGTCTAGGACTGACTATATAGTGAGGAAAAGATGGTCTAGGGTGCTTAGAGGTCACTAGGTGTATCACTTTCTAAAATGCTAAGAAAATACTGTTCTAAAAACATAGCCAGAGAGCTAGCTGGACATGGTCTTAATCTTAGTAATTGGGAGGCAGTGGCAGCAGCAAGCCAGCCTGGTCTATGCAAGTTCCAGGACAGCCAGAGCTACATAGAGGAAAAAAAAGGGAGTCCAGTAGGGGAGCAGCTAGGGTGTGGTAAAAGGCTCCCATTTGTCTCAATGCCATTCCTTTGTCTTAACTGGGTATAGAGAGAGCTTACTTATGTTTTAAGGTACTGATCCTACTTCTTAACCATCTCATTTCTATTCCATTGTGTCTTTGTAGGTGCTAAAGTTAGAGCAGAGATTTATGAAGCATTTGAAAACATCTACCCCATCTTAAAGGGATTCCGGAAGACCACATAGTTGTCTGCCGTGTGCTCCCACCTCCCCTACCCACGTGCTTTTAAAACCAGTCAGTTTTGGTACCACTGATGGTACAGTTGTGAGGACACTCAGTCACAGGTGGCAGCATGAAGTGACACTGTGTGTCCTGCCTGCTGCAGGATCCTGGAAAGGTCCCTCCTCTGCACTGAGATCACCCTGCAGCATTTCTGTGAGTTGCTTGCTCTGTGCTGCTACTTGGGCGGCACTGCCCATTTATTTATATTTAGATTTTAAACACTGCTGTTGGTGATTATTGGTTTAAGGGACAGAACCTTTAAGTGTTCAAGCCACCTGTACAATTGGACTTTTCATTTTAACCTTTCCCACACACACCAGTTTTTATATTTCTACCAGAAAAGTAAAAATCTTTTTTAAAAGTGTTGTTTTTCTAGTTTGTAACTCTTAGGAGTTATTTTTGTGCCAGATACATTCCGCCTTCCCAGTATTGCAGGACTGAATAGTTGTATTAATCAAAACAAATGGCTGTACATACTTTTTTCTTTCTTCAGAGTACTCTGCACAAAAATGCAGCTTGTAAATTGTTAGATTTTTGTTATAAATACCTTGTAAGTCATGTGATCATACTGTCAAAGAAATTTATTTTAGATATAATGCCTGAGACCATTGTTTTGCTTGCTTGTCTGATTTTTGGTTTATTTGGTTAACATTTATTGTCTGTTGCAGTGAGAATGGACATGTTCTTGATTTATGATCCCATTGAACACCCTCGTTTCCTAGATTGTCCAATGTCTGGGATTTTTACCAAATTAGTTGTTTTGTTTCTTTTTCAGCCTTTGCCAAAGCCTTGCCCAAGGTCCCATAGCCAGTAAGAGACATGGGTATGTGAGTTAGTAATTCAAGTATAGACGTTGGTGCCCTTTCCACAGATAGCTATTTCTTTGGTATATTTGTTGTGGATGTTACCTCTTGAAATATCAGGTGGACATTTATAAAGCCTTGGGTTATTTTGGAGGGCGTTCTGTCCTTTTTAATTCTAAAAGTACATTTTGCAGTTCCAAGTATGTGTAATCAGAAGGAAGTCTTTCTGCACAGCCTTTCCTATTTCCCTAGGGTAACTTTCAGATTAGTTGTGGGTGTCTTCATCTTCCACTGTATCAGCCTGAGCTTCCCAGTGTGCCCGATAGTGACAGCGGGCAGGGAGGGAACACGAGGAAGTGACATGGGTGTCCTGGAACTTTAGGCTTACTAGAGCACTTACTGTCATGCGAAGAGAGCCACTGAATGCCAACAGCTGGGAGAATGAGGCTGTAGACCTGAGTGCTGCGGGCTACCCTGTCACTCAGGACCAAGTGTGGGAAGATCTGTGGACTGGGAGGGGGGGGTGGGCATTGCCTTGCTGATTTGTCAAGTGTGTCAAGCAAGTGTGGTGACGTGATGGACTAGGATGTTCAAGTTACCAGCTGTGTTGATCTTATTATTTTTAATGTGCTTCTCATTTCATTTTTGGAAAAATACTGAAGCATATGTTCTCTAGTGACTTTCATTTTTTGCAGTCAGTCTATCAGCTATACTTCCAAGATGTAATGTAATGTCTTCTTAGATATCTTGATTTGAACCATTCCCCTAGTGATGGTAGTACACAGTTGGACAGTGTTGGACCAAGTATTCTTGAATGTGTGTTTTGAATACATACAGATTCTTATAGTATACTTTTACAAGAGGAATTGCTGTTTTATAGACAGTTCGTGTGATTTAAATTTTGACAAATCGATACTAGATTTCACCCCACCTCCCCCCCCCCCACACACACACCTCAAAAGTGTACAAAGTTCCCTCTCTTGCACATCCCAGGCATTACTGATGCCAGTAAGGTGTGAACTGTTTGGAAAGGCCTTATTCTAGTATTGCTCTCTAGGTCATTTGCCCATGTAAACAGATGTTCTCCATGGTTCTTTTAAAGTTTTATAATTCTTTTTAGATGGGTCATTTCTAATTCATAAAGTTAATTGTCTCATCATGGTTTCTTGTTTGTAACACTTTAAGGGAAAGTATTGATATATATTTAACTTTTTCCAATCTATTTGAACTTTTATTACTACTAGAGTTGATTGCATTTGAACTTTAAGTTCTAGACAGGTAATAGTTGGTAAGTAGTAATTTTGTTTTTCTATAATTTATTTTCAACATTTCAGTGGCTAGGGCTTTAACATACCTGTTTGTTTTTCCTTCCCGTCTTTTGTCTGAGACAGGGTGTTATGGTTAGGGCTGTGTGACCCAGGTGGCCATGAATTCAGTGATTCTGCCTTACTCTTTTAAGTAGCTGGAATTATAAGCCAGTAGAGCTCACCAAGGTCTTCATTTAACTGGTTCTGTATCATGCATAGCCTTTTATCCTTACTATGGATAGAACACAGGATCTCATGCTTGCAGGGAATGGCCTCTATAACTGACCTACATCCAGAGTAGGACCCTTAGCATGTACTATAATGTTATGTATACTGTACATAGATTACACATGTAGCAGACTTTTTGAGAATTTGACTGTCTTAAGAGTGTCTTTTGTTGTGATAAAATACCATGACCAAAAGCAGCTTTTGTGGAAGAAAGGGCTTATTGCAGTGTATAGTTATAGTGTATGAACGAATGCTGCTCACTGCCTTGCTCAGCCTGCTTTCTTATACAACCCAGGACTGCCTGCCCAGGGGTGACACTGCCCACATTGAGTTGTGCTTGCCCATATCAGTCAAGATAATCCAGACTTGCTTACAGGCCAATCTTATAAAGCCATGTTCTCAAGACTCCCTCTTGCGGTTATGCCCAGGTTTGTGTCAAGTTGACAAAAACCAACTAAAACAGTGTTTTAAGTAAAAAGGGATCTTGCTACCACTAGCCTAGGCTGATTGGGCAGTGTGTGGCCCAGGGTAGCCTCGAATCTGTGGACTCCCAAGATTGTCCCAGATATACTTACGTGAGTGCCCAGCTGGGTACACTCATGTCCACACTGCCTGAGTGCATTTACTTTCAAAAGCCCTTGGCATTTAGAACTTTCCGTAACAGCCTGGGCAGACAGCACTGCTCGGATGTGGAGCCACACTCAGACCTGCCAAGAATCTTTTCCTGAGTCACTGTTTCCACATGGTTGCCACTGACTGGTGCAAATTCCTTCCACAGCTGTGCACTACACTACTTTTACGTGGTTATTGATTTAGCTTCCTCAAGTTAAAATGAACAGCATTCCCCCCTTAAAAGTAGCTTGGTAATTAACAAGTGTTACCCATAGGAATTTCTAAATGATATCTTAATATACACATAGGTGATATGAACCCATAGGTCAGGGCTTTGTGTAATATGCTGTAGTCAGAAAGGTAATGGTAGTAGAGTGTGATGTGACCTCTTATAATTGTGAAGGCTGACATATTAAAATTCATAGCGAACAAGAATGCTAGGGTAACATGATACAACAGCTCTGTTGAGGTTTATCTCAGTATGGCTCTCTGATGTTGAGAATTCACTTTTGAGTGACAACTGGAAGCACCATTAACATTTTAAGATTTGGCCAGTGCTTGGCAATGTTTCATATGGCATACTCCACACCTGAAAGGGCCCAGGCCCAGGCCCTCTCTTTACTCAGGTTACTGCTTCCGGGGCCAGCTGCTTCTGTCAACCTGTGAAGACAGTCTGTGCAAAGGGAAGACAGCGTCTAGTTCACCAATCTTCTATACTTGGTTCCCTGGCTTCTCAAGGTCAGCTCTGAAGTAGGGCCTCGAGTCCAGGTTCCCACAGTCACCGGTACTTCTACTTTGCTGTCCTACTTAGTCTAACTGCAAATCTAGAGGTGGGGAAATGCTGTGGATGTGCTGGTTTACAGGAAATACATGTGTGAAGCTTCCCTTTCCAGATACTCTTAAGACTTTATTTTTTGTTTATGTGTATGTTTTGTATATCTGAGAGTTATGTCACATATGCATGTATGCCCAAGGGGCTAGATAAAAGGCATCAGATCCTCTGGAGCTGGTGTGACAGGTAGCTGTGCGCTTCCTGATGTGAGTGCTTGGAACTGAACTTGGGTCCTTTGGAAGAGTGGTAAGCACTCTTCATAGCTGGGCTGGAGCTGGAGAGCTGGCTCAAAGATTAACTCAGCCCTAGCTATTTTTGCACAAAACCCAGGTTTGATTCTCAGTACTCACACCCAGCTGCTCACAAGTGTCCCACAGAACTCAACATCGTCATCTGGCCTCTGAAGGCACCAGGCACTCTGTGGCACACATATATGCAGGCAAAACATGAATATACTTAAAGTAACAGTAATAGTAACAGTTGAACCATCTCTCTAGCAGATTTTTTTCTCTTGACACACAGGAGCATTTCTAGAAAATTAACATGCCTTGAACATCAATAATGGTATTCTGATGTTTATACCCCTCTTGGTGTCTATGTAGATCTATAGCATTAATACTATTCCCCCTCACTGTAGATATACCTCAGTTTAATTCCCTGTCATTGGATACTTATTTTAGTAATGCACAGACATTGTAAATCAACATCTTCAGACTTCTGTCTTTGGTAACTGTTTACTTAGGATAAAGTCCTAGAGGTGGAATTTTGAGGTACTGAGGCATAAGAAACATTTATTTCTAAGAATTTAACCTTTTAAGGTATGTCTATCACGTCCTGCTTCCACACAAATTCTTCTGTGTAGCCAACACCCAGGCTACAGCTCTCGGCACAGGTGAAGACAGCCAGGACGCCCCAGTCTATGCTTCGGCCCAGTCTGTCCGCCTTCAGATGGTTCAGCAGCTGAGGCATGACCTGGGAAGAGGACAGAAGAAGAGTATTTCAAGGAAGGGTACTTTTGTCTGTTCTGACTTTTTACCCCCTTTTCTAAAAATAGTAAGATCATACCTGGAATTCAAATATTCTCTTGGCACCACACGGGCAATCTGGAATATCTTTTTCTTCAGGAATGTTTTCACCAGAAATCCAGATGGGTTTAATACCTCTTCCATACCTGAGAATCTAAAATCCAATATATCTCACCTAAGAATTTCCAATGGAACTGGGCGGTGGTGGCAGACGCCTTTAATCCCAGCACTTGGGAGGCAGAGACAGGCGGATTTCTGAGTTGGAGGACAGCCTGGTCTACAGAGTGAGTTCCAGGACAGCCAGGGCTAAACTCTGTCTCAAAACAAAACCACCACCACCACAGAAAACAATTTCCAATGGAACCATGATCTGAGGATTGTTTGGAAAAGATCCACATGGGCTCCTATACACTGCCAACACTCCAAACCTCAAAAGCCATTATTTTCACTTGATTTTCTTAATAGTGATTTCCCCCCAAAAAAATGTCAGAATCTCCTAAAACAATAAAAATTATTTTAACACACGCACATGGCAGCGCTTATGTCAAAGTGTAAGTATGAAAGTCAGATGGTAACTTGTGACTTCTTCCACTGTGTGGGTTCCAAGGACCAAACTCCGGTTCTCAGGTTCAGCCACAGGCAATGTCAGTTCTTTCACGGCATCACGAGAGTCTACACTCAAAACGTGGCCCAAGGTAGCTAGTTAGCACGTGTCTTGGTTAACTTGGTTAAATTGTTTTAAAAAGTAAATTCACTACAATCAGCTTCAGAGTGCTTTTCCTTTCTTGGTATTACATGTCATGGGTTTTTAAAGTATTTGTGTAGACATTTATGTGTGTACAGTGTATAGGCATGTGAATCATATAGGTTTTATAAGCTAAAAGTAGGTGTGACTGTCATTTTAAGAACACAATGAAGTATAAATACCATATTACCTGCTCTGGTTCAAGGGCTATTTGGGATTTAAACTTTTGGAATATGTGATCTTCCTTGGATTCGTGCTTTGCCATGGAATCTAGTTCTTCCTCAGGTATTCCCTCTGGAAAAAAAAAAAAAACAGTAATTATGGAATGCTGGGATAATTTCACAATTCAAATGTATGGGGAAGCTAGTTCTAATGAGATAGCTTCCTCTATTCAGAAAGTAACATTAGTGCTTATGTCTAGGTAACATAAGGTTTCAAATTAAAACATGGGCAATGGCTCAGGACTACAGCAGTCCGCCTCTGGGGCAGCATTAACTCATGGAACCACAGAGAGCCAGGATGCATGGAGAATGTAAATCCCCTCAAACAGATGGTCTCTCAAGTGTAAAAGCCATGCAATCAGCAAAGCAATTTAGGGGACCTTAGGAAACTCCCAGAGGCAAACCTGCTATGTCCTCCCTCCCAGCCTCTCTCCTTGCAGCCCAAACCAGGTCTCAGACACCACATAGTAACTCCAGGGCAGCATTTTGGAACTTTTATCTTGTAAATGTTGAGCATATACTGTTCAAGTACCAAGAATCAGCTTCAAGCTGGGCAGTGGTGGCGCACGCCTGTAATCCTAGCATTCTGGGAGGCAGAGGCAGGTGGATTTCTGAGTTCGTGGCCAGCCTGGTCTACAGAGTGAGTTTCCAGGACAGCCAGGGCTACACAGAGAAACCCTGTCTTGAAAAAACAAACGAAAGAGAGAGAGAGAGGGGAGAGAGGGAGAGAGAGAAAGAGAAAGAAAGAAAGAGAGAGAAAGAGAAAGGAAGGAAAGGAAAAAAGAAAGGAAAAAGAATCAGCTTCATATCAAATTTCAAGATCTCCAAGTCTCCTCATTTTAACTACAAATAATGTTTTACGATTAATGAGATTTGTTTTTCAGAACCAGGGATAGAATCAACGGCCTGGTACACATTAGTGTGTACCAATGACGGGATTACCATGACATTCTCTCCTCACCACAGACAAGTGTTGATGGTGCCTTTCCTCCTTGCTGATTTTTTCCCCCCTAAGGTATATTTTTGGTCATAGTACTGTAAAACTGATGCAGACTCCTTACCCAGGCTTCCTATAACTTCAGAATAATCCTCCATTTCCACAACCTCAGGCAAATTCTCATCTTCTGTTTCTGTTACAATTTCAAATTCTGGAAACAGGAACTTGTGGTCTGGAACCATATGGTCTAAATGGTCTACAATAAAGTTATTAGTATCATTAATAAAGTTTTATAAGGACCTAAAATTTTCCCATTTCTAAAGCATAAGTTCTGATATCTGTGTTGCTGAGTGAATTCATCACATTTTGAACATCAAAGCTGGTATGGTATAGGACAATCACTCTAGAGCCTCATGCAAGCCATCACGTTAAGTAATAGCCATTAAGTGTGACGCTGCTGCACATGTAACATGGCTTATTGTCAGTCAGGCTCTTAACCATGTTACCCAGTGAGGCCTCAAACCCCAAGTCCTGCAGCTGACACTTGAGTGCTAGGACCACAGATAGTGCCACCACTCCGTGCTCAATAACATTTAAAAGACAGTAATACACCAACTTCAGGTACTAACACTAAAGATGTTTGCACCAACAAAAGCATGAATAAAGTGAACAAATACAGTCTACAAAGTCACTGAACATTGAGAATTCACTATAATCTTCAGAGGTGCACGAATGTGCTGTCAACCAAGATACTAAAGCTTTTTGCATGGCCACTGTTAACTACTGTTCCCCACTGTTAACTACTATTTCCCTGTTAATAAAGCTGGTTGTGTTTAGATTAGCAAAGTGTTCATGTTACCAGTTCCTAAAACTTTTAAGGTGTTTTCTAATTTCAACTTTAACCAGGAACTGGAGTTCCTCAGTCGACAGAGGCAGTAAAGCTGAGCTGAAAGCAGTGTCTTACCTGACTGTGCACAGGCCTGCTTGTGTCCGAGCCGCCAGTCTAACGTCTGATGCTCCTTGCTGCAGTAGCGTGCCTGTTTGCACTTGGAGCACGTCATAGGGGCCAGGCAACCACAAACCCTACAGAGATGGGCTCCAGACTTAAGCCGGAGGCACACACACTCTGTGTCTGTGTCCGAAGCTCCCGTTTCAGAAGGGGGCTCATATGGGTAAAATGCATTTTTCCTTGGTAGCTGATTACGAAAAACTGAAATGAAGAGGAGAAAAAGGTACGTGAGGGTATTTTTCAGTGAAACAAAACAGTTCAAACATTTGAACCATCTTCGGTGCTTCACCTCATAAAATGTCATTTAAGGAGGAAAACTACGGTTTTTATATGTAAGGAGATAAAAATGAAAGCTAAAGAGCTTTTAAAACCGGGAAGAGCTCCGTCTGACACGAGTAACTTACTGGCTCTAAAGTCCGTGCCAAGGATGAAATGGGCACGGCTCGGACAATTCGGACACCCGAGGACCAGCCCTCGCAACAACCGGTCGTCCTACGTCCGGGTTCGGCCCCCGTGGCCCCTCGCCGGGTCCCGCGCCGGCGGCCGGCCGCTCACCTCGCAGGCCGGCGCAGCACGGCGGCTCGCGGCAGCAGAAGAGAAAGAGGCTGCGGTGGAAGGCGTCGTCCCGGCCCGGCAGCGGCGCGTACACCTGCAGCAGGAAGGCGAGCGGGCGGCCGCAGCGCGCGCACGCCAGCGCCCCGGGCCCCGGCAGCTCCGCCAGGCCCAACCACGCCGGCCGGCCGCCCACTTTGCTGGGAAACTGCTCGCTGCGCAGCCTCCAGGCCGGTGCCTCCTCGGCGAAGCCCAGCTCCACCGGAACACAGGCGGCGGCCATGCTCGCGGCGGGACTCTCGCCACCAGGCCGGAAGAGGGCGGTCACGTGTTAGACCGGAAGACGGAAGGCGGGGTCAGACCTCGCGCTGGGACCCGGCTGGCGGCTGGAGCGCAGTAAGCAGGAGGTAGAAGGAAGTGAAGGACGCTGGTGGGCGAGACCAACCTCTCCACCGTCCACCGTGCACCGCTCTGTCGCTGTTTCCGCGGACCCTCTTCAGTCCTCTGAGCTTAAGGTGTTGGTTCTCGGTCCTAAGGCTGGCGAGGGGAGTGGGGCGTTCTCAGCCCTCGGAGACGAAAGAAAAACTTTAATCAGTTCGCAGCTGTAGCCTTTAGCTATTGGGTAGGAGACTCAGCCCGGATCAGAAACATTATTTCATGGTTCATGCCCTTAGGTATGGAGATAATACTTGTGATTACCTTAGGGTGGCCTTTTAAATACCTGCTTCAAAAGACGTTTTTCCTGGAGCTGAATTTTCAGATTTCTATCAGGACAGTTTTACCTTTAGCAAACGGAACTTGCTAAGTGGGTTTTGGTGGTGGTCACTTCTTAAGGGAGAACAGATGCACCAGGTCCAGCACATTTCTACTGTTGCTGAGTTGCGTATTTTCCTATGCAACATGTGCTTTTAAAAGATCCCTCTTGACACCATGGCCCAATACACACCATGACTACCACGGCAACTCTTAAAAGGAAAACATTCCGTTGGGGCTGGCTCACAGAGGTTTAGTTCATTATCATAGTAACAGGAAGCATGGCAGCATTCAGCAGACAAGGTGCTGAAGAGGTTCTACATCTGGATCTTCAGGAGCAGAAAGAGAGAGCCACTATGCCTAGCTTGGGCTTTATAAATCTCAAATTTCTCACTCTAGTGATACACTTCCTCCAACAAGGCTACACCCACTCCAACATTGCCAAACCTCCAATCATACTGCTTGGGCTATTTTCATTCAGACCGCCACACTGCCCCTGAGACCAAAGGTAAATGCCTTTGTCCCAGTAAATAAAGCACGTTGCATTGTCTTAGGAGTCCTTGCTTTTTTTCAACCTATAGGTTTCCAGTGACGCTATTGCCATGACTTCACAGTTTGGACCTCACAGAAGGAGAAAGAGAAAGAAAAAGCTTTAAAGGCTCTACACAAGCTTTTGTGTCATAATCATCTGAAATCCTCTTGATGTTCCATTGTTGACTTTTTATTAATTCATGCTCAGTTGTCTTTTGTAAAAGCAGTAACTCAGACAACACTTGCCACAACAACTTTATCAAAGGAGGGACCATAGCCACATTCATCTGAAGGGCATTCTCCATGAAGGCAATGAATTTTTGCCATTTCATCCACCTTACAGTATTTCAGTATGCCATTTTAACTTCCTCTTATTCTCCTTAGAAGTGGTATACAACGGGCTGGTGAGATGGCTCAGTGGTTAAGAGCACTGAGTGTTCTTCGAGAGGTCCTGAGTCCACAACCATCTGTAATGAGATTGGACACCCTCTTCTGGGGTGTCTGAAGACAGCTACAGTGTACTTACATAGAATAAATACATCTTTAGAAATGGTATGCAGCTTCTTTCCTTTCCCAGCACCACCACAAAGTCTCAACACAAGATGAAGGGTGAGCTCCTTTTGAACGTTGTAGTCAGACAAAGTGTCCATTATCCAGTTACTTAGTAGCAACAATAAACTTTACTGACTAGGAAGCACTCCCTTATCCAGCATCTTGGCCCTTATAGTGTCTATAGTGTTTGGAGGTTCAATCCCAAGCATGATTACCTTCCCTATACAAGTATTTAATGAAACTGCATTTTGGCAGCAGTTCCCCTGTAGGTGGCAGACCAGAAACAAAACAAAAGAATCCTCTCCCCACCAAGCTTTAGAGACAGGGTCTTACTTTGGAGCCCTAGCTGGCCTGGTACTCAATGTAGTCCAGACTGACCTTGAACTTACAGAGACCAGCCAGCCTCTGCCTTCTAAGTGCTAAGATCAAATGCATGCACCACCACTTAGGGCCTCTACCTGAACTCTTTGTAGCATAACAGAAACATGATTTATTAGTTTATGATTCTTTAGGGGCAGGGATTTGGGCTAGACTTAGCAAGGAATTCTTTGGGTCTGGGCTAACTTTGGCTCTCCAAGAAGGCAAGCTAATGACCACTGTGCTGTTAGCAGCCACAAAAGTATGAAGAATCTGGAGACAAATCAGTCTTAACTCTTCTTCAAAAGTGCTCTTTCTTTGGTTGTAAGGGCCTATGATTCGCCAAAGAATGATACCCAGACTCAAATAGTAGGTAAACACAAAGAATGCTTTATTCTGCAGAAGTCCAGCATGCTGGGGTCTCCCCATTACAAAGATAGAGTGATAATCAAATGAGCTTGCTTGCCTGATTTAAAACACATTAGGGAATTCTGGGGTAGATCACCTCTATATTAATCTGTTGGGTCCATCTCTACAGAAATTCCATTACTGGGGTGTAGGGACTGGAAATTTTCTGGGAAGGTCTGGAAACTGTTGGCTGAAGTAGCAGAGGAAGTCTGAAAACTGCAGCTAACCCATTGTCCTTGCCTCAGACCAAGTGGCGGGGCAGCTTCTGAGGTCTGGACTTGCCTGGAATTGCCCAGTTCTTGGAAACAGAGATTTTGGCCTAGTCTCTTTAACTGCCAATTTGAAGCATAGCCTTCTCAGGTCACATCTAAAAGTTTAAGGATTGTGATTGTTTACAGGAAGATCAAAGAGCCTCAGGTTGCTAGGAAACTGTGAGACTAGGGGAGAGGTCTAGGGAAGTGGGGTTAAGTCTTCTGGGACTTTTAGAGTTTTCTTGCTACTGTAATTGTCAAATATCAGCAGCTTCCTACTACTGTTAAGCTGTGATGTGTGTTGATTGCCCCAGAAATTTCATTTCTCCTTGTCTTTACAACTTCGTCACAATTTCTATAGGCAGTGCTTCCTGCCACATTTTCCTCTTGAACAGTGAGTATAACTGAGCATGCCCATAAGTGTTTATCTTAAATTGAACATCTACAGCTATGTACACATCCCAAAATACCTTCCCCATGTTGTAGAAATTTATTTAACTCCCAGCCCAAAGTCTGTACCTCACCTTTGCTATTTAAGCTCCTGGATGAAAGACACTCACACTCACAACCTTTATATTTTCAGTAAGCCTGAAACAACACAAGTAGCTGACACTACTCTCTATGTTGTTAGAATCTATTTTCCTATAGATAAACCTGAGGTAGTTATTACTTACTATGTTGCATCTGGGCTATTGTTAACTCCAGTTGGACAGCCCTCTGGGCCATTTTCTCTTAACTCCTAATCCATGGCTGCTTCCCCTTCCTCTTCCTGCACTCCCCTTCTCCTCGAGCTTCTCTCTGACACCTAAGGCCTGGAAACCTAAACCCCACCAATGCTCTTCTGCCTAGCTATTGGCAGTTAGCATCTTTGTTTACCAATCAGCAATAACTTGGGGCCTAGGTGTATATGCAGACTCTCCTTTCTGAGGCAGCCAAGTCTTGGGGAGCACGTACTTTGCATTACAATAGATAGCAAAAGACCAAACCTAATCATCCCCCATATGACTATGTTCAGGATTCCCAACTAAATTTCTTGCACTTTCTTTGTTCGGGGAGATCATACCATTTTGAAAGCTATATGTTCCTGCTTGGAGGCAATGCAAATCTCCACTCTTGCAAGGACTATGATTTTTGGCTTTTCACTCAGCAAACTCAGATTGTGAACCCACTGTGCTCCAATACAACTCCCTGAACAATGTGGTTAAGTTGTATTACACTCGGGGTTATGTGGCCATAGCATGTCACCCTTGGACTTGCTGTTTATGAAGTTTCGATCCTGAGGCGGAATGGTTAGCTGCTCTTATAACTGTTGGGTTCTTCTGTGTGTTAGGATGGGAGCAGTGAGTGGACCACAGCTCTTCCATTGTCTGTATAGAACCTTTTTCTTGTTGTGCTGCAATTGGCCAGTTGGGTCCAATAAACACATGATCTGCTCTTTGAGGAGTTTCAAGGTCCTGTTGCCAAGAGGTGAGTGAAGGGAGGAAGAACTTTTGGTTATGTTTGTATTCTACCATAATAGCACATGGAAAAGATGGCCATGGTACTTCAGTTTGTTAAACCGGGGACAAGAGACACAAGGTGAGGCACAAGCACATAGGACTTCAGGCCTGGAGGGTTTGCCTTCTTTGGGTATAGTGCCATTCCCTGTGGTCTACAGTAACTGACTATAGTGAGAATTTTTGGTTTCTTTAAAAACACAGAAATGTTATGGGATTACATTCTGTTTTAATTTCAGGTATGAGATATGGTTTTTTGTCAGCTGCAGATAGCTTCTGCAAGTATATTACATCTGAAATCGTGGGGACTCTTGAGAGGGTATATAAAGGCTAGACACTTCCCCCTATCCCCCCACCCCACCCCCACCCCCGTGAGGAGCTGCAGCAACTGTTCCTCTTTTTGCTGCTGCTGTTATCCAGTTGCCTGTCATTCTTTGTTCGGAGTTGAGGCCTCCTGAGCTTTTCTCTCTCCAGTTTCACACATTCATTAATATCATCTTCGTTCAGCTCACAATACGGGTGGCCATGTTTGTGAGACTTTATGAGTGTAGCTTCAGATGTTACTGGGAAACAATCTCACAGCAAACTTCTGGATCCTCTGGCTCTAACAATATTTCCACCCCCTCTTCTGCAACATACCCTGATCCTAGGTGTTGGAGTGTCTTGTAACTGTATCCATGGAGACTGGGCTCAACAACTCTGCATTTTGATTGGCAGAGGTTTTCTGCAGTGGTCTCCATCAGTTGGAAAGAGAAATTTCCTTCATCAGTGGTTAAGACTATACTTTCCTGTGGTTATAAGGACTAAGATTAATAGTTTTCTCACGAATTATGATGGTTTAGTACATTAGCAGTTGTAGATTCTCCCTCGGTAGCCATGACTTCACAGGCACTGAGTAGTTAGCTAGATTCCCAGTACCAAGCACGGTATTCCTCTTGTTGAGTGAGTCTTAAGTAAAATGAGAGAGTAGTTGTTTATCACCAAGATATGTGCGCCACCACTGCACCTGTAGGGTTATCACAGCATGCCGACCATCAATGAAGTTCACAGGCATCATAGTTGAATAGGACTGTTGGTCTATGGTATCCTTTCTGATACCATGAAAACTAGTCCTCAGGGATAAGAGATTCAAGTTAGTTCCAGCTCAAGGGACTCTGGGCCCTGTTTCTGAAGTGCACAGTGTCTTTGTCAATAGGGACTTGAGATGGAAATTTCTGGTTGTGTCATGTAATGCAGACTCAAGTGATGTTTTGCTGAAATAGATTCATGTCATGTTTTCCTAAGGCAATACCTGTGAGAGGACATGTGATGTTTGGAGAGATATAAATAGGACTCAATGGACAGTGATGGGGTACTTGCATAGATAGCTGTGCAATGCTTCATTGGTCTGTCTTCACTGATCTTCACTTCACTGAAAGAGGCACAGCAGAGAACTCCTGGCACTCTGGCTGGTCCTGGTCACTCCAGCTGACTCGTGCCAGTCTGGTGGAAGCCTGGCAGTTTCTGCTGGATTGTGCTGCTGCTCACCCTCTGGAACTGCACCGTTGGTATTCTGACACTACTGAACTGGACTGCTGGTATCTTAACAAACAGTGATTGGAACTGCCCCAAAGAACTACTTCTAAACAGGTCCACATCCCCTTGTCCTATTTACCATCTTTTCTCCCCTATCTTTGGATGGTGGGCTAAAAGGGAAGCATTTGAAAACCCTTGTTTAAGTAGGTTTTGAAAAAAATCTAAGCCTAGAGGAACTTACCTTCCACCTCTGGTGGGGTGGGCTGCTGCTGCTACTGGTGGTGGTGGTGGTGGTGGTGGTGGTGGTGGTGGTGGTGGTGATGGTGGTGGTGGTGGT
The DNA here is from genome assembly GCF_947179515.1 of Apodemus sylvaticus. Taxonomy (NCBI): domain Eukaryota; kingdom Metazoa; phylum Chordata; class Mammalia; order Rodentia; family Muridae; genus Apodemus; species Apodemus sylvaticus. Next base: position 49,469,685 of record NC_067494.1, read on the forward strand.
AACCAGGGGCAATAACAATAGACTGTATGTTTTGGGAGTCTCTTGAATGGCCTTGGCCAACAACTCTAAAAAGAGTCTCTCCTGTCCACTATTGATTGTGTTTTGTTTTTTGTTCTTTTCTCAGATGGTTTTTGGCTCTTGGAGAAAACACCATCAGCCTAGATGAGAAAAGTTTACTAAAACTATGTGTATGCATGTATGTAATGAATTATGTGCATTATGGTATTTTTAGGTAAATGGTTAACAACATGATTTCCTGTGGGTTTTTCAGCCACCCATATCATTATTTTACATCGCCAACCTCTCGTATTTACCTTCCTTACTTCCTTAAGGAGCCCTTCTCTTTCCCATTTCTGATATCAGATAAAGAATATTCCTCTATTCCACTATACCCTCCCCACTTTCTCCTGTATTTACTTTCCTCTTCTATAGAAGCCTCTCTTTCTCCATTTTCCTGATCAGATTATTTGTACCTTGCTATTTCCCCATCTATTACCACCCCACCCCTACCCCCAAATTTAACAGTGGTTCATTTTACTTTCCTGGTTTCTGTAGTTACTATAGGCTATGTACTTGCATTTGAAGATTTGGAGCTAGGAGTCTCAAATGAGACAGAACATGCAACAGTTGTCTTTCTGGTTATTTCACTCAATATGACCTTTTCTAGTCCCGTGTTTTTATTTGCAAAGTTTATGGTTTCATTTTTCTTTACCACAGACATGTATTCCATAGTGTAGACGTAACCACATTTTTATTATGCATCTGTTGGTTAAAGGACATTTAAGTTGTTTCCTTATTATTGTGCATGGAGAACCTGGCTGCATATTTTGTGGGGTCCCCTGGCCATATACCAAAGAGTCGTATGTAGATTGCTGTCTCTATACAGGTGGGGGTAGGTGAAATATAAGGCTGTGATTGGGCAATGAAAAAGGTAGGCAGGGCTAAGAGTTTCAGGGGGGAGGGAGAGAAGGAGGGAAGGAGGGAGAGGGAAGAGGAAAAAGGGAGAGGGGAGAGGGAGGGGGGACAGGGGACAGATTGGAGAAAGACAGAGAAAGATGGAGGAAGAGGACAACCAGATCCACTTGGCTTGAAATAGCCACAGGTAGCTATGAATATCATAGAAGAGCAATAGAGTAATGTAGGGCAATTTGTCCATCTAGGAGTGTAGCTTGTGTTTATATCTATTGAGTTTGAGTTCTTTGAGTGGGCATTTTGTGGGTTGAGAATGTACTGATATAAATCTAACTGATAAATTACAAACCTCTAGAGTTTTGATTTTATTGGTTTATGGGGAATTTGTGACCACTAGCCATAGGGGGCAGATGGCTGGGAATGTGAACAGGTGGAAAGCGAGCTGCGGGAATCTGGGCAGAGAACCCCACCACCGCATGGGGATAACCATGGGGGTGCGGAGGCCCAGCCTGGAGAGCATAGCTGGCGATAGCATGGATCATTTTTTAATAATTACACTTTACAGTGGTATAGCTGGATCATATGGTAGATTTATTTTTAGCTTTTTGAGAATTCTTGACACTGATTTTTACAGTGGCTACACTAGTTTGCAATCTCACCAACAATGGATGATGCATGCTTTTCCCATGCATCCCCTCCAGCGTTTATTGTCGGTTGTGCTGTTGATCTTTGCCATTCGTACAGGAGTGAATTGAAACGTTGTCTTGATTTGCATTTCCTTAATGGTTTGCATCATTCCCACATATGATTAGCATTTTGAGAGATTTCTTAGTCGTTGTTATTGTTGTTGTTGTTGTTGTTTTGAGAACTCTCAAGAGAATAGGTCCCAAGACCAGTTTTCAGATTTTTTTTTGATACACTGTGGGATTCTGTCTCTTGCTTGATTCATTTTACTTGTAAGCATTTTCTTCGACTTTCCTAATTGGGTTATTGGGTTTTCAACCCCATCTTCATTTCATCTTGGCTCTTCTTCAATATTTTGATCTCTTTGTTGAATTCCATTCTCAGGCCATGGACTGTCTTTATCATTTCCATCAGCCGTCTGTTTGTGTTGTCTTAGCATTGTCCAGGCATTTAGTCCCCTGAAGCTCTTTCTCCTTTAATTGAGCTGTTTCTTTCTGTCTTTTAAAACCTCCTTGAATTCTTTGAGGGGGTTTATGATTTTTCTTTTAACTTCTGTGTCCTGGAATTCATCTAGGTGATTTTCATTAGCAAACATTTCTACAGAACTGATAGGTTTTAGAAAGAAGATAATGGCTTGATTTTCATATTGTTGGTATTTCTGTGATGAGATTTAGACATGTGGACTTCCTTTGTTGCTTAAAAGTTTGTTGAGGATGGATTAGGTGGAGGGAAAAGAGAAGGTGTGGTTAAGTCTAGGAATTGAAAATTTATTGAGTGAAATAAATCATGTGGACAGAGGGATCCTGTTCTGAGTAGATAGGTTGGATATGATATAGAAGAATCCTGCAGTTTGGTGACTAGGTAGGAAGGCCCAAGCCTATACAGCCCCTCCATAATGAAGGTAAGAAAGGTCAGGCTAGGCTGGAGCACTGGTTGTAGACCCCAAGCTAAATCTGGTAGATTGTGAAAAAGATATGAATGAGGTAGTCAGAGATATTCACCAGGTTATACCCTGGAGGAAGATGTGAGAGGTTTGGGTATGGAGTTGGATGGTGGAGGCTGCACAATGTCTGGTCGCTGGATGCACCTAAGGTTGTCCCGGAAGATGCATAGAGGTTAGATCTGGCCTAGGAGAAGGTGGTGGGTGTTTGCTGAGAATGACACCCCAGACTCAAATAGTATGCAACAGCAGAGAATATTTGTTCTGCAGAGAACCTGCATGCAGGAGTCCACCATCGATTGGGATGAAAGGCAGAGGTGTGAACTTTGATGGGTCAACATAAAACCTGTCCCAGGGTAGGAGTGGGTGACTTTTACCTTTATTTCCCTTGATTGGTTGGTTTTATCTCAGGTTATAGGTGCTTTTGTGATTGGTTAAGGCTCTGGGAGATTTGGGGGACTTTTGCTGATTAACTGTAGTTGGCTCAAGCTAGATGGTAACTTTTATAGCTCCTGATTGACTCCCCATGAGGTTGGGTCGGGCCAAGTGATGGGTGGCTTCCTGATTGGCTGCCTGTGAGGTGTGCTTTATTTCTGGAATTGACTGTTTTGAACTTTTCCAGTTCTGGAAAACGTAAACTTAGGCCTAGTCCCCTAAACTGCCAGTTTGCAGCCTGTCATGGAGTCAACCTGGTTCCGACTAACTCTGTCCTCTCATGGACACAGCATATAGGACCTTGAGGAAGCCCAGAGGTCAACTGCTGCAAGTGCCCGTGGCCGGCCTAGGCTGGAGCACTGGCTATAGGACCCAAGCTAGATCTGGCTGGTTGCATGGGTTGGAGTGGCAGTATGGGGTGGTAGTGGAAAGTCTCCAGGCTGAACCCTGGAGAAGGATGTGGAAAGCCTAGGTATGGGTGGTAGAAGCAGTGCCTCAATAGTCTTTTTTGTTTATTCATTTTTTGGGGGACAGAGTTTGCCTGTGTAAGAGTCCTAGCTGTCCTGGAACTCACTTTGTAGACCAGGCGTCTCAAACTCACAGAGATCCACCTGCCTCTGCCTCCTACGTGCTGGGATTGAAGGCATGTGCCACCATTACCTGGCTGCAATAGTCTTTTTTAAAGGTGGCATTTTTCTACATTAGTGCATGTAGTGGGTTTCATTATGATATTTTCATACCTGTATGTAAGGTATTTGTCTTCCTTATTACCCACACTTGTTCCAAATCACTAATTCTCTAAACCTATTCTGTAATAGATCCTCCTTCTACATTCATGTCTTTTGTTTGTTTAGGTTTTCATATATCAGAGATAACCTATAATACTTACATTTCTGAGTCTGGCATATTTTGCTAAACATATCTAATTGTATCAGTTTTCTTGGAAATGATGTTCATCTGGTTTTTTTGTTTTTTTTGTTTTTGTTTTGGTTTTTTTGTTGTTTTATTCGAGACAGGGTTTCTCTGTATAGCCCCTGGCTGTCCTGGAACTCACTCTGTAGACCAGGTTGGCCTTGAACCCAGAAATCTGCCTGCCTCTGCCTCGGGATTTCAGCCGTGCCCCATCACTGCCCGGCTGATGTTCATCTGTTCTTAATGGCTAAGTAATTCTTTAATATCTATTTATCTATCTATGGTCTACTTATCTACAACACACACACACACACACACACACACACACACACACACACACACACGGCTGAGGTTCTAGGATTACTCTAGAGGAATGGAATATATTATTTCTCTGATTAGCAGCCACAAATAAACACACCCACATATGCACATACAAATAGTGTATATATGTGTGTAGATGTACCTACATAACCATCAGACACACAATGATGCCCATACCTAGACCACATTCATAAACATTTTCATACATGCATGTAAGGTACATAAAATACAGCCACACATGTACTCGTGTATGTGCAGTCTGGATGACATCTCTGAGTTTCCAGAGATTGGAAGATGCCGGGAGCCAAGGAGCCTGGCCAGAGAATGGAGAAAAGAACAGGTAACTGTGAAATACTCTTCCCTGATCCAGTGTGCTGGCTAGTTTTATGTCAAACTTATACAGGCTAGAGTCCCTTTAGAAGGGGGTCTCTCAGCTGAGAAAATTTCTGCACTAGATTTGCCTATGGTGATTTTCTCAAGTAAAGATTGATGTGGGAGGTTCCAGCTCATCGTGGGTTGTACCACATCTGGGCTGGTGGTCTTGGGTGCCACAAGAAAGCAGATTGTGCAAGCCATGAGGAACAAATCAGTAAAGAAGTACTTCTCTATGGCCTCTAAATTACCTCCTGTTCCCACTGGAAGTGTATGCTAAACCCTTTTCTTGCCAAATTGCTTTTGGTCATGGTGTCTTATCACACAATAGAATCCCAGATATGACTCTCTAATAATTTTTTGTTGTTGTTGTTTTGTTTTGTTTTAGGTAGGTTGTTGCTGTGTAGCTCTGGCTGTCCTAGACATTCCCTATGTAGTACAGGCTCACCTTGAATTCATAGAAATCCACCTATTTATGTCTTCCAAGTGCTAGGTATAAAGGTATGCAGCACCATGCCTGGCTACGAGTCACCAATACTTTATTCACCGTAGTGACCTCAGGTTTACCTTTCCAGCAAACTGAGAGTCCACAAAGACCTGAGCTCAAAATATGAGTTCTATAAGGTCCTCCTGATTTTCTCTCTTCAAGTGATTAATGAGGAATGAAGTAGTTAGGTTTCAGATTTGTATGGAGACAAACTTTATCAGACCATGAAGCTAAATAAATAAATAAAATAAAAACAAAAAACACAGAGGGGATTTGTGGGAGAAAGAACTGAGAGACATCCTTGATTACCCAAGGAACTTTCTTCTGTTTTGTTTGTTTGATTTTGTTTTGTTTGGGGGAGGGGTTGTTTGTTTTGTTTGGCTTTCTAACTCATCTCACATGAAAATGAGAATTTGTAATGGGGCTTTCAGCACACAGCTTTACTCCTAGCACTAGGGAGGCAGAAGCTAGCAACTCTGATTCTGAGGCCAGTCTGGTCTACAGAACAAGTTCCAGGACAACCAGGCTGCACAGAGAAATCTGTCTTTAAAAAACGAAAAAGGCCGGGCGGTGGTGGTGCACGCCTGTAATCCCAGCCCTTGGGAGGCAGAGGCAGGCGGATTTCTGAGTTCGAGGCCAGCCTGGTCTACAGAGTGAGCTCCAGGACAACCAGGGCTACACAGAGAAACCCTGTCTCGAAAAAAAACCAAATCCATAAAACAAAAACAAAAAAAACAACAACAAAAAAAAAAAAAAAAGAAAAGAAAAAAGAAATGAAGAAGGGGATTTAATTCCCTTTTCTAGTCATTTTATATTCTAGTTTTGAAAATCAGTAGACTTCTCAGAAGTTTTAGAGCAGATGCTTAGTGGCTACATTTGTCTTCCTGTAATTGTTGAAATGTGGTTTCATTGCTATTGGCTTTCTCTTTCTTTTTGAAACGATATTACTTCTCCCCAGTGTGTGTCCTCTGGTGACAGTTGAGGTTTGACTTCCGTGTAAAGCCCCGCCCACACTCCCTGCAAACATAGGGCTTCTCCCCAGTGTGTGTCCACTGGTGCTGGATGAGGAGTGACTTCCATGTAAAGCCCCGCCCACACTCCCTGCAAACACAGGGCTTCTCCCCAGTGTGTGTCCTCTGGTGCTGGATGAGGTTTGACTTCTGTGTAAAGCCCCGCCCACACTCCCTGCAAACACAGGGCTTCTCCCCTGTGTGTGTCCTCTGGTGACGGTTGAGGTTTGACTTCAGTGTAAAGCCCTGCCCACACTCCCTGCAAACATAGGGCTTCTCCCCTGTGTGTGTCCTCTGGTGACGGTTGAGGTCTGACTTCTGTGTAAAGCCCCGCCCACACTCCCTGCAAACATAGGGCTTCTCCCCAGTGTGTGTCCTCTGGTGCTGGATGAGGAGTGACTTCCGTGTAAAGCCCCGCCCACACTCCCTGCAAACATAGGGCTTCTCCCCAGTGTGTGTCCTCTGGTGCTGGATGAGGAGTGACTTCCGTGTAAAGCCCCGCCCACACTCCCTGCAAACATAGGGCTTCTCCCCAGTGTGTGTCCTCTGGTGACGGTTGAGGTCTGACTTCAGTGTAAAGCCCCGCCCACACTCCCTGCAAACATAGGGCTTCTCCCCAGTGTGTGTCCACTGGTGCTGGATGAGGAGTGACTTCCATGTAAAGCCCCGCCCACACTCCCTGCAAACACAGGGCTTCTCCCCAGTGTGTGTCCTCTGGTGCTGGATGAGGTTTGACTTCTGTGTAAAGCCCCGCCCACACTCCCTGCAAACATAGGGCTTCTCCCCAGTGTGTGTCCTCTGGTGACGGTTGAGGTGTGACTTCTGTGTAAAGCCCCGCCCACACTCCCTGCAAACACAGGGCTTCTCCCCTGTGTGTGTCCCCTGGCACTCACTGACATTTGACTTATCACTGAAACATTGCCCACATTGTCTTTCAACTCTTGAGATTTCTGATGCAATAACTGATTTGACTTTGTCGTCTGTATTTGTTGACTGAACTGTTCTGATCTCTTCTTCCACAGTTCTCTTACCTCCCTCAGATCTCATTTGTTGTTTGAGTGTGCTGGGAAAGGTTGTTGAAATCCTCTGTCTTGTCCATTTATGCCTGGGATTGGATTTTCTTTTTATTTCATTGCTGGCCTTGTCATTTTTGTTCTGTGAATCACAATGTTGTTCCTGAAGCTGACCTGGACGGGAAACTCCTGGTTTGGCATTTATTCTTGCAGATGTTTCTGGGAAGATTTCAGTGCGATGATTCCATTCCACATGATGAGTGAGGAATTTCTGACTTGAGAAGGCCAAAGAGCACAAAAGACAGGGATGAATCTCTGTCCTTAGTTCTGTGGAAAGATAAAGTTTTAGGTGAGACTGAATATAATAAATTACCTAAGCATCCGATTTTTTTTTCCGAGACAGGGTTTCTCTGTGTAGCCCTGGCTGTCCTGGAACTCACTCTGTAGACCAGGCTGGCCTCGAACTCAGAAATCTGCCTGCCTCTGCCTCCCAGAGTGCTGGGATTACAGGCGTGCGCCACCACCGCCAGGCCAGCTTCTGATTTTCTATGTGGTCAGGCCTACCCCACTACTCACACTCACTCAGCTAGGTTTGATGACTCAAGGACAATCTGGTCAACGGGGTAAGATTCTGTCTTAAGTGTCTGTCTCAAGACAAGCAATAGCCAACACAAGTTGTCTGTCTCCCATCAAGTGCAGTTAATGCATTCCGTCATTCCTTTGTTTTGTTTTTTTTTTTTTTTATTGTTGTCATTTTTGTTTGTTTGGGGGCTTTTGTTGTTGTTCTTTTGGGTTTTTTTTTTAAGATTTATTTATTTATTATATGTAAGTACACTGTAGCTGTCTTTAGACACTCCAGAAGAGGGAGTCAGATCTCATTATGGATGGTTGTGAGCCACCATGTGGTTGCTGGGATTTGAACTCAGGACCTTTGGAAGAGCAGTAGGGCTCTTAATAGCCGAGCCATCTCTCCAGCCCGTTTTGTTTTGTTTTGTTTTTGAGACAGAGTTTCTCTATATATTCCTGACTATCCTGGAACTTGCTTTGTAGACTAGACTGGCCTTGAACTCACAGAGATCTTCCTGCCTCTGCCTCCTGAGTGCTGTGAATTAAAGGTGTGCACTACCTTTAATTTTTATTTTTTTATTCTATTTTTAATTGGATTTTTTGTTTTTTGTTTTGTTTTTGTTTTTTGTTTTTTGAGACAGGGTTTCTTTGTGTAGCCCTGGCTGTCCTGGAACTCACTCTGTAGACCAGGCTGACCTTGAACTCAGAAATTCGCCTGCCTCTGCCTCCCAAGCGCTGGGATTAAAGGCGTGCGCCACCACCGCCCAGCACTGGATATTTTCTTTATTTACACTTCAAATGTTTTTACTCTATTTTTATTTAACTATATCTTTTACAGAAATGTATAAATGCTTACATTAGGGGCCTTTTCTACCTGGCAGCCAGACTCTGGTCCTCCAAGTAGGATCAGGGGCAACCTTATTCCTGGTGTAAAGAATGCAACAGTGAGCATGCTCTATAAACTATAAGTATCTTCTTGGTTTTTATATCTTACCTTACCTAACCACCCTGCCTCACTCAGTTCTACTTCTCAGATGCCTGATCACCTTTCCCTGTGCATTCACAGCACCTATTTCATACTATTGAGACATAAAAACACTTCTTTAGGTGGAATTTCCCTTACTGGCTTTTCCTAAAAAAGGAAAAGTCAATGTACCTGGAGTCCATCCAGCTAGAAGATCGACAACAATGAGTACCTGGGTAGAGTTGTTGATAAAAGCAGCATATATGAGTTTGAAATTGTCTTTTCATTCTAAAAGACATATTCAGTTGGGGGTTCTTTAGGTTAAAGAAGGCAGGATGTTCTGAGTCCTACTGACTAAAAGTCCCTGGCTTCTGCTGCCACACCTTGGCTATAAACTGTCTTTCTCAATGATCCACAAATCATAAAATGAAAGTTAATTTTCTCCTCATACCAAGTATTCATGCTTATTTCATCTATGTTTAGCCTATTTCAAATATAACAGAAAAATCCTGTTTCAAAACATATCCATAATTAGATGTTTTCTCTCTGTGACCCACTAGTCCATTGCATGTAATACTTTCCCCCCTGGAAACTAAAGCAATCTCTAAGGTGGTTGCACACTGCATCATATTTTTGAAAATTAGCCAAAGCATCATTGTAGAACAAAGAACTGAAACCTCACCATTGCCTCCTTTTCCACCGTCCTGGAACCAGACACAGGCTCTACACAGATAGGCTCACGTGCATTTCTCTGCTAGCTGCTTCCTTCCATGAAATGACTTCAACCTGCCCTCAAAGGTGCAGACCTTTCATTCCTTGAGACAGTTACAACAGCTATCTCCTCTGAGACCCTTCAACCACTTGTTTGCCCCTCCCCAATATTATCTTCCTTCAATATCCTTTATATTCACCCCCTACTCCACAGGTCTCTAAATACTTTTCCTGGGTTTTCTTCAAAGCCAGAGTCACTTCCTGACTCTGTACAGGTATGTACAAGTATGCATGCTTCCCTAGCCCATGAGTCAGCTAAAGGGCAGGCATTTCAATATGTTTGCTTAATATATATATTTCTCTCCTGGCACAGAGCCATAATTTACCTGACAACTAACTGACATAATCTAAATATGTCATCATGCATTATTTATAAATATGAAGAAAATTAAAAAGAAACCAAAAGGAAGGATCAGAATAAACTAACTTGGTAAAAAAGTTGATGGATAGTTGAAAACTTTTTTTTTCTGGCTAACCTATATGTTTTTATATATTTCATTCATAAAGTACTTGAAATAAATTTAGGGCTAGAGAGATGGTTCAGATGTTAAGAGTATCTACTGTTCTTACAGAGGACCTGGGTTTGATTTTTGGCACCTACATGGTAGCTCACAACTATCTATATCTCTAGTTCCAGGAGATCCATCACTGTCCTTTAGCTTCAGTAGGCACTGCACACACATATATGCATGCAAGTTCTTGGTCATGAAACACTCACACATACAAAATAAATACACAATCCTTTTTAAAATTAGAATATTTAAAAGCATAAACATTTTATAACACTTAAAAGCACACAAAATGATCTTTAATTTAGAAGTTCTTGAAAATTTACTGAGTTTATATTTTATTTTACTTAGCTTAAGAATTGAAACACAAGATGTCTTGAGGGCTGTGAAACTCCATACAAAGGTGTTCTACTGCCTGAGTGCACCCATCTGAGGTGATTCCTGCAGCCCAGGGTCTGCTTCAGCAAAGAGCCTCCTCCGGGTGCAAGCAGGCCATGGAGCCGGCTCCCTAGAGGCCCTAGGTACATATCCTCACAGCACTTGTGCCCCTGTAGAAGCTACTGCTCCCACTGCTCTAAGAATCTGAAGGAGCCCGTGCATTTAGAAGGGTATAAACGTATCTTCTGTAATGATTGTACTGTGTTGGAACAGGACATGTTACACTCCAGCTTGAATCCTAGACTTCAAGATAAACAGGCAATTGGACAGTGTGGCCCAGCTTTATAGTAAACTTCAAAACTTGGTAATACATGATACATGGTAATAAACTTTTAGATCCAAAAGATGACTCCTCTGGACAATTTTACTTGGTGATGAAGAAAGGAAGAATAATTTAATAAAAATGTGGTTTAGCCCTCAAAGTAAGAAGGTCAGATATACTGTGAATAAATTGTACAAACACAGTACAGACCCAGCCACAAAAGACAAAAGGATGACAAACTCCAGCATGCTTCAGTGTATATGAATTTGTTTCTACCAGTCCTCATGAAGCTGTTTCTAAGAGGGCTAAAGCAGCTTCTAGAACATCTGCAAAAAAGCAGAAGAAATCTTTATCTGAGATCAACCAGGAGTGGAATTTAAAGCCAGGGATGAAGCTAGTAGATTTGATTCCAAAGAGGAATTAGAGGGCCTCCTTTTGCAGCCAACCACCAGTAAATAGTGAAACCGACTAATTAGCCAGTGGCTCTGTTATGGAATTTGAATGGTCTGAAAGCTTGACTGAAGTCTCTATAACAGCTGAACATATAGTGTCTCCAGACACTGTGAGCAAGAGTGAAGAGACTCCTGAGAGGAAAGTCCATATAAAAGATCTTCATTCAGTAGGGTATAATGGAAATCCCAAAGGTTACAGCTGGTCTCCCAATCCTACTTCTAAAAGATGTGGGAGTCAACATTCCAACATTTGTTAGGCCAAGGTTGCTTGTAGAAAACATACTGGTGACTTTTCTTCACTTCCGTGGTCGCACTTCCAGTTTATGTCACACTCAAGAGATGTATCAGATGACTCCCTTAGCCTTTCACCAAGCACATTCTCACCTCTGCTGAATAACGCAGCTCACACACAAATGATGTCAGACCCCTCCACAGTGAAGCTGTCACCCAATATCATGGATAAAGGGGGAAAAATCATAGAAGGGAAATTGTTGCTTCATATTGCTTCTATCAAGAGCAATATACCCTCTGTTGAGTACTTTGTACAAAATGGAAATGACTCAAATGTTCAAGACCATGCTGAATGGACACAATTGTATGAAGCCCGCAATCCTGGGCACCTGAAGGTGACCAGAATAATGCTTTGTTGAACACCACCAGTTATCAGAAAAAACTCACAACTTCATCATGCAAAAGAATGGGGACACGGATCTAGTCATGGTGTTACTATCCTATGGTTCCTCCAGGAATGCTGTTACCATATTTGGTGTGTAACCCATGGGTTATACACACTGTCTTAGTCACTGTTCAAGTAGTTGAGAGCTACTGATCAACAGGCAAAGTAAGAGATACTAGGTCTTGAGTGGGCTTTTGAAACCTCAATCCCCAACCCTGGTGACACACTTTCTCTAACAAGGCCATACCTCCTAATCCTATCAAAGAATTCCACTCCCTGACAACTAAGCATTCAAATATGAGCCAAAGGGGTCATTCTCATTTATCATTCAAACCATATAATAATAATAATAATAATAATAATAATATGTGATTATTATTGCTGCTACTAGAAAAAAAGAATCACTTTCAACTAACAAGTGCTTGGTCATGAATGGTGGACAACAAAGAATGGGCTACTAATGCTTATAGGCAGTAGGCTTTCTTCAGAACAACAGAAACATGCGCAGCAAACTTGAGATAGTTCTGAAGGTTTGAAAATGTGCTGAGTTTGACAGCACAGTAACTCACATCATTGTTCCTGTTGATGGAGCTCAAAGTACTTGTATGCTTGGGATTCTCAAATGGATGATAGCTCTTGAAGTTTGATTGGGTGAAAGCATGGCAGCAAAGCAAAGTTACGTGAAGAGGAAGAAAAGTACCAAGTTCCACAGAGGTCCACTGAGGAGCAGGCTATAACAGAGAGCAGCTGTTACCAAAGCCTTTTGATGGATATTACTTCTTTTGTGGGAAGAAATGTCAAACACCATCCAAAGGACCTTAAGCTCATTGCTGCAGCAGAGGCAAGGTCCCTGTAGAAAGTCCAAGCCAGACATGACTCAAAACATCAACTCAATTGTGTACTGTTGGGGTATGCTGTGTGAAATTGTGTTCTGTCCTTCCTCACCTACCCAAGGCATTCTCTGGCTTTAATAAAAATCTGCCTGGCATGCATATATATATACATACATATATATACACACATATATAGTGTATTTGTGCTTATTGCTGTAAGTTACTTTAATATCACCAATAATTAATATAGCCAGTTACCTGGAAGGTGGGACTTCCTGGGAGGGGAGAAAGGAACTATGGGAAGGAGAAAAGCTTTTGCAGGAGATATGTCTCCTCATGAGAGGACACAAACATGACTATGGGCCTGTAAGGTATAGCTGCAGCCAGCAAGGTGGCTGGAAGGGGTTAACTTACATATGCTAGTTGAGAGTCTGCCCAGCTAAGGCCTAAGGCTTTAAAATATTAACAGGTCTCTGTGTGGTTATTTGGGGAAAAGCTGATTAAGGACTGATTGCTGCTGTATTAACTTCCAGAAATAATATACAGAATATTGTTAATCTTTTAATTTACCATGTCAAACCTAATTCTGATCAGTACTTCCATACACAATCCATCATCTATGAAGATCTGTTTCACTTGTCCAGAAAGGGTTCATCAGGGCAAAGTCTGGATGGCTCCTTCCACCTGGCCTATCAGCCTTTGAATTGCTTCCTCTTGGCAACTGAGTGTTATGACAGGTGACCATTTTAAGCTGAACAGTCATGGTTTGTGAGAATCCAGCCACTGGAGTATGTTTGATCTTTCCCATTCTTTTTTTTTTTTTTAATATTTATTTATTTATTTTATGTATGTGAGTACACTGTTGCTGTCTTCAGACACACCAGAAGAGGGCATCTGATTCCATTACAGATGGTTGTGGGCCACCATGTGGTTGAAGGGAATTGAACTCAGGACCTCTGGAAGAGCAGTCTGTGCTCTTAACAGTTCAGCCATCTCTCCAGCTCCATCTTTCACATTCTTATGGATAGAGATAGAACTATTCACATTCCCCCCTTTGAATTGCAAAACAAAGCAATTGATGCTAGATTAGGTTTCAATCTGATACTTAAACTGCTGTTAAGATTTGTTGTTGTTCTCTAGAGGGAGGATGGGACTCAGTGGTAAAGTCTTCAGTCTTCTTGAACCATACATGAGGCACAAGGTTCCACACTGAAAACTACAAAGAAGTTTCCATTTTACAAGTGGTCTATGGTTTTTGATTGACCATGCATCCTAGTTAGGGTTACTGTTCCTGTGATGAAACACTTCTCCATGCAACTTAGAGAGGAAAAGGTTTACGACAACTTACACTTCCAGGTAAAAATCAGGGTAGGAAACTAAAGGCAGGAGCTGACGCAGAGACTATCAGGAGAAGTGTTGCTTATAGCTTGCTATCCTTGGCTTGCTCAGCCTGCTTTTCATCTAGTGTATTTGTGCTTATTTGTGTGTATTGCTGTAATTTATTTTAATATCACCATTTCTTAGAAGGTCTTATCAGTTTAGAAAAATTTCAAACATCAGTTCATTAGATTAGACTCAATATGTTTGTGGTAAATCTTTCTGGACTTTACATATTATTAAAATCTGTAAGCATTGAATTCCCTCCCCATTTCTTTTCCCCTTTCTTCTTTCCCTCTCTTTCTCTCATCTTCCCTTTAATTTGTGATTCTGGTTATGGAAGTCAGGGTCTTATGCATGCTAAGCAGTTATCTACCACAGAACTATATCTCTGGCTCAGTTTTGATTTTTTCTTTCTTTGTGAGTGAGAGGTGGGGGCCTTGCACATACCAGGCAACTGAGCTACACTCCTAACCCTGAATTTATTTTGAGCCAGTCTTGCTAAGTTAGCCAGATTGGCCTTGAATTGACCCAGTTTTAATATCTTTATAAAGTTTTTACGTTGGTGAGTAGGCAAAAGTTTGGAGATTGCTTGAACCATATTTTCACTACATCCTACATAAAGACCATCACACTAAATAGAGATGTAACTGAGAAGGGCTTCCTCTTGATGCTGAGTAGTCAAGGCAGAGTAGGGAGGGCACCACAAGTGTGCACACATTGGCTACTCACCCTGTCTGTCCTATGTGTTCTCATTGTGAATGGACAGAATTTCTGCTTTTAAATGGCTTTAGGGAAGAGGATTTTTCAATGAATCTTTCCAGAAGTGTTTGTAGCATTAAGATTTGTAGAAAGAGGTACTGAGAGAACCACCAGTTTTATTGTCAGGAACAGAACAGGGCAGCTTGACAACTACTGGGTAGAACTGCCCCAAGTTCAGAGGGGGCTATGAAGTCTGAACTTCCGCTGATCATTTGAAAGTATACCTTCCATAACTTCTCCTTTGACATACTACTTTTCATGTCAACAGGTCTATTATATGAACAAAATATTTTCCTGACATTGGCTTTCCAGGGTAAACAGTACTAAGTCTATAGTTGTATTAGTCAGGTTTCTCTAGAGTCACAGAACTTATAGAATGAATTTCTCGGGGCTGGAGAGGTGGCTCAGCAGTTAAGAGCACTGACTGCTCTTCCCAAGGTCCTGAGTTTAATTCCCAGCAACTATATGGTGGCTCACAACCATCCACAATGAGATCTGATGCCCTCTTTTGGTTTGTCAGAAGAGAGAAACAGTGTACCCACATAAATAAAATAAATGAATCTTAAAAAAAAAAAGAATCTCTCTCTCTCTCTCTCTCTCTCTATATATATATATATATATATATATATATAATATATATATATTATTGGAATGACTTTCAGGCTGCAATCCAGCTAATCCAACAATGGCTGGCTGTGAATGGAAAGTTCAAGAATCTAGTAATTGTTCAGTCTCCACAAGCCTGGGTGTCTCAGCTGGTCTTCTGTATATGCTCGAATCCCAGAGAAGTTGACTCTAATGCCAATGAGGGAATGGCTGTTCCAGCAAGGTGAGAGCAAGCAAGCAAAGAGCAAAAGCATCCTTTTTTTATGTCCTTACATAGACTTCCAGCCAAAAATATTGTCCATATTAAAGATATGTCTTCTCTCTACAAGATTTGGATTAAAGGCTTATCACATGTCTTCTTACCTCAATATCCAAATTAAAGGCCTGTGTCTTACAGCCTTAAGATCTAGATCAAAGGTTTGTGTCTTTCGAACTCAAACTTCTGCATTAGAAGTGAATTTACCCACTTCAAACCAAGCAGAAAAAAATCTCACAGGTGTGCCCTGTATTTATGGATTGTAGTTTGTTCCAGATACAGTCAAGTTGACAACCAATAATAGCCACCATAACAGCTCTTACCTGTGTTTGACTCACTTTATTCTGAATCTGGAGTGGGATGGGGCAGGGCAGTAGTATCTGGATTAAGCAATCTAGGGTTTTGATTTGTTTTTCATTTATCCCACTTCTAAGTAGCTTTCTGTAGCATCCAGGGTCTCATTCCTGGCCAGTATTGTGTCTGTTTCATGGCGTGAAACTCTACATCTAAAAATGCCTTTGATGGTTCCTATTCACATTTCATTTTCTTGCTTCACCCTAACTCTCATTTTCCTCCTTTTTCCTATTAGTATTATTGTTCCTGAATGTTCTAGATGCTGGTTTTTATGCAGCTGGTTTATGGTAAGCTTTTGGCCCTTGACATTGTATCCTGTAGAAATGCTTGTCATTTTCATTTTTTCCCTAATGAATTTAAATATTTATTTACCATAACTCATTTTTAAGAAGGAGTTAGAAAATGAAAACTCTCAAGAACTCTCTCTTGTCTTTCTTTCTTAAGGAATCATAGCAGTGCCCACCTCTTCCTGCTGTGAGTCCTTTCTTCATCTTGCTTCCCCACTTAATGCCCAGCTCCTGGCCGTACTCATCCCCATACCAGACCAGAAGCTCACAACCTGGTCTGATAACCCGGCAGGTGCGGTAGAAGATTTTCCTGTGATATTGAAAGGCTACCAGGTTCTGCTCTTCATCATCCCGGGCACAGTTCACATACCTAGAATGGAAGGAAAAGGAAGAAAATACCAGGCAGGCAGCTCCATGTCTGCATTAGCCCCTTACTGGTGTCCAGTGCCTCCACACTATGATGTTTCTAATCCCCTCCCACATTTCAAAGAACCTTCTGTTCTTGTCTATCCCTTTGACATCACGTATATCCTAGCTCCAAGCCCTGTACATCTATCCCAAAGGCCTTTCTTTCCCCCAAGAGCCCAGTTTTCAAAGCTCTGCTTCAGCTCTTCTGTCTCTGCTAGTGACAAAGCAATGACTTATTGCTTCTCTAAATTCTAATCTTATACCTTAAGATTTAAATCTTATAAGTTTATACCTTAGAGCTTGGCACTTTCCATACACTCTGCTTCTAGATTAGTATATTTCATCCTACACTGATCCCAACTTTGTTTGAAAGTTCTCCTCACTACCTGTGTAGGCTACCATAAAAGCTTAAGAGCTCTCTTAGCAAGGCAACACAAAAAATAGGGCTGAAGATATAGCTTGGTTGGAGCACCTCACCTACATATATAGAAGCCTGGGCTGATCCCCAGCACCACGTAATATTGGGTATGGTGCATGCCTATAATCAAGAAATGAGATCAGGAGGATAAGAAATTTAAGTTAATCCTCATAGAAAATGGCTAGAGTGCACAGAATCCAAATCTATATCCTTCCAGAACCCAGTATGGTTGTCTCTGAAGCTAAAGAAACTTCCTGCCCTCACAGACTAAAGGTCCTCTGTTGTCAGTTGTTTCAGTACTGTGTACTTCTCAATATATACAAGACTTACAGTCAAACTTTTAATAAAATATCTGCAACACGCCTCTTGTAAGGACACAAGTTGTATGACCTGCTCAAGTAATAAAATCTATCTTCTGAACTAGGACTCAAATGTTTCATAAATATTGAATACATTGTAAGCCTAGTGTTTTCAGTGCTTTCAGCTCCTTAAGGTTTCCCTTAGTATTCCAATTTTGCTAAGTAGATTTGTGCCTTGATAAAAGTTAATGATAATATTAATTTATTTTTCCTTAATGTCCACAATATAAAAGAAGTACTTTGCAGAGAAAAAAAATGAGCAGAGCGTATGGGAACCACTGAAGGAGTCAGGATGCGAAAGGAAGGAACAAGTCTTATGAGTGACAGTCTTTCTCGGAACCCAGAGACCTAATGGCCTCACCTCATCCAGTTGGCTTGGGACTCATCCTGTCCATCCACATACTCATAGCAGTTTCTTCCCTTGGTGATCTGAGTTTCAGAAAAAAATACATTAAAGCTCCAGGGTGACAATAATGAAATCATGACACCTCATACTCACCAGTGCTCCCTGAGCTGTAGACTCAGCCACTCACAGTGACTGCACATGAAGCTTCTGAGTCATCATGTACACATGTGTTTTCTTTGTCTCTGTACCACATTAGTCATGGTGTCCCTGTCCATAACCTAGTTTGTCACACCAGAAGCACAGAAAGGATGTGGGGAGAAAGAGGATGAAGGGAAGGAGGCATGTCTCACCAGCCAGGAGTATCCACTGTTGGCTGCCTCTTCATCCTCTGTGAGCTGGCCCTCATAGGGGCCAAAGTGCAGACCCACTGGTAGATCAGACGCTTCATTCCACACTCCAAGTCCAGCTTCAGGGATGCCCGATGGACCAATTCTCAGCCCAGGGGGCAGGCTGAGGACTGAGTGGTTGGGATGTCCCCTGTCCACCACACTGTCTTTTACAAATAGTGGAGGCCCATGGTTGGGACAACTGTCGATGAAGAAATTCTGGCACTTCTCACAATCTAAGGTAAGAACAGCAGGGATTGGGGAAGGTGTGTAAACATCCCCAGATCTAAAGGTTTTCAGAAAGAGCACAGCACTCCTGTCACTCTCACAATCTACACCCAAAGTCACTAGAGTAGAGATGATCTGGGCTCCACATGATTAAATGAGTCACTAGACTAAGACATAACTGCCTTCTACATAAGATGGCCTGGTGGACACTTACAGAGGTAGTCATCATCCTGGGGCTCGCTGACCTCTTCATATGCAAGGCCCTTTCTCTCTCGCAGCCTGTACATCCTCACTTCAACATTCTTTTTCCTGAGTTCTGGAGTGGAGAACAAAGGTGACTTAAAGTGTATGAATCTCAAGCATTTGTCCCTGTTTCTTCATGAAATCTTCATGATCTGGGCCTGGTGAGATAGCTCAGCAGTTAAAACACATGCTTTTCTTAAAGAGGACCTGGGTTTGGTTCCCAGCATTCACAGCACGGCTCAAAACCATCTGTAGCTCTGGTTCTAGGTAATCAAATACTCTCATCCCATCTCTGCAGCATACACGGTGGTAGACATTCATATGCATATAAAAATAATTCTTTAAAAAACTAAAATTTATTTTAAAATGTTTTAAAAGAAAATATGTAATTAACTGCCATGTGCTCCCCTTTTAAATTTTTGTTTAAAGGAGCTAAGATCCTATATTCAACTGACAACAGATGTCTAATCTAATTTTAATTTCTGACTCTTCATAATTTCTACTTGCCCACATTTTCTATTTAAAAACTGTTTCATTCACATGTTGATTCATTTATAAAATATTAGTTAAGGGCAGACTCAATTAGGTATTGAGCAAAGGCCTGGGTAAACAGCAAAGAGAGTATTTGGTTCCTTTTGCCACAGAGATTTATTGGATCAGTTACTTTATGCACTTGCTGTGCATACTACTTAATAGAATGCCCACTATCAATGCCACAGCTTAGGTAAGACCAAGTTCAGAGCTTTCTGAAGTTACTACACTGGTCATTCCAGACCATTCTCATCAACCTTCCTAGAGGGATTAAAGTTCCCAAATTATTTACTCTTACTTAATTTTTTTCCAGAGTGCTGTCCGGAGGTATTTCCTTCTTCAGGGACGGACACTGGTTTCTGGGCATGTTCTGAGCCACTTGTTTTCAGCAAATTTCCAGACCCTTCGTTCACATTAGATTTACCACTTAATGGCATCCTAGGTGATTCCTTTAATTAGAGTCACATATAAAAAACAATAGGCATTTCTGTAGTTCTTTAAGTCTTTTTATAAAATTTCACCTGTGATTTTAGTTAATATGTAGAGTGAATAAGGAAGAGACAAGGAAGAACTTAAATGAATGCAGGGCAAGAGGCCATCCGCTAGGCTTTCTCCCCTTAGGCTTCTTTCCAGTTTAAGGGAGGAATATCTGGGAAGGCTAGCTGGAAGATCAACAGAGTTTGCAATGAAGAAGATAAAGCTTACAGAGGGAAAGGGGGCATATCCATAAAGTAAGAAATATTGATCAGATGAGAAATGTAGATTAAACATTGTTGATGTTGATAAAGTAAAAGAAAGTGAGAGCAGAGCAGTGTATCTGGGAAGAAAATGAAGAGATGATAAAATTATAAATTGGCATTTTAGAAATAGTTCTAGATTCTAGAATTAGATTGCTTTTTTTGTTTTGTTTTGTTTTGGTTTTTTTTCGGAGACAGGGTTTCTCTGTATAGAGAAACCCTCTGGAGACCAGGCTGGCCTCGAACTCAGAAATCTGCCAGCCTCTGCCTCCCAAGTGCTAGGATTAAAGGTGTGCACCACCACCACCCAGCAGGTTGCTTTTTTGAGATGGGGTCTCATGATAGAAGCTGGCCTCAATCTCACAGGATTCCTCCTACTTCAGCTTTTCAAGTGCTCCAATTACAGATCTGAGCATAATGTTTAGGATGACATTAAATTTAACTAGTTCTTGTACAAAAATTTTCCACAAAATTCACTAATTTTTTTCATTCATAAGTTTGTATAAATGCTAATTGTTCATTTTTTTTAAGATTTATTTTCATTTCTATTTGTGTGTGTGTGTGTGTGTGTGTGTGTGTGAGAGATAGAGAGAGAGAGAGAGAGTAAGAGAGAGAGAGAGGTGCACAGGTTGTGTCAGGGTCAGACAAGGGCATTCAGTCTCCTGGAGTTGGAGTTAAAGGGCAGTTTTGAACTGTACAGCTAGGAACCAAACTCGGGACCTCTGGAACAACAAGAAGTGCTATTAACCACTGAGCCCTCTCTCCAACCACCCATACATGGTCATTCTTTTTTTTTTTTTTTTTTTTTTTGGATTTGTTTTTCTTCAAGACAGGGTTTCTCTGTATATCCCTGGCTGTCCTGGAGCTCACTCTGTAGACCAGGCTGGCCTCGAACTCAGAAATCCGCCTGCCTCTGCCTCACAGAGTGCTGGGATTACAGGCGTGCGCCACCACCGCCTGGCCGTTCTTTTTTTTTTTTTTTAAAGACTTATTATTTATGTATGTGAGTACACTGTCTATGTATGTGAGTACACTGTCTACACTGTCGCTGTCTTCAGACACTCCAGAAGAGGGCATCAGATCCCATTACAAATGGCTGTGAGCCACCATGTGGGTGCTAGGAATTGAACTCAGGACCTCTGGAAGACCAGAGGGTGCACTTAACCGCTGAGCCATCTCTCCAGTCCCATGATAATTCTTTTTGTGGTACTGAATAGAATATGTACACTTGAATATAATATTAATGTGAGATTACTAGCTTCTCTCATAGCCTCTCCCACAGATGATATTTCAATGGAAATTATTTGCCTATATGAAATCTTACACCCTTCTCTCTTTCCCATTCCAAAACTCACTATATCATTGTATACCTGTGGCAGACCTGGATCTCCTTAAGTGGACTAGGCTGGTCTCAAACTCAGAGTATTCCTTGGGACTCTGTTTCCCATGTAATTACAGGCAAGTGCCACCAGGCCTGATTAAGTCATTTTCTCATTTGTAGATCCCTTGCAATTAAACTTGAAACTTCTAAGCGACAAGAGCTGCTGTTTCTTATCAGAATGAGTCTTTACGAGGGAGAGAATCATATCTCCTTTATATGTGCCATTCAAAGTAAAAATCCTCTGTGTATGTGTAGCTATCCATAGAGTACACTGGTGAATTTCTCACTTTGACATAGGAAAAAAACTGAGGTAGGAACACTCAAGTGAATGATGTTCTTATTAATTCAAATAATGGAGAAGATGAGAGACACTGTGTAGAAGAGACCAGGAAGCTGGACAGTGGTGGTGCACGCCTTTAATCCCAGCACCAAGAGGCAGAGGCAGGCAGATTTCTGAGTTCAAGACCAGCCTGGTCTACAGAGTGAGTTCCAGGACAGCCAGAGCTACACAGAGAAACCCTATCTTGATAAACAAGAAGAAGAAAGAAGAAAGAAGAAAGAAGAAAGAAGAAAGAAGAAGAAGAAGAAGAAGAAGAAGAAGAAGAAGAAGAAGAAGAAGAAGAAGAAGAAAGAAGGAAGAAGGAAGAAGGAAGAAGGAAGAAGGAAGAAGGAAGAAGGAAGAAGAAGAAGAAAAAAGAAGAGACCAGAAGTAGCAATTCCCAGGCCACTTTAAGCCTTCTCCTTTCCTTACCTGTATTTAGATCCATGAGGAAGTTTCCTTGTCTGTAGGATTTGGAAAGCACTTACCTTCTGTTGTTTACTGTGCTTCACCCGGAAAGGCACCCAAGATGGACTGACTGAAAAGGGATAGGAAATCAGGGTTTGAGTTGGTATATAGTTTTACACTTGGGATTCTCACCAGCAACCAAGAATTTCAAATAAGTGAGTGAAGACTTCAAGGATGAAGTTTTCCCAAGGGTGATATGGAAATTATTTCTAAAATATTATTAACCCTATTGGGGGACATTAGTGTTTTTATTTAAGCTTATCCAATTAGACAAAACTCATCTTTGTTTTATGTTCATAAGCTATCTAATGCAGGGGCTGGAGAGATGGCTCAGTAGTTAAGAGCACTGCCTGCTCTTCTGAAGATCCTGAGTTCAAATCCCAGAAATGACATGGTAGCTCACAATCATCTGTAATAAGATCTGACACCCCCTTCTGGTGCGTCTGAAGACAGCTACAGTATACTTAGATATAACAATAAATAAATTTAAAAAATGATTCATTAAAAAAAAGATATTTAATGCATTTTTTTTGTTTTTTTGGATTTGTTTTTTTCAAGACAGGGTTTCTCTGTATAGCCCTGGCTGTCCTGGAACGCAACTCTGTAGACCAGGCTGGCCTCGAACTCAGAAATCCGCCTGTCTCTGCCTCCCAGAGTTCTGGGATTGTAGGTGTGTGCCACCAATGCCTGGGCAATGCATTTATTTTTAAGTAAATAAGCCAATCAACCTGTGACAAAGAAAAACAATGAATAAAACAGGAACAAGGAGACATTATGTATATACAAAAAGGTCATTTGATAAAAGGTCAGTTTCAGTATCAGTCTTAATAGTGAAAAATTGAAATTCTTTCCTCTAGAATCACAAGAGACATGCAAGGATTCTAATTCTTGCTATTTTCATTCAATATAACCAGAAGTCCTGGTTAGAATAAGTAGGTCAAAAAAGATATACAAGTCATCTAACTTGGAATGAATAAATAAGTAAATAAATAATCTCTTTTTTACAAATTACATTGTCTTATACACAGAAATCCCTTAAGATTTCACTAAAAATTGCAGGATATAAAATAAACATTTAAAAATCAGTTGTGTTTTTATATACCCACAATAAACAATCCAGGAAGGAAATTTAAAAAAAAATCACATCTACAATGATTAAAATAATAAACTATTTAGTAGGAAAGTAAAGGATGTAAAAGATTTGAACATAAAAAAATGACAATACTTCTTTAAATAATATTAAGACTCAAAGAAAGGGAAAAATAGCTCATGTTCATGGTTTATAAGCCAATGTTATAAAAGTTTATATTATCTCAAATGATATATAGATTAAATTTATTCCCTATCAAAATGCCAAAATGCTGTGTTTTGCTTAATTAAAAAAAAAGGAAGTTTAAGCCGGGCGGTAGAGGCACACACCTTTAATTCCAGCACTTTGGAGGCAGAGGCAGGCAGATTTCTGAGTTTGAGGCCAGCCTGGTCTACAGAGTGAGTTCCAGGACAGCGAAGACTATACAGAGAAACCCTATCTCAAAAAAACCAAAAAAAAAACAAACAAACAAACAAACAAAAAAAACAAAAACCCCCCAACCCCCCCCCCACCCAAAAAGCAAGTTTAATATTGGCTCTTAAGGGAATCAGAACAGCCAAGAGAATCTTAAAAAAAAAAAAAAAACCTAAGATAACAACATGTTTTAAGGAATTATATCTAAGGCATGGAACTATGAAACCATTAGAAGAAAGCTAGACTAAAATCTGCATAACATTGGAAACAATTAATTTTCTTGGTATAACACCAAAAAAATTAAGCAAAAACAGAGAAGTAGGATTACATTAATCTTAGAAACATCAAATGGAACAACAAATGAAAAGGATAACCTAAAGAATAGAAGAAAGTATCTGCAAAGTGTATATATATATATATAAATATATATGGGGTTGGTATCTAGAATACTCAACAACCACAACATCAATACAAAGTAAGTCAAAAATAGGTGATTAGACTCGAGTTTGTTTTTATCAAATCAACTTATATTTTTTATTCAAATTCTATTTTCTAACATATTTGAAGATGAAGCTATTGGAAGCTAATTATGGCAAGATGACACCTGAAGAGTGTAGCCCCATAATTGATTAGTTCTTTCATAGGTAGAGATCCTATGAACACATGCCTATGTGTGTTCTACACACAAACACACATAGTTCATGTGAATACACGGCTGAGATCTCTTATACCCAAAGAAGAAGCCATTGTTGAAACCTGACAAGGCAGCACCCCCATTTTGGATGTCTAGCCTCCAGAACTGTAAGAACTATATTTCTGCTTAAATATTTAGCACATGATATTTTGTTGACAGCTCTTTAGCTACCTAATTAATACAATGAGCACACATTTCTCCAAATATTTAAGTGGCCAACAAGCATAGAGAAAGATTCTCAATACAATTAATCATCAGGGAAATGAAAATTAAAATCCCAGTGATGTATTTTTACTCTCTAGGATGCATGCATGCATATATATATGTGTATGTGTGTGTGTGTGTGTGTGTGTCTGTGTGTGTGTGTCTGTATATATCACAAGAGGTAATGACAAGGATGAGGACAAATTGGAATGCTTGAATGACCACCTTTGGTGGGAATATAAAATGGTACAGCTACAAGAAATAGTAAGTCCCTCAAACATTAAAATAGAATTACTTTATGATTCATATTTCTTTATGTGCATTTTTTTTGAGACAGGGTTTCTCTGTGTAGCCCTGGACAGTCTCCTGACTGTCCTGGAACTCACTCTGTAGACCAGGCTGGCCTTGAACTCAGAAATCTGCCTGCCTCTGCCTCCCAGGTGCTGGGATTACCGGCGTGTGCCACCACCACAAGGCTATTAAAAAGTGAAAATAAGATCTTGAAGAGACATTTGCTCATCCATGGTCATATTTACATTATTAATAATAAGCAAGCAGACTACAGACTAGGTAAGGTGCTTATGCTAACTACTTTGGGTTTGATATTTCTTGTTCATGCCCAGATTTGTATATATTTCATATTTATTGATTTTATAAATAGTATATAGTCTTCATGTATTTTAGAATGTACAGGAATAGCTTCTCACTATTAATTTTGCATTGCATCTTGTTTGTTTGCTGTTAGGTGAAAAAAAAAACAGTTTTCAGAAGTTAATTCTGAGACATTTTTGAAACCTCAGTCTGGGTTGGTTTCCGATGGGAACTTCTAAATCCACCTGACTCCTCGCCCCTTCTAAACCCTCCTAGTGCCTCCTCACCTGGCTGCTTAGGCGTCCACTCCTCATCAGAATCCTCGCTGTCGTTTATCTGGAGCTTGATCTCTTGCCTTTGGTAACACATGAAAGCTGGTCTAGGGGCTCTGAGACCTGAAAAGAAGCAACATGTTCCTCTGAAAAAGGAAGCGGGCCCTAGAGGATGGAACCAAAGGATCACAAGGCCAGGTAGGCTCTGGGTGTGGAGATGAGATCTCTATAGGGCCAGTGCTAACATGGGGACACACACACACACACACGTTTCCTCTAAACGTGTCTCCATTGGGAACTGTGCCACTCTAGATACCCGGGAGAACACTAACATAACTTGGGAACATGGGAATTGGAGACTGTTTTTTTTTTTTTTTTTTTTTTTTTTTTTTTTTTTTTTTTATCTAGGCTGGTTTAACCCAAGACTTCTCGTTACCTATAGAAATCAGCATTTTATAGTTCCTTTTCACATTTCTATAGCGAATTTTCTCCCACTCTCCCATCTCTTCCCATTCTTCTTTGGAGAAGTATATGGAAATGTCTTTGAACTCGTCTTTGACCTGGAGGGGAAAAAAAACAAAAACAAAAAACGGAACTTGCTGGGCTGAGCTTGGGACCCTGGAATGTGGTCTCAGTGACCAAGGTTTTCCTCCCATTCCCAGAAGCCTCCTTAAGTAAATACTGGATGCTCACGATGACAGAGCAGTTGCTAATGAGCCTTTCCTCTCTCACATATCGGGACCCACCATCTTGTCGTAGGAAGAGCCATATGGCGGTGTAGACCAAGGGTCTACGGTACTCAAGGCTGTTTGCCTCCGCCCACCCCACGATGCTCCTGACTCTAGGATAACTTTGTTCTACCTTGGGTTGCCACTCGGGTTTCGCCGCATCTCCTTCAGGATGCTTCTCTTCCAGCTTGTTGGTGTCCATGGTGCAGGACGTTTCCCTGGAGAGGTCCAGGGTCCTACGGTCCTGTGGATGGAGAAGTAACTAAGGGCCTAGGCGAGCAGGGACGCCCGCCTGTCAGCACATGGGATGCTAGCACATGGGATGCCAGCACATGGGATGCCAGCACATGGGATGCCAGCACATGGGTAGGCGCTGGAGGCTGGAATCCCTGCAGCCTACACACTAGATCCCGAGGTCTAGTACACTGGTGCAGGTGCAATGATGCTGGGCTGAGCCCCAAACCCAGGCGCCGACCCTCCCTCCGGGTCAGCGCCTGCGACAGCACGTGAAGGTTCTTCCCGCCAACTGGGGTCCCCACCCCACCCCCGCCCCCGCCCCCACTTGCTCTTCCTCTGGACCAAGCAGCCCGTCACGGTCTGAGAGATGCTTTCAGGTAGACGGATTCGGGAATCCTGAGGACGAGGGACTGAAGTCCCTCTGGTGACAAAGATGGAACCCTCTGGCTGAGACTTTGATTTAGGGAACCTCGGGCTGAGGATCGGGGTTCATGGGACTGCGCTGGAGGAGCCTTTTCAGGCTGCGAAATGAGGTTTGGAGACTCGCGGACTGCGGCGAGCTTGGACGGCCGTGTCACGAAGATTTGGGCTTCGTCGCGTCGGAGGTGTGAGAGCATGTTGGACTTACGGAAGCGTATCTTAGAGCGACAGGTCCTCAGACTGGGGGCGTTTGGGGTCTCCACGCCGAGAGTCCAGGTTTCCGGTCTGGAAACTCGGTCTCCCTGAGGCGAGCTACGCCGGTTCCTCAGGCAGAGGGGGGGCTGGCGCCGCACAGGTGCGTTTGAGGTGACCGGGTGTGTGTGTGCGTGCGTGGGAGCGCGTGTCACACTGAGGGGCTCCGAATCTAATTTCGGGGGCACGGGGTCTCACGGGCTGAGCCTAGAAAGTCGCGCTGCTCTTGAAGGTCTGTCTCGCCTGTACTCATGGTCCGGAATCCTGTGGCTCTGCGGCCACCGCCTGCGTTCTTCCCGCCGCGGAGTTCCGAGGCTGACTGACTCGAGACTCCACCAATTGACAGACAGCTGGCCGAGGGGCGGGAACAAGGAAAGTGGAGGGCGGAGCTCTGTCTGTCAGTCGGGGTGCAATTCCTGCCCCTTGGGCTTTCGTCAGGATGCCCCGCCCCTCGCTGGGATTGCCAGGCCCCTGCACGAATCAGGTGGTGGCCAGCGCGCAGGCGCACACTTGTTCTCCGCGCAGCGTCCGTTTCTCCGTTTCCTTTTGGCAGGATGTGTTCCCTGACCTGTGTCTGTCCTATCTACAAAAGGTCTTAAAACCATGGAGCAGAGCTTTAAGTGCTTAGGTCTGCTCTAGGGTACGGTTTCACTCAGTCTCCACTTGGAGCTGGACGCTGGGAAGCCGGGGGCTGAGGGTGGGACCGGAAGTCCAGCTTTGGCAGGAGTACCCCGAGTTCAAGTCCCGCCTGAGATAAGTAGCGAGATCAAAAGTATCTACAAAATCAAAACAAATATGGCTCGCCGGAAAATAACCTAAAAATCAGGCTATGAAAGGTTTTTTTGGTTTTTTTTAAAAGATTTTTTTTATTCATTTCATGTATGAGTACACTGTCGCTGTCTTCAGACCCCAGAAGAGAGCATCCGATTCCATTACAGATGGTTGTGAGCCACCCTGTGGTTGCTGGGATTTGAACTCAGGACCTCTGGAAGAGCAGTCAGTGCTCTTAACCGCTGAGCCATCTCTCCAGCCCCCAAAGAGGTTTTTTTTTTGTTATTTTTTTCTATTTAAAGAGCCTCTAATTTAACAATAACCTTAATAAGCATGTAGGTTTACTAAAATTTCGTGACATGCTAGAAGAGTGCCTTGGTTAATATAAATCGTCATTAATAGAAATCAGTTTACACGGGTGGAGGTGGTGGAGAGATGGCGCAGTGGTTAAGAGCACCTGACGCTCGCTCTCGCAGAGTCCACACATTCTCATCCAGCACCATCGCTGGGGCAGCTCACAGCCTTTACCCCGTAACTCCAGTCCACGAGATCTGATGCCTTTTTCTTGACTTTATGGCTGTCTACATTTACATGGTGCAGTTACATACACTCAGACCTGCGAAAATACACATAAAAGGTCTTATAAAACGAAATTAATTTAAACTTTCTAATGATAAGAATACGAGTGAGTTCCCAGGACAGCCAGGGCTACACAGAGAAACCCTGTCTCGAAAAAAACAAAAATAAAGAGAAAACAAAACAAAACAAAAAAGAGTACAAACTACTCGCTGCTAGTGCAAAATAAACAGGGACAGGTGCGACTCCCCAACTCTAGTTTGACTTTCTCTTCAATTCTGCCTCCTAAGCAATATTAGACTTTTAAAGATATATACAGTTCATGAGATTTAAGAACGTTTGATAGTAGCCAGGTGGTTGTGGTGCACGCCTGTAATCCCAGCACTTGGGAGGCAGAGGCAGGCAGATTTCTGAGTTCAAGGCCAGTCTGGTCTACAGAGTGAGTTCCAGGACATCCAGGGCTACACAGAGAAACCCTGTCTCAAAAAACCAAAAAGAAAAGAATAAGAAAAAAGAACGTTTGATAGTGCCATGAACGCACTGTTTATTGGCTGCCATAAGTTTGAAATATGTAGACACAATCAGCTTAAATCTATGACCGACTTCTTAG
Organism: Apodemus sylvaticus; assembly: GCF_947179515.1. NCBI lineage: Eukaryota > Metazoa > Chordata > Mammalia > Rodentia > Muridae > Apodemus > Apodemus sylvaticus. Next base: position 49,498,568 of record NC_067494.1, read on the forward strand.
TTCGTCTCTCACTAAGTTGTCGGTCTAAAACTTGCAGAGATTGTCTGGGATAAATCTATTTAAAGAACTGTCACAGTAGATGTAAAATCTAAACAAATTAGGAGCTTGACTACCCACATAATGGTGGCAGGAGGAAGCAGACTGCATAAACTTGTCCTCTGACCTCCATATATATATACAGTGTGGCATGCAGGAAAACACACACACACACACACACACACACACACACACTCAGGCAATGAACTGAAAACAGCAATGGAAAGAAGCAGATTAACAATTTGTAAATGCCTGTTCAGATATATAGGAAAATAGTAAGTTCAGGTACATGGGAATTAGGTTATTCTAAAACTCAAATGAATCTCCACAAAAGACAGATGTCTAAGACTGATTTTTTTTCTTTTTCTTTCTTTCCTTCCCCCCCTCCCCCAAGACAGGGTTTCTCTGTATAGCCCTGGCTGTCCTGGAAGTCACTCTGTAGACCAGGCTGACCTTGAACTCAGAAATCCACCTGCCTCTGCCTCCCAAGTGCTGGGATTACAGGCGTGCGCCACCACCGCCTGGTGAGATTGATTGTTAATAAAAGCAAATCTGAGGAACTCTTGATTTCCTGCAGCGGGGAGGCAAATCTACAGACAGGGCTCTGAAATTCATTTTAAGAATAGGCAAGAGGCTGGAGAGATGGCTCAGAGGTCAAGAGCATTGACTACTCAGGAGAGATCCTGAGTTCAATTTGCAGCAACCACGTGGTGGCTCACAACCATCTGTAATGACATCTGGTGCCCTCTTGTGGCATGCAGGCAGAATACTATGATATATAATAAATCTTAAAAATCAAACAAAATAGTCAAGTTCAGCTGGGACTGGTGGCATAACTCTATACGACCATCTTCTTGGGAGCTCAGAGAAGGAAGAAGCAGAGTTAGTCGAAGTATTCACTGAGACTTCATCATAGCAGAACTCTGTGCTGTTCCATTTTTTATAATGATCCCCAAAAACATTCCTCAGTTAATGCCATAAACATTAATCTTCCTCTTATAAAGACTCAACTATCAGCACATACCGATGTAGAAGAAACTCAATCTAACAGAATTGATTTAATGAAGCAATCGTTAATAGATTTGCTTAGGAGACATTAAAGCAGAAAAAGTAGAACTTAGCCAAGTGAAAGCTAATAAAACACCCCAAAGATAAGTAACGCCACCCAGGAATGTTAAAGATAAACAAAATTAACAATGCTAGAATGTTTGTTCACCAAGATTGCCAGCTGTTAGGCCCACCCCAAAGAACGTGTTCTAACAGGCAGTTCAACGTTCACAGTCATCATTAAGTTCTGGTCTTCCAGTAAGTCCTCTATGCTCTTATTAAGAAAAACATAATTGGCTCAGTGGTTAAGAGCACTGACTGCTCTTCCAGAGGTCCTGAGTTCAAGTCCCAGCAACGCCATGGTGGCTCACAACCATCTGTAATGAGATCTGATGCCCTCTTCTAGTGTGTCTGAAGACAACTACAATGTACTTACATAGAATAAATAAATCTTTAAAAAAAAAGAAAGAAAGAAAAAGAAAAACATAATTCTTCTATGTGAGCAAGATGACCCTGGGTAACAACTGTTTGAAAAAGAACAATACTGATATACTTAAGAAATAATCCTGACAATATTTCAGCTGTGTAATTTTCCATCGGTCCAAGTGGCCATACATAAGTTCTTCTGTCTTCATTCAAACTGTTCACAGTGTAACCTCAGTCTGAGATTTAAGGATGACAACATATGTAAAATGCAAACGCATAAGGTACTTATATATTAGTGAAACATTCTATTTAAGGCCGGATCTTCCTTGAGCATTAGCCAGTGGACAAATATCATTAAAGAGCTTTCCTTGTCTCTAAGTGTTCAAAGTCGTTAGGATACGTGAAACCATTTTGTATGACTTGGAATAATGTCATGCTTCTGAGATGCGCTAAGGAGCCAATCACAAGGTAGCTCCCTCCTATAGGAGCCAAGCCTAACGCAGGCTGTGATATGTTAATGAATCAACCCTAACCTGTGAGCCCTGATGGGAAGGACTACTGTAACGATACAAAAACTCCGACTTTGGTGCTGGCCCCAGGATCTCACTGCTGTGTTCCCAAAACATTCCATGTCAGACCCATGGCTTATTTCCAATGGCAAAGGAGCCTTCCTGGCACTGTAAAGTGTGAGAATCACCGAAGGAAGACTCCAGGTTCAAATAGGATGTGAAAGCCAAGAGTGTTTATTCTGCAGAAAGAACACTATGGGGGATGGGGGTGAGGGTCAACCATTCATACAAAATGTCGACCCCAAGAGGACCTTGCAAATTCCTTTTATGCTGAGCTAGGGGGATTTCCTGGAAGAGTTAGGTCATCTCTACTATGATTGCCTAGGTAAATAGCAGTTATATTAGCACATTTTTGATTGGTTGCTATCTTAGTTTTCTATATTAGTTTTATCATTTTGGTGAGGCCTTAAAGAAATTCCAGGACTTAGCCCCAGGCTTCTCTACCCTTTCAGCCAAATGTCAGGGCTATCCTTTATTAAAGACCCATTGTCTGTCACTCCTGGAGAAGCCTTGTTTGCTTCCCTGGGAAACTGAATTTTTTTTTCATCCCCAAGGTTTCAGAGGTCTCAGCGCCACTGCCAAGTTCACACATGCCTGCTTTGTTAGAACTCACATGATTCGCTCAAGGATCTTCTGGAACAGTACAGTCCTCCTAGCCTGCCACAGCCGAAGGACTTCCCTGAGGATGCAGGTTACGTCCTGAAGCACACTCACCAGAGAGGATTCCCAGTGGCAGCCTTATAGCGTTCCCTACCAGACATCTTCCCATTTGGTGAGAAGGCTGTTTACACGAGATGGCTGTAATGCTTATAATAGCACAGCATTATAAGGAATGTTTGTATGTGGCCTTCTTGGAGTAGGTATAGCCTTGTTGGAGGAAGTGTGTCACTCAGGGGTGGGCTTTGAGGTTTTATATGCTCAAGTTGTTCCCATTGTGGCACAAGTCTCCATCTGCTGCCTAACGACCAAGAACTCTCAGCACCTGCTCCAGCACTGTGTCTGCCATGGTAGTGCCGTGACGATAACGGACTAAACCCCTGACACTGTTAAGAGAGCCTCAATTAAATGTTTTCCTTTATAAGAGTTTCCCTCATCATGGTGACTCTTGACAGCAATAACACTAACTAGAACAGACTAAAACTTGGGAGGCAGAGGCAGGCGGATTTCTGAGTTCGAGGCCAGCCTGGTCTACAGAGTGAGTTCCAGGACAGCCAGGGCTACACAGAGAAACCCTGTCTCGAAAAAACCAAACCAAACCAAACCAAAACAAAACAAAAAAGGACAGAACTAAAGTCCAGATTCACACAAAACACAATTCACATCCAAGTTTGTTGGTTGGTTGGTTTAATAAAAACTCACTCACAGCTCAGTGGGAGGATCATCTTTAGTCATTCTTAACACCAGGAACATAATGACACAGGTACTTTATCATCCTGGCTTCCCAATATGTGAAATGATAAACCTGAAGTTACTCATTTTTTAAAAAAAGAATTATTTAGTTTATATATGTGAATACACTGTAGCTGTTTCCAGACACATCAGAAGAGGGCATCGGGTCCCATTACAGATGGTTGTGCCACCATGAGGTTGCTGGGAATGAAGTCAGGGACCTCTGGAAGAGCAGTCAGAACTCTTAAATTGCTGAGCCATCTCTCCAGCCCCATGAAGTTATTTTTAAAGTTAAGGATGGCAAGAAATAGCTCCTATCTAGAAGTCTTGGTACAAAGAGGCATGTTCGTAGTCTGCAGAAGTACCATTGCTCATCTCTGTGGTAAGAGACATGGATCAATTAATGGAAAAGATACAGGTCTCCAGATAAGGAAGTCAAAGAAAATTAACCTGAGGATAAGAATTCTATTCTTTGCCGGGTGGTGGTGGTGAATGCCTGTAATCCCAGCACTTGGGAGGCAGAGGCAGGCGGATCTCTGAGTTATAGACCAGCCTGGTCTACAGAGTGAATTCCAGGACAGCCAGGGCTACACAGAGAAACCCTGTCTTGAAAAAAGAAAAAACAAAAGACAAACAAACAAACAAAAAAAGAATTCTATTCTTAACTCATGTTATTTCGCTCTGATGACTTCGGGCAGGATCTAGTCTTTTGCAGGCTTTTGATATGCTCAGATCTCCACTGGCCAGTAGCCACATTTTACTGTCATGACCACTGAGTAGCTCAAAACCAAACAGCTTGTTTTATCACAGCAAGAGAGAGAGAGGGAAGCCAAAAATGTCACAGAAGGTAGAGATCACAGTTATGACAGAGCAGTTATCTTTTTCGGTGAATCTCATTTCCAGAGAAAAGCCAATAGATCCAGTACACAAGTATAGCACATAAAGGGGGTGGGACCAGGAAGTGAGGTTTATTGATAGTTATTCCATAAACTGCATACTATATGTAAATGCTATGACAAAATTCTAAGTGTTTTCTGAATTGAAGTCTCCCTTCCCAAAGCTAGGTGTGACTTTAATTTGGAAGCAAGGTCATGCTGATGGAATTAACTCCATTAAACCTAAGTTTTATTGGAATACTAAATGTTCTTATTCAGGTGTGGCTACCATATATATAAGACTACCAGGTGTGATGGAACTATTTAACCTGCACCATGTTAGTAGGCAGCTTAAAGAGATGGAAAGCAGAAAAAGAGACAGCAGCATGGCCTTCGATAGACAGGACCATGTTTATTGGCACTATAGTGAGTGGTGGGCACACTCAGACGTGTGGGAGAGTGATTGCCTTCAGAAAAGATGGCCACTACCAATAACAGGATGGAAGTGATTGTAGCACATAACTTACATGTATTCCTGTGGTTCCTCTCTTCCAGAGCTGCCAGCCAAAGTCTAGACAGGTGTCTCAGCAGATAACAAGGCTACGCGTAATCTTGTAGAAACCTGTTTTATAGGGGAGACACTGCATTATCCCAAACTTAAGGGGCTATAAAAACAACAGGGAATTGGGGGCAGATGTTTCCCTAGCCGATTCCTGCTGAGGTATGTCATTGCTGGAGGTGGGCAGCTCTGGGTCTGTGGAAGAGGGGTCCTTTGGCCACTTAGCAGGAGGAGAGTTTTAACTCATTGACTAAGATGGATTATACCATTGTCATCCTGCATTCCTGGGGAGACAGACAGGAGGAAGAACTGGATGGCTCATGGCTCACTAGTTTCTGTTTTCAAGGGTCACCAAACTACTTTCAGGGGTTCGAGGGCACCGATCTCTGTCTAACTGTTTCAAGCTGACAGAAGATTGATGAGAGGGCAGAGGAGCAGCAGTTAGGGTGCCTCTGAAGACGTCCATCCCAGGGGCCATGGTAACTGGCAAAGATCCAGAACGTAAGTCATGAGGTAATAATAACTGTACAACTTTGTAGAGAACATTAAGAGACAAAGTTAGTGAAGAAAATTTTTATGTCAAGATCAACAGAACTTAATATAAGGTTAAATACAAACTTATCAAGAGTTAAATGTAATTGTACAAATGGCTGGCACGTGTACTAGCATTCTGTAGAGGGATACAGTGATTATAATAGCTGCATAAAGAACAATCACCTGGAAGCTGTGTAAAAGGAAGTCAGTTAAATTAAGCATCTAGTTGATAATTTAAAAGAGAAGGAGAATGCTACTGAACCATTTTTATAGGATTGTCTAGCAAAGTCCTGAAGATATTGCTTGGGAATTCTGAATAACTTTCCAAAACTGTGAGTTTGGTGATTGTAGCTGACAACCTCTTTTAGTCAGGGTGTGGATCCTAGAATTAGCTTTCGCTAAGATTTGCCAGGGTAAAGGGAATGACCGATTGAACCAGCATGCAAGTCACATACAAGTCAGGTGATGGGCTTAGGTACAACGTTGCCCTGTTCCCAGACGGCCTCCTCACACATCAGTACTGGAGACACAGCGGGCAGAGGACGTGCTATTTGTCCCTCTCTTGTTTTAGAGGATGTGGATTCAGACTCTGAGATCTTCCATTCGGCAAAGGAATCCTTCTCCCTGTCATGTGAGACATGAGTAGTAGTTCATCTTTTATATTAATAAGGAGGAGATTTTCCTCGGTTGGCCAGCACAGCCAGAGCTGGTCAGGCCTACACAGCAGTGGGCAGAAGTTGCAGGCTTCTGGTAGGTTTTACCTCCCTTTGTATCCTGTCCTGTAATGCAACTTACTCTGGAGGGACTATGCTTTATCCAAGAGATCTTGGGACATCTTGCCATGTAAGTATATTACAAATTTAAACCGTTTTACTCATTCATCCAATTCTTCATAACCAGCTTTTCCAAAATATGTATTTGATTTTGAATATTATTTAACCTTAAACTTTAAGTTTATTTTAAATTTGTTTTGACTTATTTGTCAAAATAAGGCTTAATTTTAACTACATATACAAAAGACTGTACACTAGGAGGTATAAAATGGTCTGTCCCTCCAAGACCGTCTCTGTAAATGAATTACATTTATACTTACCATGCCTACAAACATGTTTAAAGTTCTGAGCACATTAAAGAAATTGATCATTTATAAGGTGACTGACTATTAACTTGTATGTCTTAGTTATCTTTCAGATTACAATAAGTTATTAACCCCACCAAGCCCCCCCCACACAGGTATCTTGCCAGGGTCCTGCTCCTGGCTGTTTCTAGCTGTTTATCAACAGGTTCCCCCCTAAAGGAGATAAGGAGTCAGCCAGGAGAGAGAATGAGTCAGGCACAGGTGGTTTGGGGGAATCTCCCAGGTCTGAATCTCAGAAGTGCAATCAGGCGCCTCTTTGTCTACGTTGATTTCACAGAACAAAGATAGACTAATGAACATCCATGAAGTACCGGTTCTCTGTTTGATTTCACGTCATATGTTCAGGGTTACATGTTCAGTTACAATTAGAAAGTACAAATAGAACAGATTTTATTTTTTATTATCAGTCCTATAACTCCAATCTAAAGAATCTAAAGAATGTTTCCCAAAATACTCACAGGAGCAATTATGGAGATAAAGTGTGGAGCAGAGACTGAAGGAAAGGCCTCCCAGAGACTGTCCTACCTGGGGATTCATCCTATAAACAGTCACCAAACCCCGACACTATTATGTTGGCAAGAAGTGCTTGTTGAAAGGAGGCTGTTATGGCTGTCTCCTGAGGGGCTCTACCAGAGCCTTACAGATACAGAAGCAGATGCTAGTAGCCAACCGTTTGTACTGAGTGTGGGGTCCCCAATGGAGGAGTTGGAGGGCAGACTGGAGGAGCTGGGCGAGTGGGTTGCAGCCCCATGGGAAGAATGACAATGTTGTTGCCCCAGGACTCCCAGGGACTAAATCATCAACCAAGGGGTACATGTGGTTCCAGTCAAAAGTGAGGCAGAGGACAGCCTTGTCGGGCATCAGTGGGAGGAGAGGTCCTTGGTCCTCTAAAGCTCAATAGATGCCCCAGTGTAGGGAAATCGAGGGGGGTAGGTGGAAATGGGTTGGATGGAGGGGCATATTCTTGAGGCGGGGTGGGAGGATGGGTTGAGGGTTTTCGGGGAGGAGGGAAACTGGAAAAGGGTATAACATTTGAAATGTAAACGAAGAATATATTCAATTAAAAAAAGATTTAAAAAAATGTATCCTCCAAAGCAAACACATTTATTGTATGACAGCCTGCTTTTAGGCTGGCAGTGTTTGGAGTCTGAAAGTACTCCAGACAAACAGAAAATATCTGAACCAATCTTTTTATGAGTAGCAGATACTGATACCTAACTTCTTTTGCTACATGTTTCATCATCTATGTCATAAAGTAGGAAACGTTTATTTTAGTCAATCTATCGTATTTACTGAGTTCTATTCCTCAGAGGTGTACCCTGTAGGACCCCCTATCTTTAAACTATATTCTCAGAGATCTCTAAGTATATAATAAAAAGAGGCCCTGAATCTGTAACCTATTCTCTTGACCAGTCAGAGTTTGTCAGTTGGCTTACCCATCACCAGTTTTACTGTTTGAGTTTGCACAGGGGCAGAGACCCCAGGAAGATTCCTGGAGTGATGGCCTCACCTAGCTCTGTGCTTATCTGTGCCTAATGTTGTCCAGGGCATAAAGAAGACTCCAAATAGGGCCAGATAAAGTTAATTTTAAGATTTTCCTAGAAAGACTCGGACATAATCTTCTCAGGAAAAGACATTAAAACTGATTGTAATGCAAAGTCCCCAGGATTGCAATACACAAGGACCAAACCCCCAAAGTGCGAGACAGAAAGACAGTGCTTGCAGCCTTTGGCTCTGCTCTGCTGTAATAGTGTCAAACTGTGCTGCTGGCTTTGGGGATGTCCCTGATTCCAGTGGATATGTCATATTACCCATACCCAGAATACATTTGAATCTCTAAGACCAAATCCAGTGATCTCATATCTATAACCAATTAGAGTGTATGTGTAACCGTTTGGGCTTTTCAACTGTCCAATCCAGTTCCCAAATAATGACACAGAGGCCTATTGATTGATGAATTAATTCCCAGGCCTTCAGCTTGGCTTGTTTCCCAACTAGTTAGTAACTCAGTTAACTCATTTACTGTTCTATGTCTGCCGCGTGGCTAATTACCTCTCCTCAGTTTCATGCATCGAACTTCCTCCACATCTCGGTGGCGAATATTGCTGCATCTCCCTTTCCCAGAGTTCCTGATTCTGGCGGATGTTCTACGCTTAGCCTCTCCTGCCTTGCTATAGGCCATGCAACTCTTTATTGACAGGTGAAGTTCTTACGCGGTACATAAGAGACTGTCCCTGCGCAGGCGTCTTCAGATAGGAGCAGACAACTTGAAAGCTTAACAAGCTTTTTTATATTTATTTATTTATTTATTTTGGTTTTTTGGATTTGTTTTTTTTTTTTTTTTCCGAAACAGGGTTTCTCTGTGTAGCCCTGGCTGTCCTGGAACTCACTTTGTAGACCAGGCTGGCCTCGAACTCAGAAATCCGCCTGCCTCTGCCTCCCAGAGTGCTGGGATTACAGGCGTGCGCCACCACCACCTGGCTCACCAAGCTTTTTTATAAAGATAAGTCCTGGATATGTTCAGGCTTGTTGGTACAGAAACTAAGAGTCTTAGCCTATCTTAGTTAAGGATGGTAAAGAGATGAGCAGTATTATCCAGGTTTAGCAGGCATTCCAGTTCTGGGTGTGGTTGTAAACAGGAACTGGAACATCATTGAGTCTCAAGACAAAAGGGGCTCCCATAACCCGCCCCCCAACCTAACAGAGGCACTCTGAGTTAGGTTTCATGGGCTGCTATCTTATCAGGGTTTCTATTCCTGCACAAATATCATGACCAAGAAGCAAGTTGGGGAGGAAAGGGTTTATTCAGTTTACACTTCCATACAGCTGTTCATCACCAAAGGAAGTCAGGACTAGAATTCATGCAGGGCAGGAAGCAGGAGCTGATGCAGAGGCCATGGAGGGGTGCTGCTTACTGGTTTGCTCAGCTGGACCACCAGCCCAGGGATGGCCCCACCCACAAGGGCCCTCCCACCTTGATCACTAATTGAGAAAATGCCTTACAGCTGGATCTCATGGAGGCATTTCCTCAAGGGAGGCTCTTTTCTCTGTGATAATTTCAGCTTGTGTCAAGTTGACACACAAAACCAGCCAGTACAGTCACCTTGTCCTGTCCTAGTGTTTTCAGTATGTTGCACGTGTGGTCTGGGAGATGGAGTGTGGTCTCCCACATAGAAAGTCAGACTATATCAGAACTATACTGTGGGGAGAGATGGGAAGAAAGGGAGAAGAAAGAAAAATGGCTGCCTCAGAGAAATGGTGGCCCTACCAGCCCACTCAGCCCAGGACCCTCAAGCATCTGAGAGCCCGGGAGGGTGTGGGTGACTAGTGGGTTCAAATTCCCTTCCTGGGTCTTGGCACCACACGTTAGATTTCTAAGGCAGTTTAAAGAGACAGAAGACAGAAAAACAGACAACAGTCTGATTTTGATTGACCAGACTGAGTCTCTATGGACACACACACACACAGAGCTGTTTGAGATTGTGGGAAAGAAATGGCCATGACCTTTTATGGGTAGAAGTGGCTGCAATATGTAGCATACATTTCCTCCCATAGTCCCTCCCTTCCGGAATGGCCTGCCCAAGGTGAGATAAACTGTCTCAGCAAATAATGAGCAAGCTTGTCTGTAATCTTATAGGAAACTTGCTTAACAGGAGAAACACTCCATCAGTACACACCTTTAATCCTAGTACGTGGGAGGCAAAGGCAGGTGGCTATCTGTGAGTTGAAGTCCAGCCAGGGCTACATAGTGAAATCCTGTCAGGGGGAAGAAAAATCTGCCCTGAAAATGGCATTTACCAGTCAGTGAGGTAAGAATCACCACGTGTTCCTCTTCCCATAATCTATTGCAACCTTGCGTACCCAAAGCTTTGGATTGAAAATACAGTGACATGTTACTTTTTATATTCCTGTTTGGCTAGGTGTTCTGTTCCAGGGAGTGTTAAAGTGGGATTGCTCCCAAGGATACATTCAATGAGAAACCTGACTGGTGCACTTTGATATTCCATGTGACCGCCCCCTCCACACATTTTCCCATACCACAAGCTGTTCTACACGATTTTTTTCTCAAGTAATAGGATCTAGAACTTTTTACAGTGTGATTTCTGGATTTCCGCATGGAGTTTTTTCAAGAAAAGTACCTTGAATGTTTAAACCCTTGAGAAGTCTTATCACACGACTAATCTCATTGTCGTAAAGAAATTAGTATTGAGAGACAAAGTTTGGGAGAACACATCAGCCTGCCACAGGTTCTGGTTCATAGCCATGTATAAACCTTCTTTAAAACAAGTAAGATGGTGCCAAAGGACTGGCTCAACAGAGGGCATCTTCAGTCTGGTGAATAAGGAAAGCAGAGTGGAACCTGACTTCTTATCCCTGCCAGTCCCACTCGAGTCAGCTGGCCTGGCCCTATCTTAAAAAGAGAGTTTAGAAACAACAGCAGCAGCCGGGCGGCGGTTGTGGCTCACGCCTGTAATCCCAGCACTCTGGAAGGCAGAGGCAGGTGGATTTCTGAGTTCGAGGCCAATCTGGTCTACAGATTGAGTTCCAGGACAGCCAGGGCTACACAGAGAAACCCTGTCTTGAAAAAAAAAAAAAAAAAACCAAACAAAACAAAACAAAAAAGAAACAAGAGTAGCCATCTTAATAAATAAAGGAAGCATAGATAAACCCTGATCTCAGAAGTACCAATTTCAATCAACCTCAAAGCCATAGATTTCTGCCGGGCAATGGTGGTGCACGCCTTTAATCCCAGCACTTGGGAGTCAGAGGCAAGCAGACCTCTGAGTTCGAGGTTAGTCTGGTCTACAGAGTGAGTTCCAGGACAGCCAAGGCTACACAGAGAAACCCTGTCTTGAAAAAACAAAACAAAACAAAAAAACAAAAAACAAAACAAAACAAAACAAAAAAGGATGATTATTCCTTTAACAACACACAGGTGGCAGTGCCGTCATGAAATTGCCATTTGAAAGTCAATGGTAACTTTATTTTTAGATCAGTTCTAACTACAAATGACTCAACTCTGTGTTTTTGTTTTCTGAAGCACGTTCTTCGGAGGAGGCTGTGCAGTTTTACTTTTTATCTTTTCAGACAGGATCTCACCTGTATCCCCAACTAGCCTGAAACTCACTATGTAGTCCAAGTTGTCCTCAAACTCACAAGATATCCTCTTGCTTCTGCCCCCTGTGTGCAGGGATTAAAGGCGCACACCACTAAGTCATTTCCATTTTTTTCTGTAGCTTTTACCCTCCCTTCTTGAGACAAAAAAGAACGGTCTTCTTGAAATGGAGAGCTGTCGTCATATGACAACCAAGTTATGTGCAGTGTTCAATTACACCACTCTGAAATCTTTGTTGTGAGTCATGGACGGCTTACATGCTTGCAATATAAATATTTACAGTTAAATTTGGAAAATTTCATAACTAACTATATTAGTATGAAAATACATTGATAAATGTATATGTGTAGTACAAACCACAAAGTAGGGCGGTGGTGGCGCACGCCTTTAATCACAGCACTTGGGCAGCAGAGGCAGGTGGATTTCTGAGTTCAAGGTCAGCCTGGTCTACAGAGTGAGTTCCAGGACAGCCAGGGCTACTCAGAGAAACCCTGTCTCGGAAAAAACAAACAAACAAACAAACCACAAAGTAATTTTTAGGGTTTTTATTTTGTAAGCATGGGTATTTTTCTTGTATGGAGATACATGCACCAGTTGCGTGCCCTGTGCCCTCAGAGGCTCAGAGAGCCTAGATACCTAGGACCCGTGGTTATGGATGATTGTAAGTCACCGGATGTGGACTGGGATTGAACCTGAGCTCTCCGAAAGAGCACAAGTGCTCTAAACCATGGAGACATCTTTCTAGATCCCTGCAACATAATTTTTAAGTGAGTAAAGGGAAGTATGTTATATCTCTGTGGTAGCCTGAAGCTTACAGTTAGGGGTTTTTTATTTACCCAAGACTTTTTCAAAGCTATATTCATATGACAAAGGTCTTAAGACCTCTTTCCATTTTGAATCTTCTTCTATCTATGTAACTTGCGTATATTATTGTATTACTTGTGTATCTCTCCCAGGAGAGTGACATAGGAGTAGCTATGTTTTTTTTTTTCAGAATCTGGTAAGAAAGAGTTAACTCGATGATACATTTGTTTTTGAGCTTTGGGGGTGGGAACCCAATTGAGCAATTTAGGTTATTGTCAATCATCCCAGTAGAAAAATGGCTTCCAGAAATGCATCTTTGAGCCATGTGGTAGTATTTTCAGCACTTGGGAGCTGAGGCAGAAGGATCACCAAGAGTTTGAGGTCAGATTACACTGTACACCCTGAGTCTATATCGAAACCAAAACCGAATTTTGCTGATAGGGTGGTGTGCCCTATGATGCTAGCACTCAGGAGACTGAGCAGGAGGATCTTGAGTTTAAATCCAGTTTAGTTGGCACAGCAAGACTCAAAACAACAAAGCTAATTACATTTAAAAATCTTCAAAAGAAACAGTAAGTCTGGTTTATGTAACTTAGGAGCTATTGATAATTGATGGTTTCTGGGGGAAGGAAAGACAGTTTTCTTTCTTTCTTCCTTTCTTTCTTTCTATTTTTCTTTCTTTCTTTCTTTCTTTTTTTTTTTGTTTTTTTTTTTGTTGTTGTTTGTTTGTTTTTTTTTCGAGACAGGGTTTCTCTCTATAGCCCTGGTGGTCCTGGAACTCACTCTGTAGACCATGCTGGCCTCAAACACAGAAATCCACCTGCCTCTGCCTCCCAAGCGCTGGGATTAAAGGCAGGTGCCACCACCACCCGTCACAGTTTTCTTTAAAAGTGTGTCCCTGGTATGTCAACCATGTTCTGGTGGATGGCCCCAAACCCTCGAGCGTCAGAAGTGGAACCCATGGGCTATAACAAAAGAGGACATAAGGCGGGAAGAAGGCATGATAGATCGGGGCGTTTGAGTGAGGAGTAGGGGTGATTATAATAAAAATATACAGGATACACATATCAAATTCTTAGAAAATAATAAAAATATGATTTTAAGGCACACTACCTAGATTCTGTGGCCACGCCAAGTTGAACATAAAATTACCCGTCGCCTTGATCAACACACCATATGTTACATCCTAGTCCTCTGTAGGCGATGAGTCTTAGGACGCTTCACTTCGTGCCAAAATTAATTAACGAAGACCTGGGAGATGAAAACGTTATCAGATGGGAGAAGATTGAACTAGGGTTTGGTTCAATCTAGACACAGAACATAGAGAACTTACCTCTGCCATTTCCCTCATTCCCCCAGGCACTGGCAGGATGGCCATGTTCTGAAGTCACAGATGGGATCACAGTTTCACAAGGAACAACATACAAAAACCTTTTAACCACAGCCCTGGAGGCTCCAGCCTCTGTGGAAAGGGAATTGTGCTAGAAAATGCAGGAACTGGGCTGAAGATGAAACTCATTAGTCAGAGTGCTTGCCTGCACTATGTTTATAAACTTTAGAGTATGACTTGGAAAGGGTCCCCAAAGGGGGCTCTCAGTCAGAATGAGGGAGAAACTGTTAGCACTGTTAGCCCAGATAAGGAAACCCCCAAAGAGGTCAGGAAATTCCCCAGCTGGTGCCAACAGAGGTACATGATGACACCCCGAATTATTCAAGACCCTCCTTGCCTTAACCTTCGCATCACACAAGGAAAATGAGACTTTTGTAAATGTGACCCTGAATTAACTCAGGCCGTTTGCATATTGAACATCACAATAGAAATTAATTCCAAGTAAATAAAATTAGAGTATTTATTTTTGTGTTTGTGGGTAATAATGTCACCTCTATATGTTTTTTGTTTTTGCATTTGTTTCTTTTGTTTTATTTATTTATTTATTTATTTATTTATTTATTTATTTATTTAGGTTTTTTGAGACAGGGTTTCTCTGTGTAGCCCTGGCTGTCCTGGAACTCACTTTGTAGACCAGGCTGGCCTCGAACTCAGAAATCCACCTGTCTCTGCCTCCCAAGTGCTGGGATTACAGGCGTGCGCCACCACTGCCCGGCTCACCTCTATATTTTAGGGGAGGAATGAAACCAAGGACTGAAGAGATGGCTCAGTGGGAAAAGACAGCTGGCACCAAGCATCACAACCTGAGCTTAGAGAGCTTTTGGGCAAAGAAAGAATTACCAAGACATCTTTTTCTCTTAGTAAAAATATTCTGTGTAAAACGTAAGAGTCAAAACACAAATCATATGTGCATGTCCTGTGATGGTGTCCCCTTCTGTGTCTCCCATCTCCCTCAGGAGATCTCCTAGAACCTGAATACTGGACTAATTTATTTCCCTTAATATTCAGGTTCCAGTTTGTTGTGAGGGAATAATACAATAGTATCAAAATAAAAAGGTGTCATATTCAAAGATATGTTCCTCGTGACTCAGGAACCTATTACCAAAGCCAAGGAACGCCTGGGTTTTCTCCTGAATTAGTTAATTTCTCCTTCCCACAATAAAAATATATCTCAGTTCCTCAGTTCTATGGTTGAGCAAGAGGGGAGTCACAGTGGCACAGAAATTCAAATCATCCTGAATAAATACACGTGGAAATGATCGTTTCAGATTTCCCTAAACAAGCAGCCGCCCTTGAGTTTAGGCACACACAGCATTTATCCATTAGAGGGCGCTAGAAGCTAACTTTTAAAAATAACCACGTCTGGCAACTAAATAAAAAGCAATAGGTGTAATCTGTCTGTGGCTAATTGTGGTTTAGGTCTAGGTAGTCTTGAAGTCTCCATAATGGTTCAGGATGTTAACTCTGTAACAGCTGCATCTGAAAGAGAGAGACCATGGTCATTTTGTCTTTGACAAAGTTTCTCTTTTTATCCCAGACTGTCCTGGAACTCGCTTTGTAGACTCTTGCACTCAGAGGTCTGCCTGACTCTGCCTCCCAAGAGCTGGGGTTAAAGGCCTGTGCCACCCTGGTGATGCTTTTTTTTCTTTTTCTTTCTTTTTTCTTTTCTCTCTCTCTTTTTTTTGGGGGGGGGGGTTATTTGGATTTGAGGTGTTTTTTTTTTTTTTGTTTTTGTTTTTGTTTTTGTTTTTGTTTTTTCTGAGTCAGGGTTTCTCTGTATAGCCCTGGCTGTCCTGGAACTCACTCTATAGACCAGGATGGCCTCGAACTCAGAAATACGCCTGCCTCTGCCACCCAGAGTGCTGGGATTACAGTCATGCGCCACCATGCCCGGCTTTTTTTTTTCTTAATGAATTAATTTTAATAGGCCTTTCTTCACTTAAAAAGAAAATCAGAAGAGCTTTCATTATTAGAATCATTGACATGCTGTTTTTTGAAATTGCCAACATTGTCTATAAAACTATGGTGTGCTAAACAGTTAAGCAATAATTTTAAGGATTTGTGTTTGAAATGAGCTGTAATATGGAATACAAAGGATGTCTCCGAACACTCTGTTATGAAAAGAACTTTTTCTCAATGTGCCGTGTGTGTGTGTGTGTGTGTGTGTGTGTGTGTACATGAGAGAGAGAGAAAGAGAGAGAGTGAGAGAGAGAGAGAGAGGAGACGGAGACAGAGAAAGGAGGGGAAGGAAGGGGAAGTGGGAGGAGGAGGGGAAGGAGAGAGGGAAGGAAAAGGGGAGGGCAAGGAAGAGAGAGGAATGGGAGGGGAAGGGAGAGGAGAGAGAGAGAGAGAGTTTCAGGCACATTTATGTCACAATATTCATTGTGGAGGTCAGATGACAAGTCTCATGGTTAATTCTCTCTGCCATTTACGCAGGGCAGTGGTGGCACATGCCTTTAATCCCAGCACTTGGGAGGTAGAGGCAGGAGAATTTCTGAGTTTGAGGCCAGCCTGGTCTACAGAGTAAGTTGCAGGACAGTCAGGGCTATAACAGAGAAACCCTGTCTTGAAAAACCAAAATAAAATAAAATAAAATAAAAATTCTCTCTGCTATCCAGGGGGATGGGTTTTCAAACTCAGGTTCTTGTGTCTCTGCACAAACACCTCTACCCACAGGGTTATCTCACCAACCTATGAACAGAGATTTTAAACTGCTTTTGAGGGGAGGAGAAGGCAAAAGACAGTGTAATTGGATTTAAATAAACTTCTTTAACAATAAAAGAAAACGCCAGTGGATTTGGGGAGCTGTTTACAGCAGGAAAACACAGAACTGGTGGTTCTTACAGCAAATGGGTGGGGTACAATCTTATTTAGAGTTTTTAGTCTCTGGTAACTGTATCTAGTTATGTGTGTATTTAAATGGTGCCAATGAGTTACAATAGACCATTGTATCTTGCATTCCTCCTTTCTACACATAAAATTGTAACCAGAACACCACACCCCTTGTAATAGACAGGTGAGGTAATAAAGTTCATAGTCCTAAAGTCTTACTGTGAAAAAGCCAAACAGGTGCATGAAACTGAAAACAGTAAACACATTGCTCAGGCTGGGGCGTGGCGTTCAGCCGCTGCAGAATCCTCAGAGTCAGGAAATCTTGAAGAGTCTCTTTTTAATTTCTTTCTCCATGTATTAATTTTCTATTGCTAGAATATATTACCTCAACACATGGTGACTTAAAACAACAAAGATGAATTATCTCATAGTTTGTTTGGGGTCAGGTATTCAGGAGAATCTCGGTGGTGTCTGGATTAAGGTCTCTCCCAAGACATTCAGTACCATTCAGGCACAGGTATCCGAAGGCTTTGCTGAGGCTAGACAACCCACCTTCAAGCTTTTTTTGAACATGGATATTGCAAAGAGATCTGAGTTCCTTGCTTCTTGACTGGTAGGATGGTCTGAAAATCCCCACACCATACCCACAGGCTGCCCCAGACATGAAGGACCAGTGGAGTCAAGGGCAGAAGCTGATATTGTATAACTCATCAATTTCACAATATTCATTTGGCTACCAGGGCAGCACTTTCTAGTGTTGGAGACTACATAAGAGGCATGAACCACTGAGGGACTCCCTCCGCCCTCTATAAAAGCATGTGTCCCATCAAAGTTCTCCAATGTTAAATATATTTATAGCATTTCCAAAGGGCCACAGGCAGAAAAACTGTTATCAGAAGCTCCCCTAACTCCTCCCTCCCACAGCCTCTCCAGCCTTCTGTATCTTCTCATCTTTGTTCTTTTGTGTTGCTGGGATGAAGTGCCCAATAGAGACAAGCTAGAGGAGGGAGGACTCATTTGAGAGTTTCACAAATCTACTATGTCTACCGCAGGAGGACATGACTGAGCAGAGCACTTCACATCACGGCCAAGTAGGGAATAAGAGAGGATTATAAGGAGGAGCCAAGGGAAGCCAAGGTATACCTAAAGGAATACCAGTGCCCGGCTTCTCCCATAAATTCACCTCCTATATTTACCACCTCCCTATAACGCCCTGGAGATTTTGTTACCTACCACACGCCTTAACAGACATGCCCAGGAGCACATGGCCAATCCCATGTGTTTCTCAGACCCATCAAGTTGTTGTAATTTCACCACCACAGCCCTTATTCTCCTCACTGTCCCACTCTCACTCCCTGGTTTCCCCCACCCCAGAACCACGCTGCTCCTGAGATTTTTTTAGTTGCTATGAACAGAAGAAAGAAGAGGACAAATTCTTTCACTGATGTCGGTTTAGAATTCTCAAAGGGAGACGACTACTGTGTTGTAATGACAAAGTTAACATTTTTTTCTACTTATCTCTGGCACATTATTATTGTAAAGAATTCAGATTTGGGGGCAGGAAGGTGGCTCAGAAGGTAAACGCTCTTGCTGTCAAAGCTGCCAATCTGAGTCTTGTCCACAGGGCACACATGGTGGAAAAATTATGGAAAAGTTGTCCTCTGGCTCACACAAGTACACACATACACCACCACCACCACAACCAACAACAACAACAGCAACAACAATAAACCCTATGCTTGGGCTAGAAATGCAGCTCAATTGCCAAAGAACTTACCTAGTCTCCATGAATCTCTGAGTCCAGTTCCCAGAACACTCTGCCCATCCCAGTACTTTAGCATGAGGAGGGTTGGGGCTATCACTTAGTAGTGGAACATTTGCCTAGCATGTGTAAATCCCTGGATTGATTCATCTAATACTCATAACCATAAAGCTTTGTTAAGATAAAATTATAACTGAGTATCTATAGGTGAGGAAAATTCACTCTACTAAGAAAAGTCCTGATACGTGTTGATAGAGGGAAATACTAGATGCTATAGTACTTTGGTCTTGACTAAAGACCTGTATGTTCAAAGCATGGTCCCAGACCATGGAATTAAACCATGAAGTAGTGAGGCTTTGTAGAAAGATGTAAGATCTTTGGGACTATGTCCTTGAAGGGAATATTGGTATCCTACACCCTTCCTGTATCTTACTTTATTAACCATCATGAGGTAAACCAGAACCACTACCACCACCACAGTGCTCACCACGCCACCACAGGCTCAGAGACAGCAAGACCAAGCGATCACGAATTGCACCTTGAGACTGAATACAAATAACATTTCCTTTCTCTGAAGCCGGTTTTCTCAGGTACTCTTGGAAAGCTGACACGGCAGCTACCTAAGCTATCCGATTCTACAGTCCATGATACCACAGTGTCCTTTTCTGCCTCCTGTTTGAACACAGTACTTCTCACACGTCCCCACCCATCTAGTCAGTGAAGAACAAAACACCCCAGCAGCCAGGAAGTGGAGGAGGTTTTGAAATAAGATTAAATTAAAGTCAGCAACCACAACCAGCACACAGGATGAATCTCTACAATGGAACCAGAGCTTAAAGGGGTGGGGAATATGTTGAAGGAGCCAGGATTAGACTATTGGTTTACAATGAACCTTTTACCCTTTCCTTGCTTCATAATCATTTAAAATGCTAATACACTGTTGTGACACTAAAGTCTAAAGACCGAGTGTAGGGCAGAGCGGCAGGGAGGAGCAACTTTCTGATGTCTATCACTGATTCTGAGTTTTGCTCTTCTATCTATGCTTAGTAATTTGAAATCGACAACCTTGTTCTTATCTCTCAGCTGTACGGATCAATACACTTACCAAAGTGTAGTCAAGGTTAATTTTAGCTATAAACATTATCAAGATAAAAGTCTGAAAGGAACATGGGAAGTTATTCCTCTGCTGGTAACTATGAAGCAATAATACAGAATGGGTGTGCTCACAATGTAACTAAAATATGAAGTAACAGTGATTGCTTGGTATAGACATTTTCAAAGAGTAACTGAAGTTTAGTGATGTCTCCAGGCACAAGAATAAAGTAATCAAATCAGACATTTATTTGCTGAGTATTGGTTATTGTCTGCTTGCTTATTTGCTTATTTTTCTTGGGACTGGCCTTAGTTTTAGGCTCTTCTATTTCATTAACTCACAAATGCTACCGTTACAGGTATGGGCTGTGTTGTTTCTTTATAATAATACACAACTTTATAACTTTGAAACCTCACATTTTGTTTCTCATTATACCCAGGCCCCAAAAGACAGACATCACATGTTCTCACTGGTATGTGGATTTTGGTACTGAATTTTTAGATGTATGTGCTTAATTTGGTATACCCACTGAGGCCAGGAAACTAAAAAAGGACCACTGGTGGGAAAGGAAAATGGTAGGAGAATGTGGGGAAAGAGGTGCAGAAGGAGACAGGAAGAAAGGGTAAAAGAGGGGGGCAGGAGTGATTAACAGTAAAAATATTTTAAAATACTATATGGAAGCCTACTATTTTATAAATGCAAGTATATATGTAATAAATAACATGTATAATAAAACATATGTACAATATATAATTTCATATATTATAACATATGCATAATAAAATAAATGTGCATATGTATATATAATATATTCATAAAAAGGGTTTTATTTGAACTACCTTATACAGTAGATAATGATACTCCTGGAAGCCATTAGTGGCTAAATAAAAAGTCCAATGCCAGTGAGTAAAGGAGACTTCTTACCCTCAAGTTGTTGGTTGGGTGTGAAACCATAATAATGCAGGTTATTGCCAGTGTTTTTGGTTGTCCCCCAGAACTGGTTGTGAGACGATTCCTGAAGGCACCGCATCTTGATTATACAGCTTATAGAAAGCAGGCTGGCACTGACCAAGACACTTTCTCGCTGATGCCTATCCTTCATATGCCAGGGGGGACTATGCAAGAGGCTGGAGGCAGGGGTCATGAACAGTCTTACAACTACGAACACTGAGAACTATAATAAAAACCAACCTGGCAAAATATGCCGGTGATCAAAAGAGTATACATGCCATTGAATTAACCAACTGCTTTCTGCCTGGATTTAAGGTCAGCTCCACAGGAGGAAACACAGACCAGGTTCTATAAATCTGGCCAAGAACTCAATGGTTGGGAAGTTACAGACCTCATGTGTGAACCTAACAGTATTATTCTGCTAAATGGATACAGTAGCAAAATACTCTGTAAATTTGTATCTCTATATCCATGCTCTTAAACCTCATCAGAAAAGATGAGAGAAAAAGCAAATTCTCTGTACTCATGGGCTCACAGCATCTATAGTTGCTGCCAAATGTCTATCCAGTCAACATTTCCACATAGGGATACTCACAAGACTCAACTCCTGGCTGAGGAGCCACTGACAAGATGGTGACTTCTGAGGGAAGGAAAGTCTTTTTTCTTTAAAAGTGTGAACCTTGGTTGGTCAGCAATTCTCCCATGGGTGGCTACACACACACACACACACACACACACACACACACACACACACAGAGAGAGAGAGAGAGAGAGAGAGAGAGAGAGAGAGAGAGAGAGAGAGAAAATGAAATCCACCCTTAGTAACACACCTCTTCCAACCAGGCCACACCTCTTAATCCTTCACAAACAATTCCATTAACTGGAAACCAAGCTTTCAAAGATGAACCTATGGGGGTCATTGTCATTCAAACCACCACAGCAACAACTCTACAAGGCTGCCCTTTGACCTCCATATGTGCGATATAGTGCTGTGCTTTCCACCTCAAATACTACTACTACTACTACTATAATTTCAAGTGATTTCCAAGGAGAAATATTGTTAGATTACCTAAATTATCTATAATATCTTTAAGTTTGTTCAGCACTAACAAAGAGATAATATTAAAATAAAAAAGAAGCCGGGCAGTGGTGGCGCACGCCTGTAATCCCAGCACTTTGGGAGGCAGAGGCAGGCGGATTTCTGAGTTCGAGGCCAGCCTGGTCTACAGAGTAAGTTCCAGGACAGCCAGGGCTATACAGAGAAACCCTGTCTCCAAAAAACCCAAATCCAAAAAACCAAATAAATAAATAAATAAATAAATAAATAAAATAAAATAAAATAAAATAAAATAAAATAAAATAAAATAAAATAAAATAGAAAAGTGTAGAGTCCATGGGAACTATCTACATCTAAGCTGGGTATTGTGTTCACCTTGACACAAATACTACAAACACCAGTTACCTCATTTCCATTCCCTCCTGATATATTGCCACTTCAAAAGATTTTGTGTTTTTACAAAATAATACTATTTCCAGCTCCTATCTGCTTTTGTTTGTTTGTTTGTTTGTTTTCTGAGACAGTATCTTGATATGAAGACAAAGTTAAATTCAAGCTCGGCTCAGCCACCAGACTCCTTTTTATTGGCTTGTAATGATCTTGTTATGTCTTCCTTTTTGTTTCTCAATCACAGCAAATATGAATATCGGTTATATTTAAATTTTTGAGACAGTTTTGTCATCTGTACTGACAAAAGCTAGAATCATTCTTGAAGAAAAAAAACCTCAATTGAGAAGATGACTCCAGGTTCTAAGTTTTTAATGAAGATGAAAATGAAGGGAGACAATGCTTGCTTTCAGAGCTGACAGTAATAAATGCTAGGCTGACCTCTTGAAATTCTGACTCGTTCATTTTTGAATGAACGTGAATATTATTGTGTATATACAATGTAAGTAGAAGTGTGTGTGTGTGTGTGTGTGTGTGTGTGTGGTGTTTGAGGGTTCGTGAGAAAAGTTCTCATTATATAGCCAAGACTTTACCATAAACTTTTTCTGTAGCCTAGGCTGGCTTCAAACTTAAGACCTTCCTGTCAGACTCCTAAGTCTAGAATTACTGATGCGCACTGCCATGGCCTGGTCACTGTTATCTAAACTCTCTCTCTGCTGAGAGAATCATGGCCCTCACCCTTTTATATATGCAAGTGTTGCTCAATTCCTTTTCCAAAAGACCCCAATTACCAAAGCAAAGTGACTAGGCAGATAGATATGTATCTCTCAAAAGGTGTCCTGTTAAAATGCAGTCTTGCATGATTCAACATTCCTGAAATTTTACAACTATACTGTTTCATGGTCATTCACTACAATTTTCCCAGTGCAATTAGTGACCATGGATCAAAATCTTTATAAGTGGTTCTAAAGGGTATTTTTAAGATCATGAACAGTTTTTGTTAATACTAAGTACATACTGAGCATGCCCTAAAACTGAAAAGAAGCTATTATTTTTATTCTGAGTGATTGTCGTTAAAAATTTATCTACTATTCATTGGCATGGCCCTTTCGTATTTAGAGACATTCCTATTTATAATGCATATTTAACTGTAGTTTGCCATTGCTTAAAAAATCAGTTGTTGGTTCTTCCACTGCCTTACTTGATACAGGCCTGGCTTTTTCAGAGAGCTCAGTACCCGCCTTCATTAAGGACTCTGGATCTGTACAGCAAAGCCTATCGCCACATTGTCACCTAAGCCATTCATGACTACTTCAACTGGATCCACACTCAGTAAGATCAGGAAACAATTTCTTCTCTAGTTACCATGTGACACATTCCACTGTGTGATAAAAGCTGAGGAAGTCATGGACCTGGGCAGGAAAGATGGTGTCTCATTTTTTAAATATGAAGGGGCTGTTTGAATCAGGAGATCCATTCAGACTTTTCTGCAACTGGCTATGTTAAAATTAACTATCCACACAACACACTTTATTACTCAAAACACTTATTAATCAGTGTTGATGTTATCATTCATGTTTTCTTCTCCTTATATATTTAAGAGGCAAAGCACTGTTTGTTTGTTTGTTTGTTTGCTTGGTTTTGTTTGCTCTGTTAGTGAAATCAGGTCCTGGGCCTCAAAGACAGCACTTTAACACTGAGTAATCACCCTTCCCCCAGAACGTCCTTTTTTTTATAGAAGCTGAAGATCATAAATACTTAATGTTTCCCCCCAGTGTCAAGCAGTGAAATTATGGCAGAAGCAAGACAAGCTGCTTAAATTCTCTATTCTTGCTTCACCTCTAATGTAAGTGTCAGTATATAGATCAAGTGCAGGAAATCTGACTCTTGGTAATTACCAAGTAATTCATGTTTACTGTTCTCCAGTCCTGTAACATCAGGTCCCACAGTGGTGCAATCAGCCAAGCATGACTTCCGGGAACTCAAAGCCCTGGTTGCATGTTGCTAAATTCTCTAAATCAGTCCCTATTAAGTGATCATTTCTTGCCATTTTTTTTAAGTTATGATTTTCAAAAACACTAAGGCAGATAGAATCGGCTACATTTTCCATCACAAATAGAAATGTGAACTATAGCTTGGAACTTGTGATCAATTTGCTTCGAAGGATAGAGTTAGAATAAAGAAAAAGAAAAGCAGGAGTGGGGGTGGGGATAGAAAAACAGATTTTAGAAGTGCTAAGAACACTATGAGCTAAACTGAGTATATCTGATGAACAGGGAGCCCTGACTGAGAACTTGGTGCTGACACCAGGCCATTGGCCATCTCCTTGGGAAGTAATAATGGAGTGTTAATGATGCTTTCAAAAGAGTCCTCACATTTTGGAGATAAAATCAGCATGAGCAGCCAGTGAGTATCTAATATTTGTTGAACATGTCATATATTCCAAAGATGATGCTAACTCTGTTACAAATATTTAAAACACATTACAGTAGATATTGTGTTTTGTTTTTAGGGACGAAAAACTGAAGGACAATACCCAAAGTCACACAGCTAGCAAATGTCTCGGCTAATATTTGAATCCACATTGGAGTCATTACTTCATTACTAAGCACATGTCTGAGGCACGCTGGCTGTGGATAATTGAGTTTCATCTCTGGAAGAGCTGTAAACTAGCTTCTAAAGGTCGAAGAGGTAAGAGATAAGGCAAGCCTGGGACTGCCTTCTTGCCACTTTTACTTCTGAGAGTATAAGATATCTCTTACCAGAAGCAAATTTCTTCTTGTTGGTGTAAGGAATTTGCAGAATGTCTTAGGGTAGGCAGAAACTTTGTTCTCCTAAACTAGTTGCATAAATTGCGCAAGTGAGTGAAGGCTCAGGAGAGCGGGTGATGGCGTTGAAGAGTCATTTAAATCACCTCAAAAAATGAAATGCTTTGGGCTGTCTAAAGGCTTCCAGACACTAAGCCAGCAGCCAATGTCCCAGCCAGAACATTTTGAGGAATATTTCCCAGAATGCTTATAGGAAGCACTCCTTCATTAAATTGAACACATTTCTCAGTCATTTATTTGAAGTCTGACGAACTAACATGTGAAGTCACAGATGTGGCAAATCCTTTGCAAGTCTTAGGAAAGCCTGAGGGATAGAGAGATTAGGATTGGAGAGATGGTGCTCCTCAGAGATGCAGAAACAGCAGTGTCGGTCAGGAGAACCTGTTTCTCTATCACAAGGTGATACTGTTGTGATCATAAAAAGAGAAAGGTGTGAGAATATGTTCTACAGCGGTGTGGTGGAAAGGGGGCGCCTCAGCGGGCCCATGCCGAGGCCTCCCTTCCCCCTCGAGGGACCAGACAAACGCCAGTAGAGTATATATTTTATAGTAGAGAATGAAATTTATTCAGGGCATGGGGATGAGAGTTAAGGGGGTGGTAGAGGCTGAGAGAGGGAGAGAGGGGGAGCAAATAGAGAAGCAGAGCCGGGCAGTGGTGGCGCTCGCCTTTAATCCCAGCACTTGGGAGGCAGAGGCAGGCAGATTTCTGAGTTCGAGGCCAGCCTGGTCTACAGAGTGAGTTCCAGGACAGCCAGGGCTACACAAACCCTGTCTCGAAAAACCAAAAGAGAGAGAGAGAGAGAGAAAGAGACAGAGAGAGAGAGAGAGAGAGAGAGAGAGAGAGGGGAGAGAGACTGGCCATCTGGCCATGATCACGTGGAGAGAGGAGGAGAGCCCAAGAGAGGTCAAGATAGAAGCTGAGAGAGAGAGAGAATAAGAGAGGCAAGAGAAGGAGGAGGGGCAAGAAGCCCCTTTTATAGTGGGTCAGACCTACCTGGCTGTTGCTGCCAGGTAACGGTGGGGCGGGGCATGCCGGGCTGTTGCCAGGTAACGGTGGGGTGGAGCGTAGACAGCATCCTAACAGACACCTCTATCGCAAGGAAGGGTGGTAGGAGCTCACACCAAGGCATTTTAAAAGTAGAAGGAAAAGCAACAACAACAACAACCACAGCAACTATTGCTAGGTTCCCATCCATCCTGACTCTCTACATTTATGCTAAAGTATGTGCTCTTTAGAACAAAGACACTGTGTAAACTTGAAACAGTGTATTTGCAAAATATACACAAGAAAGGTACTTTTTATAGATCCTGAGGACCCAGCTACTGGCTGTTATCTGTATCTTCAACAAAAGATGAATTTTCAGGCAAAAGGAGTTGCTTCACCTCTAGTGCCCTCTTCTAATAATCTTACAATCTTAGAATCAAGGCGTGGTGGGGCACAGCTGTAACCCCAGATATTCTAGAAGTTGAGGTTGAAGAAGCTATAGTTTGAGTCCAGTATGAAGATCATCTCAAGACTTTAGTACTAGATCTGTTATCAAAGATTCATAGAATTTCAGAATTTGAAATGTTAGAAATGAGCCGGGCAGTGGTGGCACACGCCTGTAATCCCAGCACTCTGGGAGGCAGAGGCAGGTGGATTTCTGAGTTCAAGGCCAGCCTGGTCTACAGAGTGAACTCCAGGACAGCCAGGGCTATACAGAGAAACCCTGTCTTGAGAAAACCAAATCCAAAAAAAACCAAACCCAAACCCAAAACCAAAACCAAAAAAAAAAAAAAAAAAAAAAAGAAATGTTAGAAATGATCTAGTCAAATTTCAAAAATATACAAGTTATATAAATTATATATATAATATACATATATAAATATACACATATATAAATATACATATATATATATAAACCTTGTTTTGTACATGGAGAACCTTATTGTGCATATATGCATGATCTGTGCATAGATTTTACATTTCCATATTTCTTGCCGAAAACTTTGAGTAAGTTATTTGTCGAATAATTTGCCTAATGGCAATAGTAGATAGACCTGGGACAGGAAAAGCTTGGACTAGAAATAAAACATCTTTACCATTCCCTACCCATATTTTCGGGGCTGTCTGTCGTAACAAATTATCACCTGGTTACACTGTTGCAAGTTACTACCTGGTCACATGGCTTAATTGTCAGGGTAAACTACATGTTTTAGCTATGTCTAGCTTTATGGATTAAACAACACACTATCAGCTGAAAGACTCCTAAATTTTACTTATGAGATGGGAGAAACACAGTTTGGGAAAATGCATTTTTTTCCCTACATTTCAAAGGAAAATAATTGGGGACATTCAAAAAATATTCTGAAAGGATTGTAAAGAAGTGATGACTTCTTCCTTAAGATTGGTATATAAGAGGAATTTGGCACTTGGCATTATATGCACTTTATAGCAGTCTTTCATTAGGAACTTGCTCAGAGAACATCCTGTAACAGCATTTCTGAACAAAACCAGAGAGTTCACATCAAAGTTCTTGTGGCACTTTGATTTCTTTTTTAAACCTTTATCTGGATTCAGAATTTTGGAAGTGTATTAAACTTCACCCAATTTAAAACTCTGCAAAGTATTGCCTCATAAGACAGCAAGTGCTAAAAATGTGATATCATGCACATAGATGTTACACCAAGAAATAAAACCATTGCTGAAATCCGTGTATTAGTCTTTGAGCCTAGTAGAAAAAATTCTTTAAAAAAATTAATATGCAGCTGAAAGAGTCAGATGCAGATATTTGTACCCAACCAATGGACAGAAGCAGCTGACCCCTGCTGTTGAATTAGGTAAGGCTAGAAGAAGCTGAGGAGAAGGGCGACCCTGTAGGAGGACCAGCAGTCTCAATTAGTCTGGACCCCCAAATCTAATTGAGATCTAAGATCTCTCAAACACTGAACCACCAAACAGGCAGCACACATCAGCTGATATGAGGCCCCCAACACTCATACAGTAGAGGACTGCCGGGTTTGTGTTCATTCAGAGATGATGTATTTAACCCTCAAGAGACTGGAGGCCCCAGGGGGAGTTTAGAGGTCAGGCAGGGTTGGGGGTGGGGACATCCACATGGAGACAGGGGTGGGGTGGAGGAGGTATGGGATGTGGAACAGTCAGAGAGTGGACGAGGTGGGAGTAAGGGTGAATAAAATATAGAGTGTAAAAATTAATTAATTAAAAAAAATCAATATGCCAGGGTAGCACATGCTTTTAATCCCAGTGCTTTGGAAGAAAGGCAGGCGACTCTCCGAACTAAGGCCAGCTAGACTGCATAGTTAGCTCCAGGCCAGTGAGGAGTAGAGTGCACAATGCAATCCTTCCTTAAAAAGAAAAGAAAAGGAAAAGAAAGACATTCATTAAAGAAATACCTAATTAAATATATGAAAGTTATCCTAAAGATACTTTAGGATAGACCAATGATTTGCTCTGTGTTAGTAAAACATTAAAATCTGTAAGAAATGAATACAGAAGAAAAAAATGGCAGCAGATCTGAATGATAAGGGACTGAGAGGAACTACACAGCTGACCAGCGTGTTCAACATGGGAGATAAGATTTCTACATTCTCAGTGGGGTGGCCATCTCCTTTAGTTTTTAGCGAATATGCATGGTTAAACAAGTCTACATGAATCTAAGTCAAATCTTCTTATACTTGAATCAAAATGTAATGAACAATCTAGTCAAAAGCAAAAAGAAAGAGCTGGTGTGCAGAGACCCCATTTGATCAAAATCGGAATGTTTACATCAAAATCATAACAATGCTAATAATTCATATTGAATTGAACATTTCCATTTCCATGGTATTAATAATGAGATAGATAGATAGATAGATAGATAGATAGATAGAGGAAGAGGTATAGTTATTCTGGCAACCTATTAACAATTTGTAAATCTATTCTACCAAGGTTACCAGGAAAAATGTTTCACTCCGCAAGTCTTTCTATTTCTGGTTAAAGCAGCAAGAGTGATTGGTTATTTTAAAATCTCTTAAATATTTATTTATTATTTTAATGAATATGGGGGTTTGTCTGCATGAATATCTGTTCACCATATGAATGTAGTGTCCACAAAGGCCAAATGAGGGCCCTGGATCCTATGAGGCTGGGTTTGTAGACAGTTGTGAGCCATCATGTGGGTACTGGGAATCCAACTTGGATCCTCTGGACAGCAGCCAGGGACACTTGACTTCTAATTTATACTTCTCCAGTCCTGGGTTGTTTTTTTTGGGGGGGGGAGGAGAATGAGGCTACTAGGAACTGACTCTAGGTTGTCACACAGGTAAATATTCTACCACTGAGTTATATCCCTAAAGCCTAACAAACTGCAATATTAACTAAAAAAGTATTAGAAGCCATTATAATACATTCATAACTACTATTATTTTGAAGCTTTTCAAAATAAAATTTATCCCTTCTCAATATATAGTAAAAGGAAAGTAAAAAGTAAGGGGTGTTATCTCTCAGTAAAGAACTTAAACCCAACCAGTGTGGCCTAGATAAGAGTTCATAGGTGCCAGGTGGTAGTGGCGCACGCCTTTAATCCCAGCACTTGGGAGGCAGAGGCAGGTAGATTTCTGAGTTCGAGGCTAGCCAGGTCTACAGAGTGAGTTCCAGGACAGCCAGGGCTACACAGAGAAACCCTGTCTCGAAAAAAACAAAAAACAAAACAAAAGGGTTCATAGGTAAGAGGAGTAAGTGAACTGGTGTGGCCACAACCCAAGAGACAATCAAATTTGTGAATATGAACTATAATAAAGCACCAAGAGACCTCATAAGGGTGGAGTTGTCTGATTGCTTTCTCTGAAATGGGAATATGGAAAGCCTTGCTTGAGTGACACGGTGCCTCTAGAACTTTCTAGAAGGAAATCAATCTAAGCAGCACAGGAGGGTTTATCAGTTGACAGCTGAATCCCCATTATGGAAATGAATAGACCAGGTATACCTAAATGTTCCTGTCTTATGAGTCTGCAGATGGCTACTGTCCTACAGATTCTACAAGGGAAAGGAAGACCAGCCTGTGTCGGACAGTCAATGTGCTCTATGTGGGTCATACTTTTTCTCCCCCTTGTAGTTTTAGTGGGTACACATGGTTAAATAAGTATATACAATCAGGCCAATGTGTTTCTGGGTCTTCAGAGATGCAGATACGGGCAACAGAACAAAGGCACGATGCATGTCAGAACGTTTCTGTTAGTTTGTGAACTTCAGTTACTGCCAAATGTTTCTCTAAACTTCTGGCTTAGAAGTTTACTACTAACTATAATATGAAACTGGTGTTAGAGTGTTAAAAAAAAACCCAGCATTTTATAATTAAGAGGCAAAAGAACCTCAACACACTTTCTTATAGAAGAAACTGTAAACCCTGGTCAAGAGAGGGTCTAGCGACAAGGACGTTTTGCCAACACTCAGCTGTGTGTGACATCTTTATAATTCTCATAGAAATGAGTGAGTTCAAGTTAATGGACACTTTAGTATATTGTTGTCATTTGCTTATTTTGAAATTCTTTGACCTAAACAGCAAAGAAATTTTCCCTCACACGGATCCTTATCTTTTAAAACACCTTCCATTTCGTGTGTTTTACTTACCCAAGTAGAATATCAAAATATTTCATTTTCTGGCACAATAGTAAGTGCTAAGCTTGGACACACCTTAGTGACAAATCCGGGAGCTGCGGAAAGGAAGCCATTTTTTACAACTTACTAACACTCGCTAGAGATAATTTCCTTCCAATGGGCTAGACCTTCAGTATGTATCATATAAAGAGTATTGATAACATTGGTTCTTTCTGAAACCATCTATAAGTGTTGCATGACAGAGTTGGATACTCCAGGAGAGAGGTAGCAGTGTCAAAATGGGAAGCCTTTCTAGAGGCCATCACATAGGAATATCATAAATTTGTTGCCATCATCTCAACAGTAAATGTGTGAATGAAGTTGCCTTGACGGAATAGAGAGTGTGGGATTCTAGAAGAAGACCCTCACAGGACCAGATTTACAGCGACTGAACCAAGTACATCCATAGCACAAAAATTAAGGAACAAAAGATTGGTGATTAGTAGGGTATTCCCAGAAACTAAGGATGTTACATAACAACAAATAAATAAATGTTCACAGATTTGCCGAGTTGCCCAAGTACAAGGCAAACCAGGATGACAAAATGAAAATAAAACATAAAACAGCCACACTGCTGGGTCAGTCAGGGCTTTGAAGACACAAGCTCAGAAGATTACCTCCAAATTGTAGACCCAGAGGAAAGA
Organism: Apodemus sylvaticus; assembly: GCF_947179515.1. Taxonomy (NCBI): domain Eukaryota; kingdom Metazoa; phylum Chordata; class Mammalia; order Rodentia; family Muridae; genus Apodemus; species Apodemus sylvaticus. The sequence continues at coordinate 49,529,642 of NC_067494.1, forward strand.
ATATTTATTATACCCTTAAAAAAAAACCACCAGTATCATTTAAGAGGAAACAGTTGGGCCAACCCTAATTACCTGCGCTCAATCTATGGGACACACATAGTGGAAAGACCTGACTCAAACAATAAATGAGTGTAACACATTTTTTTTTATTTTTAAAGTTATTTTGATACTCATTTATTTTTCTTTAGTTAATGGTGTTTCACTACATGTATGTCTGCACCTCACATGTGTGGTAAGCACCATCAGATTCCCTCAGAAGTAGAGTTAGCCAGAGGTTAGTCACCATGAGGATGCTGGGAACTTAACTTGGATCCTCTTGCATTTCATCTCTGAGGCCCAAATTTTGTAAAGAAAACAATCTGCTTGTCAGGAGCACGGCAGTTTATTGTGAAATAAGAGATCATCCCAACTATTTTGCCATTCTTGGTAGGATAATGGATTCTACCAGTTGTTAACAATTGCTGTTTTAACATATTTAAACAATTACAAGATTACAGAGCTTGTTTACAATAAAATCACAAATAAAACCCAGTCACAAAAAGAAATCAAACTATATCAGACACTCAGCAGAACACCTGGATACCTAGACAGTCCAGGATGCCAGCCTAGACAGTCACCAGGATGCCAGCCTAGTCAGTCACCAGGATGTCAGCCTAGACAGTCACCAGGATGTCAGCCTAGACAGTCACCAGGATGCCAGCCTAGACAGTCACCAGGATGTCAGCCCAGAGAGTGCCCTTTAAGTAAAGAAGAGACTCCAGGGATTTAACAGGAAGTTTTCAGACTGTACTTTAATTTTTTTAAATTCAAAATAGATTTGTTTATACAAAATATTCTGATTACATTTTCCCCTTCCCCAGATTCTCTCCAGGCCCCAGAAGTCTCAGATCACATCATCCTACAACCTGATCCACACCCTTTCTTTCTCTTGTAAAAATATAGACAACTTTAAAAAGTAAAATAAAACTGGGCAGTGGTGGCGCACGCCTTTAATCCCGGCACTTGGGAGGCAGAGACAGTCATATTTCTGAGTTCGAGGCCAGCCTGGTCTACAGAGTGAGTTCCAGGACAGCCAGGGCTACCCAGAGAATCCCTGTCTCGAAAAACCAATAAATAAATAAATAAATAAATAAATAAATAAATAAATAAATAAATATAAAAAATAAAAAAAGTAAAGTAAAACAGAAACATAGAACAAAAGAGAGGAAGAGCCAGCCAAAGAATATGCACAAGAAACACAGCGTCTTAGGGTTTTACTTTAGGGTTTACTGCTGTGAACAGAGACACCATGACCAAGGCAGCTCTTATAAAGACAACATTTCATTGCGTCTGGCTTACGGGTTCAGAGGTTCAGTCCATTATCACCAAAGCAGGAACATGGCAGCATCCAGGTAGGTGTGGTGCAGGCAGAGCAGAGGGTTCTACATCTTCATCTGAAGGCTGCTTGCAGAAGACTGACTTCCAGGCAGCTAGGATGAGGGTATTAGGCCACACCCACAATGACATGCCTACTACAACAGGGCCATACCTCCTAACAGAGTCACTCCCTGAGCTACGCGTATACACATCTTAACAGCCAGGCACGGCAGCACATATCTTTAGTCTTGGCCTTTAGAAGGCAGAGGCAGGCAAATCTATGAATTTGAGATGATTCTTGTCAACACAGAAAATTTTAGGCCAGCCCGGACTACATAGTAAGATACTGTCTCAAAAATAAATAAAAAGATAAAAATAATAATTATGTTGACTGCATAAGGTGCATTAAAGCAACTGTATTGATATATTAGGGTGATGTGTTGTTACATCACTAGAAGTAATGTGATGAAGATAAAAGAATTAGTGTTTATCTTCACACTGTAGGCAGACTTACCCTTTGGAAGAATATTCAGAAGCCTTCTAACGACAGTTTTCTCCAGCTCCAGCGAGTCACTAGACAGAATTCAGTCACTCCAGCTCCCTTTAAGTCACTAAAGCATTTATTCATCAATATAATAGGTATTATGAAATATTTCGTGTGAACAAAATGACATATTTAATGAAGCTGAATTTACTACAAATGCTTTTCAGTCTTGCTGCTGCTGAATTCTGTTGCTATGATACCAATCTGACTTGGAAAGATAAACTTTGTAAAGAAAAGAAAAAAGGGATGAAGGCCACTGGTATCTTTGTGTTAATAAATGTGCCTTGCATCTCAGAATTCTGTCTGAAGTCTCCTTTATTTCCTTCTGTCATACGAGGTAGTCCATACTTAAATTAGAAAGAAAGAGACACAGTCCCCACCTGAATCCAATTATGTGAAGTTGGAAGCCACGTAACTACCACAGAAAACACACTATGAAGAAGCTAAAGTCAGTAGGCAAGAGACTAATGGAATCCCACAGGCAGCAATGTCAGGCCTGTACATGTATAAATGCAGTGTTGAATACAAGATTTTGGTGTTGGTGAGACAGAATTATTCTAAAGTTCACATTACATAAAGACAAATCCAAGACCACAACATTTCTGCCTACCACTAATTTAAAAGGTCTTTTAGAAAACTGTCACTTCTGCCTTCCTTACTCCTGTATATAAAAATGTATCTGAATATGTATTTTAAAGCAGACTCTATCTTAACTATACCAATCCCATCTACTTTTTAAAAAGGACAAAACAAAACACTCTTCCTAAAAGAGATTCTTGGCATCTTTTTTTGTGATTGTAGAAAGTGTATTTGTACTTCTTTGAATCTAATCACAAAGCATATTAAACATGTAATTCCCACCAAAGGAAAGAGAACAGGACATTTTTTAAAGACTTTGTTTCCTCTAATTAATTGGTTACAAATCACTGTTTGCTAATTCTGAATAAGACCAAAAGTCTCAGGTCCATTGTTCAAACTGTTCCCGGTACTGAGGCTTGTCAGAGTTTGTCCCGGCTTTGTGTGAGTATGGTAGGACCAAAAAGCTGCATGATATTAGATCCCCAGGCTGACACTCTCACAGAGTGAGCAACATATTTTTAAAATCAAAGATCAAATGTCAATGTTTTCTGGCCAAGCAGTAATTTATTTTAGGATTCATAGGCACTTCTTAACACTCTGTGGCTTCCAGACTTTTCTACTCACGCCTTATGCATGGAGTGATTCACACAGGTAAGCAGCTTACTTTATAGCCTATTTTAATTTTGAGAGAATTGTGTACAATTTAAATACAAATATAAACCTATTTTATGTAATATGCCTACTACTAAAAAGAAACCCGATTATCAAATATTTTACTTACTGTCATCCTGAGATAGACAATGAATAAATTGTAATAGAAGAAGAGGAAATGAGTCTTTTGTATTAAAAGTTTAATGCAAAATTTAATTCCTATTGTATTAAAAGTTCCTTTGCCTACAAAGTAAATTCTAAATATTAACATTTCGCCTGGACATGGTGGTCATGCCTATAACCCCAGCACTTGGGAGGTTGAGGTGGAGTAAGAATTGAAGGCTAGTCTAGGGTAAATTGTGAGTTCTAGGTAAGCCTGGGCTACAACCCAGGATCCCATTTGAAAAAACAAACACTTTCAAGACTGAACCACGACATTATTTCAAGTAATACAGAAGAGTGGATGTCTCATCTGTTCGTACCACTACTCAAGATGTCATGAACTACATGAGGCATGAACTATACAAGTTGTTTGTTGAGGTTACAGCGTCTGAGCAGGAACAGGTCTGGGCTCTTGCGAATGTCATCTTCATTCAAGGAAACATCACCAACTAGCTGTGGCAGACTGGGCATGATGTCTTCTCTGTAGTGCCTTTCATGAAGACTCTTCCCATGTGGACCAATAACTTCCTGAAAGTCCCATTTCTTCATAGTGTCTCTGTGGGAATTCTGATTTTAATACAAATTTTGACGGCACAGTCATTTGACTGTAACAGTAGGTAAACTTCCCCAGTATCACCGGGTTTAAGTTTGAATCTTTGTATTTTTAAAAACTCTCTCTGTTTTAGTCAGCTATAGAAGAAGACTGCTTCCTTTTGGCTTCTAATGGTGTCAACTGCAGTCTTACTAAATGGCTGTCAACACAGATACCTTGTATTTAACTAGCTTATAATTCTCAGGACTGCCAAGTCCCTGGCCAGTATTTCCATTAAGAAAACGATTCAAATTGGGTCAGATTGAACTCCAGAGTGAGCTCAGGGACAGACAAGAGTACAAAGAGAAATCCCATCCGGAAAAATCATAAAAAGGAAAACAAACGAACAAATGCCCCCAAATCATCCTGGAGGGCATTTCTCTTTTCCTGGTGTCGTCTTGTGTTCTACAACTACAAATAATTGTGTACCTGGCTGAAAACCATGCAGCCACATTTATTCCTTTGTTGTAACTAGTCGAGTATTACTTTGCTATGCTGGGGTCCAGAAGTCACCTCGCAAGCTGTACAAACACCGATCTCAGACAGGGATAGTTTATTGAGCATTCGCTTCACGAGTGATCACTCGGGGCCGTGATTCAGTCTCAGGACCTGAACCATGACATTCAGTTAAGATCATACAGGGTTTTTTAAGCATAAAATCCACAAGCATCTGTGCCAAGTTATTCCACCAATCAGGATTTAGAGCTAGGGGATTTCCTCAGGAACATGCCTTTGTTGTACACTTCCCTTGCTCCTATTGGTTGGTATATTCAATTGAGGCAGGGGACTTGCCTTGTCTAACATTCATGTCTTAACTTGCCAACCCATACATGTCTCTTTCTGCCAAGTAGGAAGTCAGTTCCCAGGGAGGTCTTGGGAACTTAAATGTTACTTAGCCCCTACTCAAAATGGAAGTCTTATTCCAAATAGTTTCTTCTTTTGGTGCAGGTGTCTTTCTTATGCACGGCTCATCCCAGGGGCAGCTTATAAAAGCCAATGCCATAAAAGCTTACACATAGGTTCAGGAAGTGCTGCTGAGTGGTTGCTTCAGGTCCAAGCTTATTGTGGGTAACTACACAGAGCAGTTCCACTGACTTCTATTGTGATTGGTTTCCAAGGGCACAGCACACAACAGAATGTGTAATCAATCCTTGGGCGTGAGAAAGTTTCCTGGTAACAGGGAAACAACATAGGAGGAAGTAATATTACTTATATTAGTATAATAATATAATAATATAATATAAGTAATAATATAAGTAATATTACTTATAATATCAGTAACAGAACAAAATGGCGGGCTAGCCAGGTAACAGTTAACTAGGCCTGAACATTTTACCTGGACATCAACATTCCATGTAGGCCTTCATATTTTACCTAGACCTTATCAGGCAATAGTTACAAACTGACCTTACTTCTGAGCTCTCCTGACCAGGTTATACTTTGTTTTCACTACATCGCTTTTGCCAATTTATAGAGAAGTTAGATTTTTAAAGGAGCAAAGTACGTCTTTTACTTGTATGTGTAAGCATGGATGGCGGTGCACGTGTGCAAGATACACTCTCATCTACGACTGAGGAAGAGACTGTTAATACACTTTATATAGTATTTTTTTAATTTATATTTTTAATTCACGTGCATTGGTGTTTTGCCTAACCTATGCATGCCTAAGTGAGGGTGCTGGATCTCCTACAACTAGAATTACAGACAGTTGTGAGCTGCCTGTCGCGTGGATGCTGGGGATTGCCCCTGAGTCCTTTGGAAGAACAACCAATGATGTTAACGACTAAGCCATCTCCCCAGCCCTTTGGATCGTATTTTTAATTTACATTTATTTATTTACCTTGTGTGTGTCTATAAAGAGAGAAGACATGTTTGCACGGGTATGACATCATGAATTCCGGAGGCCAATGTCAAGGAGTCAGGCTTGGTAGCAAGCACCTGTCCCTGCTGAGCCACCTTACCAGCCTCTATCACAGTACTTCCAATGATAAGATCCATATATCCAAAGAAAAGCAGAGAACAAAACCCACTTATACCTCTCTGATTCAAAGAGTAACAAGATTATGTTACATATCATCCAAATTTCTACTTTTTACTAAAAAGTCATAGTCTGGGTATAATGCCACATGGCTGCATCCTGGCACTCGGAAGGCAGAAGGAGAAGGATTGGGACAGGGAAAGGCAAGCTTGGCCCTGTGGTAAAACCCTGTACCAACAAAACAAATGCCCACAAATAAGCAACTCTATTAAAAATAAAAAATAAGAGTCAAGCATTGTTTTCTCTCTGCTTCTTGAGTGTGGATGACGTATGAAGGAACAGTCGCCACACCTTCCTGCCATGATGGACTGTAGCCCTGGAGGTAGAGGCCAAAATTCGACCTTGTTTCCTTTCAAAGAAAAACAAGCATATTATATATATTTTTTTTTCCTCAGTCTACCAACATTTTATACCCCCTTCCCTCTCCCCCTCCCTCTCCCTCTCCTCCCTCTCCTCCCCCTCCCTCTCCCTCTCCTTCCCTGAGTCTTGGTATGGTATTGCATCTCTAAAATCCCAGTAGTCAGAAATCAAGAGAGACGGAACATACAAGGTATGTAGAATTCAAGGTATTCTGTGTATCCATAGAGATGTCCAGCCATTCTAAAACAAACAAACAACAAATATTTTTCCATGATCTGTCTTTAAAGGAATCTTAGTAATTAGGATTTTTTTGGTGTACAGTTTTCATCTTGTGCCTCTCTTTAGAGGTAAGGGGACAGAGAAAATTTCTGAACAACAAGGGAATTTCAAGTCCATCATCATATATATATATATATATATATATATATATATATATATATATATACACATTAAAACAATTTTTGTCAAATGCCTATTTGCACAAATAGATAATGGAGTGTTTGGTGCCATTGTAAAAGGTAAATCAGTTAAAGTATGTTTTCTGTAAACAGGATTATGACTGACAGGCCCAAATTGGGCCAACAAGATGGCTCAGCTAATGAAAGAGCTTGAGGCAAAGTTTGAACCCTCAAGTTTGATTCCCAGAACCCATATGGCAGAAAGAAAAAATTTACCACTGACTTTCTGACTTTGACAAGTGTGCCAAAACACATGTGCACTTACACACACCCCCCCAACACACAAATAAGTGCAAAAGACTCTGGTTCAAATCTAGTATTCCAAAGTGTAGGGCAGTTGGGGGGTTACAAACACAGGAGAGCAAAACTTATCTGGAAAATAGTCCTTGCAAGGGACAGTGACTGGATAGATTTTATGGATAGATGTGAACAATCCAGGAAGACATCCGGAGAAGTGGATTGGGTGACTGAATAAGAGACACGGCATTTGTTAAGATATATTTAAGCAGCTGAGCAGGGTAAGGAAAAAGGAAGAGGTTCACTTTCCTAAGCACTGAGTTTATCGAATGTTCAAATATAAAATTCTACCAAAGGCTCAGAAGAAGAATTGTCAGACAGTGTAACTTGTGATGTAACAGTGACAGAAATCAAAGCCATGCATCTCAGAAGAAACTCAGGGTCCTGAGAAAGCCAACGTTGTTCACACCTATACTCTTGGCACTGGGTAGGAGAAGGCAGGAGGATCAGGAGTTCACAGTCAACCTCAGCTACGTAGAGGGCTCTAGACCAGCCTAGCCACAAGAGAACAGCAACAACAAATCAGACAAAATAAAAGATGGTGTGTGTGTGTGTGTGTGAGAGACACTTAGAAAACTCATTACATAGGCAGGAAATGAAATTCTATTTTATCTATAGGCTGAGAAAGTAACCTTGAGTTAGTGACCCGTTTCACCAGTGCCAATGAAAGAAATAGGGCCGGGTGTGGTCTACCTCCATGCCATTAGCTTCTCAGTGAAATGGGCAGACCAGTTCTTGGCTGAGTGTAAGAAGAGCCCACAATGGGCAGAAGCTTTGAGAACAGAGGAAAAGGTTTGAAATATCTACCGTCAGTTGATCGGCACCTGCAGATAGTAACCAAGAAGCCAGCCTGCACAGAAAAGCAACTGTTCAGTTGGATCAACTGCACAGCTATGTAGTGTTTCTTCAGGATCTCTGAGCTGCTCAGCCGCAGGAGGACAGGACGGCTCCACTAAGAGTTGAAAGTTAAAAACACACAGAGAGGAGACCAGCATCTGGAGTTTCACAGGATAAAATGGAATACAGGAAGGGACTTACCGATTAAGAGAGCATAGAGGATTCAGAACTTCTGGGTCATGGGGTCGAAGTGCAATCAGAGTTCAAGTAAGGACAAGAAGGTCACTAAAATCAAGTATAAAGAAAAACAGATGTGCTGCTTAGACTCCTGAATCTCTGGAGGCAGAGGATGCTCTTGTCTCTGTCAATCTCTTTTTCTGCAGGTCTGTCAGTCTTTCTTGGGGCCTTAGAATGGTTTTCTGTGCTTTCTTTCCCCAAGTTGATAACCACTTGGGGAAGCTCTTCCAGAAAGAACGCAGCCAGTGGCGTAAATAAAATAAGGCCCCTGCAAAGCCGATGCTGTAAATTCATGGAGTTTATTTTAGCCTATGCTAATAGGTAGAGGGCTTACCGGATGCTATTTCTTTCTATTTTTATGAGCTACACATTCCTTATTGTTTCCCATAGAACAACAGCTGAATTAATACTGGGGCTTCAGCAAGCAAGATTTTGGAAGTTTCTTCCATCTTAACACAATGACTGTTAGCTTCTGTCACCAATCCCCTCCAAATTGTTTCCTGTTAATCCTCCACTAGCCACAGAAAAATCTTTAAGATGCCCAGAAAAGAGCAAAATTGAATCACTGCTCCTTGAAGCTTCGCTTGTGAATATTGTCTTTATTCTATCTTTTCTTGAAAATTTAAAAAAACAGTAAGTCTACTGCCCAAGTCTATTCCTTTACAATCCCGACTCTGAAGTGGTGCTTAAATTGCAGGCTAGATTTTACTCTGTGGCAGCCACATAGTAAAACTGTAAGGTCAGTAACTAGCAGTGATAAGAGTCACATTATCTGCTGTAACTGGTTCAGTTCACGCTACTTATTAGGATAATGTTTGGCGTCATGTTTTATAAGGTATTTATTCTCTTATCCTTGGCTAAGTCCTTCAAATAAGTCTTTATCACTACAAGAAGCAAGTGTGTCTACACTGCTTTGTGTTCCTCTCCACAACCGACCACAGGAATTGAACCACAAGATCACTTGGGAAATCTCATCATGGTTTCTGACCAGCTGCACACACTTTCAAATGTGGCGTGAGAAAAACAAGAAAGCCTGGTAAATTACTTTGTAGGAGGACTGGAGAGATGGCTTGGAGGTTAAGAGCACTGACTGCTCTTCCAGAGGTCCTGAGTTCAAATCCCAGCAACCACATGGTGGCTTACAACCATCTGTAATGAGATCTGATGCCCTCTTCTGGGGTGCCTGAAGACAGCAACAGTGTATTTATGTATAATAAATAAACAAACAAACAAATAAATCTTCAAAAAATTACTTTGTACGGAAACAGTATTATGTTTTTTTAAGACTTACACGTCCTTTCCATATATAATATAGAATATAGAAGATAGAAGATAGAATATTATATAACATAGGATAATATATAATATATGATATATAATATACACTATACAATAGAACACATATAACACATAATATATAATATATAGCATATAATAACATACAACATACAACATATAATATGATATATAACATATAACATATAACATATAACATATAACATATGATATATGATATATAATACATAATACATACCATATAATATATAATATATTGTATAGTATATATAATATTATATAATATTATATATTATATATTAAATATTATATATTATTTATATTTATATATACACACACACATATATAATAGTTTCCAATTTTGTGTTTTTAGGGGATTCTTGTGGCTACAAACATCTGTTTTTCTGCATCTACAAGTGTGCCTCATTCTGTTTCTTTGGTTCCTTTTCTTCTGATAGTTTGTTTATATCTTATCTTAAGGAAAATTGCTCTGTAATTGTTTTATGCTGCCTTTATGTGGTTTGGGTATCACGGTACCTGTGGCCTTATAAAATGACTTGGGTGATGTTCCTTTTGTTTCTATTTTGTGGGATAATTTGAGGAGTATTGGCATTAACACTTCTTTGAAAGTCTGGTAGAATTCTGTGCTAAAACTATCTGGCCTTGGACTTTTTGTGGTTGTTGAAAAGCTTAATTACTGAAGCTATTTGACTAGTAGTTATAGGTCTGTTTAAATTGCTTATCTAATCTTGATTTAACTTTGTTAGGCAATATATATCCAGGAAATTATTCATTTCTTTTAGATTTTCCAATTTGGTGGAATAAATGTTTTTAAAGTATGTCCTCATGATTCTGTGAATTTCCCCAGTGTCTTGTTATATTGTCCTTTTATCTCTAATTTTGTTAGTTTGGACCCTTTCTCTCTGCCTTTTAGCTAACTTGGCTATAGGTTTTTCAATCTAATTGATTTTTTTTAATCAAAGAACCAACCCCTAGTTTTATTGGTTGTTTATATTTTTTGCTGTTTCTGGTTTATTGATATCACCCCTGAGTTTGGTTATTCCTTGTTGTCTATTCCTTTTTGGAGTTTTTCCTTTGTGTTCTAGAGCTTTAAAGTGTGATATTGTTACTAATATGAGATCACTCTGATTTTTTTTTTTTTTTGGTTTTTTGGATTTGGTTTTTTTTCAAGACAGGGTTTCTCTGTATAGCCCTGGCTGTCCTGGAACTCACTCTGTAGACCAGGCTGGCCTTGAACTCAGAAATCCACCTACCTCTGCCTCCCAGAGTGCTGGGATTACAGGCATGCACCACCACTGCCCCGCTCACTCTGATATTTTTTAAATGTAAGCAATTAGTCCTATAAACTAGCATCTAAGAACCACCTTCATTCTCTCCTATAAGTTTGGAGATGTTATATATTCATTATCATTCAATTCTAAGAAGCTTTAAATTTCTTTTAAGTTTTTGTCCTGACCCATTTTCATTCAGTTTCCATGAGTTTGTAAGCTTTCTGTTGTTTCTCTTGTTATTGATAATCAGCTTTAACCCATGGGGTTCTGATAGATATAACAGGCTATTTCTCTCCCATCCCCAAGTTCCTGAAATAATGACTCAGATACTAAAATATATTTACAAATACCTAGGCCATAAGCTTTTGCTGTTTCCCATTAAGATCATAACTGAATATCTCATTTATTCTAATATAAGTTCTGACACATGGCTGGTTGCCTCTTCTCCACACGTGTCTGTTCTCCTCACACCTTCCCCAGTGACTCTTCCCACACCTGGCTCTATCCCAGAATCCTCTCTGCCTCCCAGATGTCCCTCCTCCTAGTCTACCCTTTTCTATGGGTCACAGCCTTTTTAGTGGACAGGTAATACATCAATACAATACACAAGATATTCTCTCTGCAATTCCCCCTTTCAGTCCTATAAAATCTCTTTTTATACAATAATAGCAATTATGAAAACTATTAGGTAAGATTTACATTCTCCATGTTCAGTACATCTGTATTTGGCAACTTTGGATAAAGTATTCCATTATCTATCTTATCTTGGTGAGTTTAGAGTTCTATACCTTCTAAGACTTAAAAACATCTTCTTAAAGCCTAAGCGATTAAGGCTTAATTGTGAGACTATGACCATCTAGTCTTCAACCCCATCAGAGACTTGCAGAGGAACAAATATTACCTGAGTATGCAGGAAGCACAGACAGGCAGCTTCTAACATGACAGAGGAGCTGGATACCTGGACAGGCCCCCAAATTTGTCTCTAATGTTGGAACATCTGTTGTCAGCCTCCTGGTCCATAATATCTCTGACAGACCTATTCGTAGAACAGGAATTATGAAGAACTAGCCTACTTTGTCCTTGCAAAGCTTAGCGGTCGACTTTGTTGTGTTTAAGCTTGTCCAGTTTGAACAGCATTTTGTCTGCAGTTGAAGCAAGAGCACATATTGCTCAGTGGAAGGCACATTTGAAGCAAACGCCAAAAGAGGTTCTCTGATGCTCATCATCTTTGAAGAGGAATGGGGGGGGGCGTACTTCTAGGAGCAAACCTGTTTCATTGCCCCAAAAGGACTAAATTAATAAAAATCTCTTTTTTTCTTTTTCTTTTTCCTTTTTAGTTTTTTTTTGGATTTGTTTTTTTCGAGACAGGGTTTCTCTGTATAGCCCTGGTTGTCCTGGAACTCACTCTGTAGACCAGGCTGGCCTCGAACTCAGAAATCCGCCTGCCTCTGCCTCCCAGAGTGCTGGGATTACAGGTGTGCGCCACCACCGCCCGGATTAAAAATCTTTAAATGCTATATTTTATAAGTCTCTGAGGTTTTTGAAGACCATCTATCTATCCATAGCATATCCGAATAGGCAATCTTTCCTTAATTTTTAGCTATTATTATCTGATTAACCTTGAAAACATCTACCCAAGACTAAATAAAATTTATTTTGTAAATAACCAAACTAGTACTCACAAGAACATACCTCTGATTGACTATCGACTTGTATTACTTAATTTTTTTTTTTTTCAAGACAGGGTTTCTCTGTATAGCCCTGGCTGTCCTGGAACTCACTTTGTAGACGAGGCTGGCCTTGAACTCAGAAATCCACCTGCCTCTGTCTCCCAAGTGCTGGGATTAAAGGCGTGTGCCACCACCGTCCGGCCTTGTATTACTTAATTATCTCAAACATTTGTAATAGCAGCTTTTCAAAGAACTAGAACTTTACATTTACATGATTAAAAAATCATCTAAGTACAATACTTCAAATGGGAGTTGAAAACATGTATACATAGTATATTATAACAAAAATAACCTTAATACTTATATCACTATCCAAAGATCTATACCAATGTAAGATTATTGGTTTATGTTCTTTGGTTTAAGAGTAGATGCAATAATCTACCCCCTTTTCCTGTAGTATGTCTATAGCCCCTCTTTACTTTCTTCTCAATCCCTTTCCCTCTACATAAGAGAGAAAGATAGAGAGAAGAAAAGGAAAGAGAGAAATTCCTGAGTCTAAATTCCTGTATCTTGTTTTCACCCTGACCAAGACCATTTAATAACTTGTAAACAACCCTTTAATGACAACAAACACTCATATCCCATCAATGACAAAAAATTCTCCCCTTGCCTTTTGGGAATGGGACACTGTTCTCGTAAAACCATTTCCTGTTGATTTGGGACATAGGGTTTTTAAAATTTGTTTGATTTTTTTTTTCTTTTTGGCGTGTTTGGGGGCAAAAAAATTGGGAAAATGGTTAAGTCTTAAGAAATCCAGATTAAGCATTTGTTGAGGAGTCTGCATATGTTGAAAAAAATCCAGGGTTTAACCGAGGTCCTGACTGGAACAGTCTGTAATGCTAGACCAATTAAGCTAGCTGCTTTGAGGCTGTCCTGGAAGCAAGCCTTTTGAGAAAATCACATTGAGACAGTCTGAGGTAGGGTCAGTCAGAAGGGTAGAACAATATCCCTCAATGGCGCAGCATCCCTAAGGGTGAATCTTGTGAGTACTGTTTGTCTGGTTGTTATTCTCAGAATATATAAGCTCCCATGTACTGGCTGGCTTTGTGTGTCAACTTGACACAGGCTGGAGTCATCACAGAGAAAAGAGCTTCAGTTGAGGAAGTGCCTCCATGAGATTCAGCTGTAAGGCATTTGATCAATTAGTGATCAAGGGGAGGAAGGTCCATTGTGGGTGGTGCTATCCCTGGGCTGGTTGTCTTGGGTTCTATAAGAAAGTAGGCTGAGCAAGCCAGGGGAAGCAAGTCAGTAAATAACATCCCTCCATGACCTCTGCCTCAGCTCCTGCTTCCTGACCTGCTTGAGTTCCAGTCCTGACTTCCTTTAGTGATCAACAGCAATGTGGAAATGTATGCTGAATAAATCCTTTCCTCCCCAACTTGCATCTTGGTCATGATGTTTGTGCAGGAATAGAAACCCTGACTGAGACATCTCACAAGGAAGATACATTTCTGCATTAACTCTGGAATGTGCAAGGTACACAGATCACTTAACAAAGATTCTTTGCTCTTTGAGCAGGTGAAAGATATCTGTCTTTCTTAAGCTAGTTTGCATTGTTAGCAAGCTGCAATTTACATGTTTATTTATGCCATCTAAAAGAATGCCATGATAGCTCCTGAGGACTTTGTAGCCAACAAGATTTATTGGTTACACATAGACATTTAATTCTCAGCCGATCTCAAAGCTGTTCCCAAGCATAGAAATCAGCAAATCATGTTACCTGTCTTGTTTGGTCTTCTTCATCTCGTTCCTTTTGTGTGTAGCTGAGATCTTCAGGAGATCTTCCCCATCATCTCTGATTTTTATCAAATTGGAATCCATAGTTTCTCTTTTCCTGTGGAAACACATACAAAACCCCTTCCCCATCGTAACACATTGGATGTAGGGAATTATTTTAATTTTCTTACATCTGTTAAGAATTGCTTTGAGTCCAAGTACATGGTCAATTTTGGAGAAAGTTCATGAAATGTTGAGAAGAAGATATGTTATTTTGTGTTTGGGTGGAATGTTCTGTGATATCCTAAATATCTGTTAGGTCATTTGGTTTATAACATCTATTAGCTCCAGTATTTCTCAGTTTAGTTTTGTCTGGATACCTGTCCATTGGCGAGAATGGGCTATTGAAGTCTCCCATTATTAGTGTGTGAGGGTCAATATGTAATTTAAGCTTTAGCAGTGTCCCTTTGATATAAGTGGGTGCCCTTGTGTTTGGGGTATAGATATCAAGAATTGAAATGTCATCTTGGTGAATTTTTCCTTTGAGTATGTAGTGTTTTTCCTTGTCTCTTTTAATTAGTTTTGTTTTGTCAGATACTAAAATGGCTACACTGGCTCGCTTCTTTGGTCCATTTGCTCAGAATATCTTTTTCTGCCCCTTTACCCTGAATGATGTCTAGTCCTGATGTTAAGGTATGGTTTGGAGAATGCAGCAGCAGAAAGTTGAACCCTGTTTTTAAACTCAGTCTGTTAGTCTGTGCCCCTTCTACTAGGAATAGAGACCATTGATGTTAAGATTTATCAGTGAGCAATGTATCTTGATGCCTGTTATTTTGTTGTTGTGGGGTGGGTTTATTTCCTGACTTGTGGTTTTCTGGTCTGATATTATTTATTTCCTGTGCTTTCTTGGGCATAGTTAACTTCTTCAGGTTGATGTTTTCCTTCTAGCACTGTACTGGCTGGTTTTGTGTGTCTACTTGACACAGGCTGGAGTTATCACAGAGAAAGAAGCTTCAGGTTAGGAAATGCCTTCATGAGATCCAGCTCTAAGGCATTTTCTCAAATCAGTAATCAAGTGGGGCAGGGCCCCTTGTGGGTGGTACCATAAGTCTTGGGTTCTACAAGAAAGCAAGCTGAGCAAGCCAGGGGAATAAAGCCAGTAAGAAACATCCCTCCATGGCCTCTGCATCAGCTCCTGCTTCCTGACCTGCTTGAGTTCCAGTCCTGACTTCTATTGGTGATCAACAGCAATGTGGAAGGTGTAAGCTGAATAAACCCTTTCCTCTCCAACTTGTTTCTTGGTCATGATGTTTGTGCAGGAATAGAAACCCTGACTAAGACAAGCACCATCTCTATAGCTCGGTTTATAGATAAATATTGCTTAAATTTGGTTTTATCACAGAGTGTCTTTCTTTCTCCATCTACCACAGTAGTACCATGGTTTGCTGGCAAAGGTAGTTTGGACTGGCATCTGTGGTCTCTTAGAAGAGACCTTTAGAGTTTCCACTGGAAAAAATTCTATTATTCTAATAGGCCTTTCATATGATATTTGGTCTTATTCCCTTGTAGCTTTTGAGAGTTTTTCTAACTTCTGTATGTTTAGTGTTTTGATTATTATATGTCATAGGGAACTTTTTTCTTGCCCAGTCTATTTGGTGTTCTATATGCTTCTTGTCCCTGCATAGGCATTTTCTTCTTTAGGTTAGGAAAATTCTCTTCTATGATTTTGTTGAAAATATTTTCTGTGCCTTTGACCTGGGTTTCTTCTTCCTTTTCTATTCTTACCATTCATAGATTTAATCTTTTCATATATACATATACATGTATATACATATATACACATACATGTATATACACATACATGTATATACACATATATATATATACACACACACATACATATTTTTTTCTTTAAGCGAGGTATCCAGGTCTTTTATCTTCAGTGCCTGAGAATCTGTCTTTCATGTCTCGTACTTTATCGGTGAATCTTGCCTCTGAAGTTCCTGTTTAAATTCCTAAGTTTTTTGGTTCCTATTATCCCTCAGTTCAGGTTTTTTTTTTAATTCCATTTCACTTTCATCCATTTCATTTCACTGTTTGTGTTTTACAGATGTCATCATTGAATTTATTCATATCACCTTTAAAGTCCTTGGACATATTTACAAAGGCTATTTTGAAGTCCTTGTTTGGAGTTTCAATTCCATTGCTTTTCTCAGGACCTGCCATGGTAGGGTTGCTGGGATTAAGTGGAGACAGAGCATCCTGACTGTTATTGATTACGTTTTCACTCTGGAGTCTAAACATCTGAGTTTGAGATGAATGTAATTCTCGGTGCTGGTATCTGGTTGTTGGTGTTCTATCGCTTGGATTCAGTACCCCTCTCTGGTTCTTAGGATGGTGGTATGATGGGTATGGGTTGCCTAGTAAGGAATGCTTCTGAGATTCTCCCAAGAACTTCCACTGGGGGGCTCCTGGTAGAATGTTTCTCGGTATTGGGAACTGACTCCAAGGAATGGGGTTGGGTTGGAAGGTGTGGGGTGGGATTCTGAGCAAGTCCGCAGGAGGGAAGAAATCTGGAGGTGCCACAGACATCTGCATAGGTGCTGGGAGTGGATGCAGACAGGAAGGAGAAGGCCACAGAAGACGGTCAGACAGGAAGGGAGGCTGCACAAGATGTTCTGCTGCAAAGCCATGGACAAGACTAGAATTGGAGGGGAGTGGGGCAGTGAAGGCTGCCTGACTGATTTCTTGGCCAGTGTCGACCTGGTTTGTTTTTGTTTTTTTGTTTTGTTTTTTGTTTTGTTTTGTTTTGAGACAAGGTCTCTCTATGCAGTTCTGGCTGGTCCTGGAACTCACAGAAATCCTCCTACCTCAGCTTCTTAAGTACTGAGATTGAAGGTGTGCAGTACCCTGTTTGGCTTCAAAATGAGAAGTTTTTGTTTGTTTGTTTGTTTGTTTGTTTTTTGGATTTGTTTTTTTTCAAGACAGGGTTTCTCTGTGTAGTCCTGACTGTCCTGGAATTCACTCTGTAGACCAGGCTGGCCTCAAACTCAGAAATCTGCCTGCCTCTGCCTCCCAGAGTGCTGGGATTACAGGAATGTGCCACCACCGCCCGGCTAATGAGAAGTTTTAAAAAGCAAGGTCCGGATCAAATGGAATTACAAGAGGGTTTGAAGTCACTGGTGATAGCTAAGCTTCTGTTTTCTGATCTAGGGTCTTAGAGAACTGTTGAGAGAATGAGGTCTTATGTATAGAGTGGGGCTGAAGGTTTAAAACAACATATGCTTCTGTATTGTGCTTAGAAATAAGTCTGACATTGAAGATGGCTTAATAGATGGGTGTCAGATCATCCAAGCAGAGCCTGATATATCCAGAGAGACAGGAATGTGTGGGATTAACTCAAAGCACTTCAGGCTGTTTTCAGCTCTTTCCTTCTTATCCCACGTAAGTTCAGCATTCTTGAGAACCTCAGAGCAGCATTAGGGTGGCTAATCAATAAGTAATATCATTGCTGTGCAAACATGAGGACTTGAGTTTGGATCACTGGCACCCACAGAAAAATCCATAGCAGCATGCATCTATAAGCCTAGTATTGGGATGTCGAGACAGAAAGCTCCACAGAACTCACCGACCAGGGAGGTTAGCTGAATCTGTTAGCTCAGTGTTTAATGAGAACCACCCAAAGACTAAGGTAGAGTGAGTGCAATGGTGATCCCAGTACTCAAGATGTTCAGGGTGGCCAGGGTGGCCGTGTAGAGTGTCTCCCTCTCTCCCTCTCCCTCCCCTTCGCCTTTCTCTTAAAGAAGAGCCTCAGCATGGTGGTGCCTGCCTTTAATCCCGGCACTCCAGAAGCAGAGACAGGCAGACCTCTGAGTTTTCATCCAGCTTTATCTACTTAGCAAATTCCAGGCCAGTCATACAGGTACATAATGAGTTCCTGTCTCAAGTAATAAGACACACACACACACACATACACAAAGGCAAAAAGAAAAATGTTAAGGTGGAGAACAAGAGAAATATGAAGATGGTGGACACTGACCATTTGTGTCTCCCTCTATATGCTCACACAAGAGCATACACACAGTTGGTCCTTCCCTTCTTCACTCTGTATTATCCTCATACTTACATTTTCATTCTTTTAGATGTTTTGCTTAAGGAATGTTCCCCTATACGCCCTCCCCAAAACTGTTCCATGTACTGGCTCCCAAGGGCTCCATCGGTTCCCGTTTCATCTGAAAAAAAAAAATGTTTTTTTACAAAGTAGAGAAACTCCGGCTACAAAGGGCCTTTATCCTTCTTCCCCTGAGGCCAGATACAATTCTTTACACGATTCCTTTATTTTTTTTTTTCTTATTCACTTTCTTTAATACTCTGTAGCTCCCTAACTGCATCTGCCAGCTCATGTTAGTACAGGGCTCTTGGCAGTGGGAACAATCACTGTCACCCTGAATCAACACTATACCCACCTGCACCAAATTAGTTCTGTCTCTCCCATC
Source organism: Apodemus sylvaticus (assembly GCF_947179515.1). Lineage (NCBI taxonomy): Eukaryota > Metazoa > Chordata > Mammalia > Rodentia > Muridae > Apodemus > Apodemus sylvaticus. Next base: position 49,548,283 of record NC_067494.1, read on the forward strand.
TCTGCCCACCCCCACCCTCATCTCCCTCCACCTTCCTCAGTTTTACTTTGTAACCAAATCATCTGCTTACAGATTTGTAACAGTTATTTTTTCAGAAGTCTCTCCAGGAATGCAGGATGGCAGGGTTCACAGCAACAGATGAAATTAAAACTTTCCAACTCTCCGGAGGACCTCCCCTCCCTGTCTGAAGACAGCCCTTCTCAGCTTAAGTGTCTTTTGCTTGTGGTGAGGTAAAAGAGACAGTTAAGAAAAAGCTCTTGAAATTTAGAATACTCTGATACCATCTTCAGAGAGTTTCAGGAAGTTTCTGGAGGTAGCTTTGCTGACACACCAGTTTTAGTCACTATTGTTTTTCTCTCTTGGGAAGCAATGCTTTAATGAACAGTACTTAACCTGAATGGTCCCACAGTACCACAACCCTGGGGACTCTTCGAGCACTTCCTGCCAAAGCTTTCTCAACTGGTTTGCTCTCTGCAATGGACAGATTCTCCTGTAGGCAACACTCACTCGAGGTTTTGTCCTTTAACCTCACTATTTTAAGTTCTATTAAAATTAAAATGTATTTTAATACTTTTAATTTCAGTGTTATTGCTTATTGTATACTGTGATGTAACCTAAAGAATTTTGATAGTCATGTGACAACTTAAGAAAGGCTTTGAGAATGGGCTGCCATTGACCGTTTTGAGAATAAATTAGATTAGTGCTCATTTTCTATGCTGCAAATTCTAGACCAGATACTATTTTAAAGGCAGGTTTTTCAAAAATTGTATTTAACTGTTTTTTATCTTTTATATGTGGAAGTGCACTGATGAGAAGACAAGCTGTAGGAGTCAATTTTCTCCTGCTGTATATGTCTGGAGGGTGGAACTCAGTTGTCAGAATAATCTTACTGCTTTCACTTCCAACTACAGATATAGACCTTCATACACAGGTTTATTAGAGGTACTTCTGATACCTGTTTTTGATAGAAATACAAACTTAAATCTAAGTAGGGAATTGGATTCTTTCTTTGTTTCTTTGTTTCTTTCTTTGTTTCTTTCTTTGTTTCTTTCTTTGTTTCTTTCTTTGTTTCTTTCTTTGTTTCTTTGTTTCTTTCTTTCTTTCTTTCTTTCTTTTCTTTCTATGTTTTGCTGCTATGCCCCTTTCGGGGACCTGCTTCAATCTCTCTGAAACTTATTGTCCACACTTTGTCTGCTTTGCTTTGTTAAGTGAAAATCTGCTTAAACTGCCTGTGTCTTCCAGATAAAATTTTTTCCTCCAAAAAGACAAGAAACAAGGAGAAACTTTCAACTAGTAATGTATATGAGGATCTTGATAAGTCTTGGTGAGCTCAACCCTGAACTCTATCTCCAGCCTGCTCCTGCTTTTCCTAATTTTTTTTTTGTTTTTGTTTTAAGTGTTTTCTTTTTTCTTTTCCTTCCCCTTTTTTCTTTCTTTCTTTTTGTTTTGCTTTGTTTGAGGCAGGATCTCATGAAGCCTTAGCTGGCTTCAGATTGGCCAAGGATGACCTCACATGACTTCATCTAACTTCGAAGTGCTGGGGTCACAGGCAGGGACACTATGCCCAGAATATCTTGCTATTTGTAATAAAGTTGCCATATTAATACACATACAGCTCCCTGCATTCATCCTGGTGGTACTTAGGTCCCTCTGTAGTAACACAAACTAAGACATCTAAGCAGCTCTCTTTTGTTAGACTCTCCAACTGCTCACAGTGCTGTTCATTTGGAAGGTGGCATATAGTCCTTTTGTATGTATTATGTAAATGTGCAAGCATCTGTTAAGATAAATTTATAGAACTACAATTACCATGGAGTCAGAGAATGTGTGCATTTATACACACCTGATCCTGACAGCTGTTTTTGACATGCTCTCTACATAGAGTCTGGCTAACAATATAACATCTACTTCACCACATAATTTAGCCTTAACCAGTCTATAGATGAAATACAGTGTTTCTAAGGGTTGGAGTATTTTCGTTTACTTTGGTTTAGCTATAGCGTGATCTTTATTGTTGTTGTTTGCTTGCTTGCTTATTTGTTTGGAGATAAGCCTTCCCTTTGAGGCAGATCAGATGGCCTCAACTTCAGGTTATTCGTGCCTCATCCTCCCAAGTTCTGGCATTATAGTCATGACTACCCTGTCCGATGCAGAATTAAAGCTCTTTCCATCACTTCCGGCTGGCAAGAAAGCTCAGCTGCTCAAGGTGCTAGCTGCCAAAACTTGGAATTGACCCTTGATCCTTGGGCTTTACCTTGTGAAAAGCATGTACCTCCTCCTGCAGGTTGTCATCTTGATGGCCACACATGTGGAGGCCTTGACACGCACACTCAGGCATGTACACACACATGCACACACACACAATAACTAAATGCAAGAACAATTTAAAATGTTTTTCAAAAAATTAGTTAAAAATCATTCAAAGTCTATTATGTTACTTCAGACAGGAAGTTCTTAACTTCTTTTAAAAATATTTATTTTTTTTGTGTATGAATATATGCCAAGTGTGTGCATGTCTTCAAAGGCCAAAAGATGATGTTAGATCTCCTGGAGCTGGGGTTACAAGCAGTTGCTTGTGAGTTATAGGAGGTCTGAATTACAAGAGGTAATGTTCTCTGGAAGAGCAGTGAGTCCTCTCAACTGTGGAGCCATCTCTTCAGTCCCAAGCTTTTGAACTTCTTCTTGGAACTGAAATCAAACTCAGAACCTTACACATTGTATGCTTTTATTTTAAAATCTAGGGAATCAGCCAGGCAGTGGTGGCATACACCTTTAATCCCAGCACTTGGGAGGCAGAGGCAGGCAAGATTTCTGAGTTCAAGGCCGGTCTGGTCTACAGAGTGAGTTCCAGGATAGTCAGGGCTACACAGAGAAACCCTGTCTCAAAAAAACAAAAAACAAAAAAGCAAAAAAAACAAAAAACAAAATATCTAGGGAATCTTCTGGAAGAGATTTTTTCCCTTGAAAAATCTGAACTCTAGCAACTCTGGGCCTACTCTGACAAGTGGCTAGCAACTGAACGGTGACCATTCTGCACAGACCAGGTGTGTATCTCATAGCAGGCAAATAGACTTTCTTATAGATCCGTGAGAGCGAGTCTAATAGCTGTAGAGGGGTCTTTTGTGAAATGTATGGAAGTTTCACCTGTCAATAAAAAATAAAAAAGCCTATGGCCAATGAGCTGGGGCAGGATTAGAAGGTGGAATATCTATCAGAGAGAGAGAGAGAGAGAGAGAGAGAGAGAGAGAGAGAGAGAGAGAGTCAGTCTTGGGAAGAGAGATTTACCCCAGAATGCTGAAGGAGACATCAGCAATATCGTGCTTGTGGCAGAACTTAGAGTAGAATAACAGGATGGTTAAGTCGTGGGCTAGTAGTCAGGGAACAATCCAAGGATTTTGGCCTAGGGAGTTATTTCTAATAATTCAGTCTCAGAGTTGTTATTTCTGCAACTTGGGCATGAGTGGAAAACCCAAGGTTATAAATAGCCAGTTGCCATCTGTCTCCCCCCACCCAGCACAGTCCCATGCATCATCTATGTAACCCGGCTGGGGAGGAAGACTCAAAATAGCAAACAAGTAGACAAATAAATTTGAAAATTTTATTGATTATCCGTATATCCCAATATTTGTGTAATTTTTTTCTTCCTTCCATCACTTCCTCCTTCCTTCCTGCCTTCCTCTGTTTCTTCCTCTCTCCCTTTCCTCCTTTCCTTTCTCCTTGCCCCTCCCTCCCTTCCTCCCTCCCTCCTTCCCTCCTTCTCTCCCCTTACTTCCTTTCCTCCCTCTCTTCCTCCTTCCTTCCTTTCATTCTTCCTTCCTTCCTCCCTTCCTTCCTTTTTCCCCTTCCCTTCTTCCCTCCCTTCTTTCTTCTTTCTTCCTTTTGCTTTCTTAGTGCTGAGGGTTTATGTGCAAGGCCTAATCTGATGCTGACCCTGAACTGCAGGCCCCATCTCCTTTGTGACATTGATAATGAGTACTACAAAACTTTTAAAACTGAAAGAGAAGTTACTTTTTCTAATACCTAAAAGTCTTTGAAATATCATATTTAAACCAGTTTGAGTTATAAAATTAGTTGATTTTTCAAAGTCCAATAATAAATAGTAGTTGCCTCCGAGGTAAGTATAAGGAACAAAAATCCTGGCTGTCTACACCCCGTGGGGAAGAGCAGTCAGTCCTATATGAGGCTCTGCTCTGCTCCTTGACCTGTCCAGCTCCGGTTGCATCTGGATCTCAAACTCCTGAAACACAATCAATTTCATCTGCATGGATAATCTTTAAGAAGACATTCAGTGTTACCACAGGAGACATCTGCGCTGATTTGACTCAACACACCCACAAACCATTCTAGAGTGGAGTTTTCCAAAAACAAAACCGGTCTTAAAGAGAATGACGTCATAATGAGGCCATAGGTCAGGGACGACTGCCCAACGTGTGGCCTGTGAATAATGATCTCATTACAGGTTTCACGTGACTCAGTGTGGCTCCAGTTGCTGGACAGTTCTGAGTGCGCATTTGAACTGACTTTGCAGTACAGAGAACGTTCTGGCTCCTTTTGTTCGTCAACCATGGCAGATGTGGGCGGATTTCCCCACACTCACTCTGTTTTGCATCAGGGTATCCCAGAGCTTCTTCAGGATTCCCCTGGGGATTAGCAGAGCTTCCACCGTTGGTTTCTGCTTTCCTCTTGGTCCTCACATCTCACCTGTTAAAACTGCAGATGGCTGTGTCGTGAAGGAAAAAAAAAATCACCAAACAAAAGCAAAACTGAAGCTTTCTGGCTGTCTCACTGAAGTCTTAACAGAAGAGTGAGACCCAGCCCATGTTCTGTTTCTTGTCAGTCTTCAAGGTTCTTCTTCCCCTACTTAAAAATACTGAGTTCCTTAGCCTTGAAATTCAGAGTTCTTTATCTGATGTTCTGGTCCCCTAGATATTTGCTCATGATTTTCCTAAATTACTGTTCCATAAAATTGATTTTGTGAGTTCAAAAGATTTAAAGACCTAACCCACAGTACTTTGGGATAAGTCCATATTCAGAAAAAGTTTTACTTTTTTTCTGAAATAATTAAGAATGAGGTCATTAGGGTGGGCCCTAATCCAATACGGACAGTGTCTTTTACTATACAAGGGAGAAACTTGGACACAAAGACAGCAAGAACAAAGGGAGGTCATAAGAAGCTAGAGAAAACAAGGAAGGGTTTGCCCATGGTCTCCCTGTCTTCACTGTTAGCCACCACACTTCGTCAGCGGCTTTAGGTTACCGAGTTTGGGGCACACTTTCATGTTCTATTCCCAAGGAATACAACTGCCAAGTAAAATCAAGCTCCCGATGGCATTGTTTCTCCTTCCTCTCTGTATCTCCCTTCTTTTTCCCTCTTAAATCCTACCCCGTTTTTGTTGTTGTTGTTGTTTGTTTGTGAGTTGTTTCTTGTAGCCTGTGTGGCCTCAAACTCTTGTCTCTCTGCCCCCCTCCCCCACCAAGTGTTAGGATTACAGACAGCAGCCACCACACCAAGAAGGGATGCTTGTTTTTGTAAAGGGCAGTGAGAAGGGAAGTAAGATATGACACAGTTTCTTAAAATGTGGTGGGGTTGAGGGGGGTAGACATAGTCATGTGATAGACAGGAGCATCACAAATTCAAGATCCTTCCCAGACGCTTACATCGAGGCCAGCCTGAGCTATGTGAGACCCTGTCTAAACCCATTCTCCCGGGCATTCCTCAAACCCTGACATCCCATTGATAATTTGTGCTCTTGATACTTGAGAAAAATTATGGTCTGTGGGCACTGAGAATTGTATGTACAGTCTTGTGATGGCTTGCATATGCTCATCCCAGGGAGTGGTACTATTAGAAGGTGTGGCCTTGTTGGAGGAAGTGTGTCACTGTGGGGTTGGGCTTGGAGATCTTCCTCCTAGATTCCTGAGGATGCCCAGGCTGTTTCTGGCTTCCTTTGAATAAAGATGTAGAACCCTCAGCTTCTCTTGCACCACGCCTGCCTGGATGCTGCCATGCTTCTGCTTTAATGACAATGGACTGAACCTCTGAACCTGTAAACCAGGCCCAATTAAATGTTATCTTTTATAAAAGTTGTATTGGTCATGGTGTCTGTTCACAGCAGTGAAACCCTAACTAAGACAACTCTTGAAACTACATCCTAAACAGACGTCATGAGTATTGATTATCCTTAGGCGGACAATGAACTCTGTGTAAGAATTCAGTGAGAATTAAAAATATATATATATAACTCACCACATAGTCATTTTGCATTTATTTATTTGTTTGTTTCTTTGTTTGTTTGTTTAGCCTGTATGTATGTCTGTGCAGCGTGTGTATGCCTGTGCTGAGAGGGTCAGAGCATGGCACCCAGTGCTCTGGAACTGGAGTTATAAATGGCTCTGAGCCAACACATGGGCACTGGGACCCAAACCCAGCTCCTCTGCAAGAGCATCGAGTGCTCTTAGTCACTGAGCCATCTCTCCAGCCCTTCCTTTCTTATATGGCATTTAAAAATAAAATCGCCAGACGTGATGGTAATGCCTGTAATCTTAGCAAGTGGTGCACTGCAGTAGTTCGAGACCAGCCTGGGCTACATAACAAGACCCTGTCTCAAAAATAAATAAATAAATAAATAAATAAATAAATAAATAAATAAATAACTCAGTCAGTAAACTGCTTGCTGTTCAATCATGATGCACTGAGTTGGATCCTTAGAATCCATGTAAAAATATCCAAGGATAGTGGTGAATGTATGTAATGGTGGCACTGGGGGTGGGGGTGGGGTAGAATTGGCCAGATCATTGGGACTCACTCACTGGCCAAACAGCCTAACTCTTTGGTCAATTTCAGGCCAGTGAGATATCCTATCTCAAAAACAAAACAACAAAACAAAACCAATAAATCAACAACAATAAAACAATAACAACAAACACCCTACATGGATGGTATCTGCGAAATGACATTCAGTGTCCTCCTCTGTCCTACATACTGACAAGTGCACATGAGCTCCCACCCAGACACACACACACACACATACACACACACTCAGAAAAATCATGAACTAAAGAAAAAGAAAATTGGAATCTGAATATGAAACCAGTATTTACCTCACTTTTAAAACTGATACACACAAAACAACTTCTGCATTAAAATAACTGTTTAAGGCATTTTTACCGACTCATTCGTGTGCTTACGCTATAACTTATTCAGCAATTTTTGTTCCTGTCATTTGTTTGTAATCCTGTATGCCAGGATTGATGTTTTTATTATTTTTAGGTTTATTTTGTGTTCATGTGAACTTGCCATGTGCACGTGTGGAAGTCAGAGGACAACTTGCAGGAGTTGTGTATTGTAGGCCATTGTATAATCCCGAGGGACCTAACTCAGATCGTCAGGCTGCGTGGCAGAAACCCCTACCCACTGAATATCTGACCAGTACTGCCAGGATCATTTAAGTGGTAGCAATTCAACCAGTGGTTACAGTGAATAAAAACGCTCAACCCATGAGCCTTTAAAATAAGTGGTAATCATTAGTGTTCTCATTTCTGGAAGGGTGTCAGTTGAGTGACCTTCAGAGATCTATGATAATTTTGTTGAGTACATTCTGGAAAAGGTATGTGTATACAAAACGGACGTTTTGATTTAGGCATCTTGATTTAAAGTCCCCCGAGATCAGCGTGTGAAAAGTTCCTATCTTATCACATGCTTTAAACATTTCAGAGTGTTTAACTGTTATAATAGCCAATTGTAGTTGAATATTGTATTTGTTATAAACTGTTATAATAGTCTATCAAGAGGAAGCTGTGGAAGGAGAGAAGCCCCACAGCCATATTTGCTGTCTGCAGGGACACAAAAGGATCACTAGGAACTGTAAGACCCTGAGCCTTAGATTTCTGGTGGTGCAAACCACCAGGGGTCTGCCTGCACTCAGGAACTGAGCACCTAGGCGGCTTTTGTCTACCAGCCTGCTGTGCCCTGCCCAGGAAGCTGTGGAAGGAGAGAAGCCCTGCGGCCAAACCCGCTGTCTGCAGGGACACAAAAGGATCACTAGGTACTGTAACACACTGAGCCTTAGATTTCTGGTGGTGCAAACCACTAGGGGTCTGCCTGCACTCAGGAACTGAGCACATAGGCAGTTCATCTGCAAGCCAGTCCATCGCAGGACCTGTGTCCTATGTGAGAATCAGCAGAGGGAGTGACCCCCACCACAACTTCTTCCCTCCATAATAGAGCAGACAGAGAACACCTGGTTAACCTTGACAACCTAAGTATAGCATTGCTTGAGGCAAGATTGAGAAGGGCTCCAAAGGCACAAAAGAGGAAGCCAGCATATCAGTAATCTGTGCCAGAAGAAACCCAGTCATCCAGCGTTGCAGAAATAACCTTAAAGATCCACAGTAGGTTGAAGCACCAGCCAGTGACAATAAGACTATCTAACTCCTGGGAGAACCAGATGGCTAAAGGCAAACTTAGGAACGTTACTAACAGAAACCAAGGCATTATGGCAGCATCTGAACCCAATTCTCCAACATTAGCAAGTCCTGGATACCCCAACACACCAGAAAAACAAGATTTGGATTTAAAATCACTGGTCATGATGCTAGTACAGAAACACATGAAGGACATACTTAAAGAAATTCAGGAGAAAATGGATCAAAAATTAGAAGCCCTTACAAGGGAAACACAAAAATCATTGAAAGAAATTCAGGAGAATACAAAAGCCAATAAGGAGGAAACGCAAAAAAATCACTTAAAGAAATACAGGAGAACCTTGATCAACAGGTAGAAGTCATGAAAGAGGAAACACAAAAATCGCTTAAAGAATTAGAGGAAAACACAAACAAGCAAATGACAGAACTGAGCAAAAATTTCCAGGATCTAAAAACAGAAGTAGAAACAACTAAGAAAGCACAAAGGGAGACAATTTTGGAGATAGAAAACCTTGGGAAGAAATCAGGGACCATAGATGCAAATATCAACAACAGAATACAAGAGATAAAAGAAAGAATCTCAGATGCCGAAGATACCATAGAAACCATGGACTCAACAGTTAAAGAAAATGCAAAATGCAAAAAGCTTGTAACCCAAAATATCCAGGAAATCCAGGACACAATGAGAAAGCCAAATCTAAGGATCATAGGTATTGATGAGAGTGAAGATTTACAACTTAAAGGGCCAGCAAATATCTTCAACAAAATTATGGAAGAAAACTTCTCTAACCTAAAGAGAGAGATGCTCATGAATATACAAGAAGCCTACAGAACTCCAAACAGACTGGACCAGAACAGAAATACCTCCCGTCACATAATAATCAAAACCCCAAATGTACTAAACAAAGAAAGAATACTTAGGGCAGTAAGAGAAAAAGGGCAAGTAACATATAAAGGAAGACCTATCAGAATTACACCAGATTTCTTACCAGAGACCATGAAAGCTAGAAGATCCTGGGCAGAGCTCATGCAGACTCTAAGAGAACACAAATGCCAGCCAAGACTACTATACCCAGCGAAACTCTCAATTACTATAGATGGAGAAACCAAGATATTCCATGACAAAACCAAATTTACACAATATCTTTCTATAAACCCAGCCCTACAAAGGATAATAGGGGGAAAGCACCAGTACAACAAGGGAAACTATACCCTGGCAAGAGCAGGATATTAAGCTTCTTTCATCAAACCCAAAGAGGATAACCACACACGTATAAAATTAAAATCAAAAATGTTAGGAAGCAATAACCACTACTCCTTGATATCTCTTAACATCAATGGACTCAATTCCCCAATAAAAAGACATAGACTAACAGACTGGTTACATAAACAGGACCCTACATTTTGCTGCTTACAGGAAACACACCTCAATGTCAAAGACAAAAACTACCTTAGAGTTAAAGGCTGGAAGACAATTCTACAAGCAAATGGTCCCAGGAAACAAGCCGGAGTTGCCATTCTAATTTCAGATAAAATTGATTTTCAACCTAATGTCATCAAAAGAGACATGGAAGGTCACTACTTGCTGGTCAAAGGAAAAAGCCAACAAGAAGAACTCTCAATCCTGAACATCTATGCCCCAAATACAAGGGCGCCCTCATTCATAAAAAAAATTTTACTAAAGCTCAAAGTACACATTGCACCTAACACAATAATTGTGGGTGACTTCAACACTCCACTTTCACCAACGGACCGATCAGGAAAACAGAAACTAAACAGGGAGACAATGAAACTAATTGAAGCTTTGAACCAATTGGAGTTAACAGATATATATATATATATATATATATATATATAGAACTTTTTATCCCAAAGCAAAAAAATATACCTTTTTCTCAGCACCTCATGGTACCTTCTCCAAAATAGATCATATAGTTGGTCACAAGACAGACCTCAACAAATATAAGAAGATTGAAATAATCCCATGCCTCCTATCAGATCACTATGAAGTAAAAGTGGTCTTTAGTAACAGTAGAAACAACAGAAAGCCCACATACACATGGAAACTGAATAATACTCTACTCAATGATACCTTGGTCAAGGAAGAAATAAAGAAAGAAATCAAAGATTTCTTAGAATTTAATGAAAATGAAGGCACAACATACACAAATCTATGGGACACAATGAAAGCAGTGCTAAGAGGAAAACTCATAGCTTTGAGTGCCTTCAAAAAGAAATTCGAGAGAGATTACACTAGAAGATTAATGGAACAATGAAAACCCTGGAACAAGAAGAAGCTAATTCACCCAGGAGGAGGAGAAGACAGGAAATCATCAAACTCAGGGCTGAAATCAATCAAGTAGAAACCAAGAGAACCATACAAAGAATCAACAAGACCAAAAGATGGTTCTTTGAAAAAATCAACAAGATAGATAAACCCTTAGCCAGACTAACCAAAGGGCACAGAGAAAGTATCCAAATTAACAAAATTAGAAATGAAAACAGAGATATCACAACAGAAACCGAGGAAATTCAAAAAATCATCAGATCCTACTACAAAAACCTGTACTCAACACAACTGGAGAATCTGGAGGAAATGGACATTTTCTTAGACAGATACCAATTACCAAAATTAAACCAGGATCAAATAGACCATCTAAACAGATCCATAAGTACTAAAGAAATAGAAGGGGTCATAGATAGGCTTCCAACCAAAAAAAGCACAGGACCAGATGGTTTCAGTGCAGAATTCTATCAGACCTTCAAAGAAGACTTAACACCAATACTCTTCCAACTTTTCCACCAAATAAAAACAGAAGGAATACTACCCAACTCCTTCTTCAAAGCCACTATTACACTGATACCAAAACCACACAAAGATCCAACTAAGAAAGAGAATTTCAGGCCAATTTCCCTTATGAATATCAATGCAAAAATACTAAATAAAATTCTTGCCCACCGAATCCAAGAACACATCAAAACGATCATCCACCATGATCAAGTAGGCTTCATCCCAGGGATGCAGGGATGGTTCAATATACGGAAATCCATAAATGCTATCCACTACATAAACAAACTCAAAGAAAAAAAATCACATGATCAGTTCATTAGATGCTGAAAAAGCATTTGACAAAATTCAGCATCCTTTCATGCTAAAAGTCTTGGAAAGGACAGGAATTCAAGGCCCATATCTAAACATAGTAAAAGCAATATACAGCAAACCGGTAGCCAACATCAAACTAAATGGAGAGAAACTTGAAGCAATCCCACTAAAATCAGGGACTAAACAAGGCTGCCCCCTCTCTCCATATCTTTTCAATATAGTTCTTGAAGTCCTAGCTAGAGCAATTAGACAACAGAAGGAAGTCAAAGGGATACAAATTGGAAAGGAAGAAGACAAATTATCACTATTTGCAGATGATATGATCGTATACTTAAGTGACCCTAAAAACTCTACTAGAGAACTCCTACAGCTGATAAACAACTTCAGCAAAGTGGCTGGCTACAAAATCAATGCAAGCAAATCAGTAGCCTTTATATATTCAAAGGATAAGCAGACTGAGAAAGAAATTAGGGAAATGACCCCCTTCACAATAGCTACAAACAGCATAAAGTATCTTGGGGTGACTCTAACCAAACAAGTGAAAGACCTATATGACAAGAACTTCAGATCTCTGAAGAAGGAAATCAAAGAAGATCTCAGAAAATGGAAAAACCTTCCATGCTCATGGATTGGCAGGATTAATATAGTTAAAATGGCCATCTTGCCAAAGGCAATCTACAGATTCAATGCTATTCCCATAAAAATCCCAACCCAGTTCTTCATAGAGCTAGAAAGAGCAATTTTCAAATTCATCTGGAATAACAAAAAACCCAGGATAGCTAAAACTATTCTCAACAGTAAAAGAACTTCAGGGGCATTCAATATCCCAGACTTTAAACTCTACTACAGAGCAATAGTGATAAAAACTGCATGATATTGGTACAATATCAGGCAAGCGGATCAATGGAATAGGATTGAAGACCCAGAAATGAACCAACACACCTATGGTCACTTGGTCTTCGACAAAGGGACTGAAAACATCCAGTGGAAAAAAGGTAGTCTTTTCAACAAATGGTGCTGGTTCAATTGGAGGTCAGCATGCAGAAGAATGTGCATCAATCCATTCTTATCTCCTTGTACCAAGCTCAACTCCAAATGGATCAAGGACCTCCACATAAAACCTGACACACTGAAACTATTTGAAAAAAAAAAAAAACTGGGGAAGACCCTGGAGGACATGGGCACAGGGGAAAAGTTCCCGAATAGAACACCAATAGCTTATGCTCTAAGATCAAGAATTGACAAATGGGACCTCATAAAACTACAAAGTTTCTGTAAGGCAAAGGACACCGTCAAAAGGACAAAACGTCAACCAACAGACTGGGAAAGGATCTTCACCAACCCTAAATCCGACAGAGGGCTAATATCTAATATATACAAAGAACTTAAGAAAGTAGAACCCAGAGATCCAAATAACCCCATTAAAAAGTGGGATACAGAGCTAAACAAAGAATTTTCACATGAAGAACTTCGGAGAGCTGAGAAACACCTTAAGAAATGTTCAACATCATTAATCATTAGGGAAATGCAAATCAAAACAACCCTGAGATTTCACCTCACACCAGTCAGAATGGCTAAGGTCAAAAACTCAGGAGACAGCAGGTGTTTGCGAGGATGTGGAGAAAGAGGAACACTCCTCCACTGCTGGTGGGATTGCAAGATGGTGCAACCACTTTGGAAATCAGTCTGGCGGTTCCTCAGAAAACTGGGCATGTCACTTCCTGAGGACCCTGTTATACCACTACTGGGCATATATCCAGAGGATTCTTCAGCATGCAATAAGGACACATGCTCCACTATGTTCATAGTAGCCCTATTTGTAGTAGCCAGAAGCTGGAAAGAACCCAGGTGTCCCTCAACGGAGGAATGGATTTAAAAAAATGTGGTATATATACACAATGGAGAGTACTATTCAGCCATTAGAAACAATGAATTCATGAAATTCTTAGACAAATGAATGGAGTTGGAGAACATCATACTAAGTGAGGTAACCCAGTCTCAAAAAATCAATCATGGTATGCACTCACCGATAAGTGGATATTAGCCTAGAAACTTTGAATACCCAGGACATAATCCACAAATTAAATGATGTCCAAAAAGAATGGAGAAGTGGCCCCTGGTTCTGGAAAGACTCAGTGCAAGAGTATACGGGAATTGCAGAACAGGGAAGTGGGAAGGGGTGGATGGAAGAATAGGGGGACGGAAGAGGGCTTATGGGACTTGTGGGGAGTGGGGACCCAGAAAAGGGGAAATCAGTTGCAATGTAAATAAAAAAATAAAATTAATAATAATAATAATAGTCTATCAAGGTGTCTTCACTCTTTTAAAGATCTATTTATTTAGTTTCACATGTATGTGTGCTTGTGTCTGTGAGCGCATTCCTGGGAGCGTGCTATGAGACACCCAGCTTGTTATACCAGTACCAAATTCCTGTAACATGTGATTACACAACATGCACTCCTAACTGCTGAGCCACCCCTTCACCTCTGATACTCTACCATTTTTTTTTAACTATTTAAGGTGAAATGTATATATTTGTGATGTATATATCATGAAAATCTTGCTTAAGCTCTGGCCATTTTTCCATTATAATACCAGCTTTGTTTTTTATGGAGAAGGATGTTAGTACGTGGCCTTTTCTTCTGTCTTAGATTTAGGTCCAAGTTATTTCCTTTTAAAGATTCATTTATTATATAATAAATGAATATTACAGAATATACACTACAGTGTACACTGTAGCTGTACAGATGGTTGTGAGCCACCATGTGGTTGCTGAGACTTGAACTCAGGACCTTCGGAAGAGCAGTCAGTGCTCTTAACTGCTGAGCCATCTCTCCAGCTCCTAGGTCCAGGTTTAAGTGGAAGTTTCCCATGTGTTAAAGGAATAGGAATGTCACAAAAGCTTGTTCCAAGGACCTCTCCTGGCCTCTCTTCCGGGATTCCAACCCTGATGCATAGTATCAAGTCTCCGCTTCTCTCCATGACCTTTTTGTGTCTTCAAACCCAGGACCATACAGGAGACTCTTAAGTGTTTCCAGGTTTAGTTCAAGATGCCCATGTCCATCCCGGACCAAACTTCTGGGTGCTGACCATGAGGAGACACTTCCCAGAAGGTATCACCTCAGTGACGCTGGTGTCTCCTAATCAGAGAAGATCCTACCTCTAGGATTACGCATGTGTACCACCGTCAGCCTCCTTATCCCTTTACACCTGTTGACTGACATCTTTCTGTGAGGAGAACCAACTTACACATCATTCATTTACTCAAACGTGCCTGTCTGTGTTTATGTCCTCTGTCTTTCTGTCCATCCAAATAAAAATTCAGGAACGTTTTGAAATAAGAGCAAACACCATTAAAAAAAGGTAAGTTATAAATATTTTTTTAAAAGTATATCATTATATAAAAGCAAATGAACAGCAAAAACATTAATTAGGGTCAGACAGAGTGAGGTGTAGTAATGCCAGCACCTGGGAAGAGGAGGCAGGGAGAGCTTCAGTTTAAACAGCAGTTCAAGGCCAGCCTGGTTTACAAAGTAAGACCTCGGGTAACAGCCAGGGCAGCGTCTGAGAGGTGAGCTTGAATTTTTTACCTTAAAATATTTTGGTTTTTTTTTTTTTTAGAATGTCATACATGACTACTGTATTTACATCATTTCCACCCATCTCTGCTCTTCTAACCCCTCCCAAGCCCCCTCAAATGTATGACCTCTCTCTCTCTCCCTCTCTCTTTCTCTCTCCATATATATGTATATATATATGTGTGTGTATATATATATATGTAATATGTATTACATACACCCATGTGTGTACAAATTGCCAAGTTCATCTAGCATTGCCTGCATGTGTGAGAGTTTAGGGCTGACCACTTAGTAGTGGATAATCTGTCAAGGAGCTTAAACCTGGAGAAAACCTATTCTCCCTCCTCTCAGAAGCCACTAATTGCTCACAATAATTCATGTAGGATAGGGCCTTCTAAGAGTCTCCCTGGTCTCCTAGGCATATCAACTGGTTTTGCCATTGTGCAGGTATTGTTTAGGTAGCCATGACTAACAGTTTATTTTGATGAGACATTTTCTCTCCATCGAAAACATTTACTGTTTTTTTTTTTTTGAAGAATGATGCAGTGACTAAATTGCTGGGTTGCGAACTGATGCTGTCAAAGGTTTCTACCTTAAGAAAGACCATCTCTCTGAACTTACTTCAGCGAAATGTTTCTCAAGGTAAGATGCCTCAGTCATAAAGTTATGTACATCGGGAATGAAAAAAAAAAAGAACTGTCTATGTGTAGAAAATAAAACTATTGACTCTGGAAATGAGCCAAGATTTCTGGGTGGCTTAAGGATAAATTACCAAACTTGCCTAGACATGATCGTCTACCTCTGAAATGACAACGGTTTTTAACACGCCTCATTAAGAGATTCCAGACATTAATTAATGTTCATAATGGGCTTGAGATCTGTGATTAAATGGTTTTATCCTTGATTGAAAACAACTACTGAGGAATACTAACTAAATGAAGGAAGATGCGTAATCCATGGAGGGAGCCGCTGACTAGTTAGCAGGTCTGGGCAGAACCCTGTGTCATGGGCCAGGTTGGGTCCAATTTTCTTCACAGAATTCAGTTCTACATCTCAATTTGTCAGCAAAGAGCTATTTTTTCCTTCACTAAAGTCTTTTACTTTCTCTGGGCCATACACGTTTATAACGTCGAAATGAGTCCTACCTATTTCTTCTAGCATTGATGTTTTAATTTATTTTCTTACTTTAAAAATTGTTTACTTACTTGCTGATTTGGTTACTGTTCAATTGCTGCGATGAAACACTATAACCACAGCAACTTATAAAGGCAAGCATTTAATTGGAGGCTTGCTTACACGTTCAGAGGGTTAATCTGTGACCATCTTGGTGGGAGGTGTGGCAGCTGCAGGGAGGCAGGGAGGTATGGCTAAGAGCCAACATCCTGCTCCATAAGGAGGAGGAGGAAGAAGAGGAGGAGGAGAGAGGGAAAGAGAGACAGAGACAGAGAGGAGACGGACACGGACACGGAGACAGTGATGGAGATAGAACCAGGGTTTTCAAAAACCTTAAAGCTTACCCCACTGACACACTTTCTACAACAAGACTACATTTCCTAATTCTTCCCAAACAGTTCCACTATCTGGGCGCCAAATATATGATCCTATGGGGACCATTCTCAATCAAGCCACCACATTTGCTTTTGGGGAGCTTTTCAATTGTGTATCATACTGTTTCAGACTCTCTATGTAGCTGAGATGAGTTTGAATTGCTGATCCTACATCTCCAGAGAGCTGGGGTTACAAACTCTCATGTGTCATTATATCTGATTGGTTAAAATTGCTCTGGAAATATATAAAATAGTAAAAGAGAGAATTTTATCAAATATAGCTAACAAAACATTTTTATATTGAGTTATAGAGTAATATGTTATTAAATTAAATATAACCTACCATGCCTATAATTTCCTATATATAACCTAACGGCTATAATTTTAAAGGAGTGATAGCTGTAAATATGATTCTATGAAATTTTCAACAACTTTGTGTTATTTGAATATATGCTTTCTCTTGGAGATAAAAGAATTGTTTTTACAGTGGTTTGTTATCAATTTTTATTTTCAACATTAAGTTTAAGTTAAAATTTACTGACAGTAAAGTTTCTGAACTTCTTTGTACTTAGATGAAGGGTTAAAGACTTTGTAATGGCTGGACATGGAGGTGCATACCGTGAGTCCCAGCACTCGGGAGGCTTGTGATTCCAATACTTCAAACACTGAGGCCAGCAGAGCTACACTGTAGGTGCTGGGCCAGCCTCGGCTGTATAATGAAATGGAGTTTGTTTCAAAACCTAGATTTTTTTTTTCAATTTTTAAAAACTTGATGACAAAGAAAAGCAAGTCCAGTGTTTTCTGGATTTGGTGAATCAAAATTTGGGTTGGAAAAGGCTGTGAGTCTGTACCTGGGTTGTTGACCAATATACTTGGTAAAGCTGGTTACCTTATGGTGCTTATAGTGGAATCTGTTTGAAGACTGAGTTTTCATGTATTGGTTTGAGATGCTATAGAAGTTCTGGAAATGACTGAGAATTGCTTTAAGAATATTCTAGTATAGGGAGAAGGCTCGGGCTAAAGCACAACCCCGAGACCAGAGTTCAGGTCCCCAGGACTCACACAAATTTTGGGTGGGTCTGGGCTCCCCATTTAATTCCAGTCTTAGGAGGTGGAGACAAGAAATCCTAAGGACAAGCTGTCAGGAAACACTAGCAACATGTGCGATCTTTGGATCTGAGTGAAAGATCTTCCCTCAGTGAGTGAGGCAGAAGTTCATTAACGAATGATTCCTTGTGTCAGTCTTGGGTTGTCACACGCACGGCTTCCAGATGCATGTGAACCTCCCCCCTCCCACACACATACTGTAAGATCTTTGTTCTTAAAAATGTGTTCGCTTGTTCTTTTAAGATGGGGTTTCTCTGTGTGGCCCTGTAACTCAGTCTAGAGGTCAGGCTGGCCCCAATCTCAGAGATCCACCTGCTTCTGCCTCTGGAGTGCTCGGATTAAATGCATGTACCACGCCGGGATAAGTGTTCTTAAAAGTGTTTTTTAATAGATTTATTTATTTATTTTATGTGTCTGTGTGGGTACATGGATCCTAGTGTGTGTGTGTGTGTGTGTGTGTGTGCGTGTATGTGTGTGTGTGCGTGTATGTGTGTGTGTGCATGTGTGTGTGTGCGTGTGCATAGGTGTGTGTGCATGTGTGTGTGCGTGTGCATGCGTGTGTGTGTGTGTGTGTGTGTGTGTGTGTGTGTGCATGTGTGTGTGTGTGTGCATGTGTGTGTGTGTGTGTGTGTACTCATATGTGTGCATGAATGTGGGTGCCACCAGCACAGGTTTGGAGATCAGAGGACAACTTGTGGCCGTCAGTCTTCCCCTTTCTCTATGTGGCTACTGAGGAGTGGATTCAGAACTTAAAGTTTGCCAGAAAGCATCTTCATATGCTGAGACATCTGGGTGACTCTATTTAGTTTCAACAGTCATTGCAAATATTATCAATACCTTCCTTACTGTATTATAGAAAGATTTCTAAGACTAAAATATGGTCAGTGTGAGAAGAGCTTCTGAGAACCTTCATCCCAAATCTCCTAAGCATGTCCGCTCTTCTGTTCGTCATCAGTTAACAATCCTTGAATGAAATCTCTGTACGGAACACAAGCCAATGTCCTTTATCACAGGAAATGCAAAAGTAGAGTCATGATTCTCTGTTACCCATTTTTAACAGCGTGCCTCACATTAGTGGCAAAAAAATAAATTTGTCATTAACCAAAAAAGGAATAATTATAAAGCAAAGGTTGCTAAATATCTAAAAATATGAGCTTTCCTGTATAGACTTTTGTGCTTCTACCTGACAAGCCTTTATCCTCAAGCCAGAATGCTCTGTAATTTGAGCTTTGGACCAAAATAATCCACCTGCCTATTAGACATCTATTCCTGGCTCTCACAGATAACTCAGCAGCTATAATATTCCTCCATAGAATGGTTTTCTCTCTCCTCTTTGTCTCCGACATCAGCACCACGATCCAGCAGGAGATGCAGAAATTATTCTAGACTTTTCATCACTGACATTTTTTACTTGTTAGGGGATGACACTTCCTGAGTTTTGGCCAGCTTTACAGCTCTGACGTCAGTGTAGTGTCTGAGTGTGAGGACCAGTCTGTAGTGTGGCCAGAGCTGTAGTGGACACTGTGCTTGGGAGCACCCTTCTGGTGTGGTTGGGAGCACCCTTCTGATGTGGTTTTCATGCCTGCACACAAAGACTAACACCGTAGCCGCAGCCCAGAGGACACCGTAGATTGCTCCACTTCAGACCTCTGGAGGAAATTCCTATCCTTCCCATGATTCAGTGCTCTTGCATTCCACTTCTTTCCGCTTCTTAGTGGGTGAAGATCCTGAACACTGAGCAGGAATTGACCTCTTAGTGACATTGTAACCCCAAGCTGCCTCCTGTCCACCCTCTTACACCAGGAAAACAGCAATAATTTATTCGGCTTGTGACTGAGGACAGCAGTGTACGTGGTAGTGTGCATTCTTTTCTGGTAGATATCAACCACGTGTTTACTGACCCCTCCAAATCTGGCTTGTGTGTAAGTCTGAAATACCTTTTTAGTCTCAAAAACTCACTACAAATAGTGCAAAAGAGTAACTCATTAATTTAATGGTAATTACATATTGAAAATTTATTTTCTTTGAATATATTATCTAAGTGAACTATATCACTATTAATCTGCTTTTTAGATGTAAGGCTACAAAAGTCTAAATGATTTACGTAATTTGCATTATTTTTGTTTGGTATCACTGGTCTAAATCATGAAGTAGAATGACCGTGGTCACTGTTCTTTTAGGTTTCTGTGCTGAATATTCTTAAACTGAACTTGAAGCTGATTCTGAAATGGGCTTTTAAATTACCTGGGAACAAAACACATTGTCATTCTTGTGTCCCGATTCCCAAACATGCTCCAGAAAGAGTCTAACTATTGTCGTGAGGACAACTTTTTGATTTTCAGCTTCATTTTCATACAGCTGGTCTTCTGAACACTGAAAAATAAACAAAGGTCACATGCGGAAAATGATCCATGAGGGTTATAGGCTGAGGCAGGGGGATCCTTGCAAGTTCCAGGCCATTTTAGTCAACTTAGATCTTATTTCAAAGAAAGAAAGAAAGAAACAAACTAACTAACTAACTAACAAACTCAGCTGTAACCTAAGGCAGAACTCAGCATATACAAAGGTTTCTGTTCAGTCCTGACTTGGAGAGGGGATTATTTGAATTTACTATTCTTGGTACTGAGAAAATATATCATACTTTCTTGGGATCAGTCTTTCTCCATCTCTTCAGAAGCCAAATTGGTATATGAGTTTGTATGAGAGAGGCCAAGGATAACCAACAGGTAGCATTAGGAAAGAGAGCATTCCTACCCAACTATAACATTGTTATTTAATATGTATTAATATACTTATAGAAAACTGGAAAGATTGGTTGCCCTGGAGATAGAGATCTACATCTGTCTTTCTGTCTGTCTGTCTTAGTTTGGGGTTTATTGCTGTGAAGGGACACTATGACCAAGGCAACTCTTTTTGTTTTTGTTTTTGTTTTTGTTTTTCGAGATGGGGTTTCTCTGTGTAGCCCTGGCTGTCCTGGAACTCACTCTGTAGACCAGAGTGGCCTCAAACTCAGAAATCCACCTGCCTCTGCCTCCCAAGTGCTGGGATTACAGGCGTGCGCCACCAGGCCCGGCTTGACCAACTCTTATAAAGGAAAACATTTAGTTGGAGCTGGATTATGGTTTCAGAGGGTCAGTCCATTATCATCATGGCGGGAAACACGGCACCATGCAGGCAGACTTGGTCCTGGAGGATCCAAGAGTCCTGCATCTTGATCTGAAGGCAGCCAGGAGAAGATGGCCTTCTAGGCAGCCAGGAGGGTTGCCTCTGCTGCACCTGGTGGAGTGGAGCATAGGACCTCAAAGCCCACTCCCACAGTGACACACGCCCTCCAACAAGGCCACACCTCTCCAACAAGCTCCACTTCCATGGGCCAAGCATATTCAAGCCATCACAGTATATATGACCCCAAAAGTATTCTCTGAAAGTAGTCACTGTGGTAGGTGTGTTAACGGACTTCCACCTGGCTCCATCCTCCGCTTGCTGATACGCATGTGATGGGCAGTCTCTTTCTAGAGCTCCCTCATAGTCTGCTTTCCTCAGACGGGAGAACTGTAAATGTGTCCCTTAGTGTGGTTAACTAAGTCACATATGATTACCATATTATATGTCTTGCATAGTCCAGACTGGCTTCCAACTCACTACATAGCCAAGGATTACTGTATCCTTACATTGTGTGTGTGTGTGTGTGTGTGTGTGTGTGATATGTCAGGTGCACACGGAAGTCAGAAAAGGGGCATTGGCTCCTTGAAGCTAGTTGTGAGATACCTAATGTGCGTGTTGAGAATAGAATTCAAGTCCTCGGGAACGCCAACCACTGAGCCACCCTCCACTCCCCACCTGTTGGAGAATGATCTTGTGCTCTGTGTATACAAAAGCTGATGTCTTTGCCCCGAGATCTAGTTACTGTCCACGGGCAGTGTCATGAATATTGAAGAGTCTCCAGTATCGATGTGGTGTAAAGAATGTTCTCCAGTTATCTCTGGTTAATAAATGGCTGAACAGCCACTGGCTGGGCAGAGGAGATAGAAAGGCTGGACTCAGCCAGGGGTCGGAGGGGAGGAGAGCTAGGAGCAGGAGTTCACCACAAGGTAGAAAAAGATCCACAAGGCAAGTAAGGGAAGAAGGAGGAGGTCATGAGGTCATGAGGTCATGAGGTCATGAGGTCATGAGGTCATGAGGTCAGGCATGAGGAGGAGTCGCCAAGGGAGTTACACATGAGGACACACGGAAACAGACCAAGGAGAGACAAAATGTAACTCAGGGCGTGTGGCTGGGCAACAGCTAGACAGCATTCATTGCAGGAACTTTCCTGTTCAATTTCATCAGTACAGAGAGGGTCTGTGATTGGATGGGGAAAAGGGGGCGGAGCTAGGAGTTGAGGCGCTCGGGTGTGCAGGTCAGAGAAGGAGGAATGGCAGCAGACATTAAGTTATCAAAAGATTAGAAATTTAGGAGAAGCGGGGCGGGCGCACGCCTGTAATCCCAGCATTTGGGAGGCAGAGGCAGGCGGATTTCGGGGTTCGAGGCCAGCCTGGTCTACAGAGTGAGTTCTAGGACAGCCAGGGCTACACAGAGAAACCCTGTCTCGAAAGAAAAAAAAAAGAAAGAAAGAAATTTGGGAGAAAACTTTTACCATTCTTAATCGGCTCTGTCATTACTTTATTGGCATCTTGTAAGTGTGCCTATAGTATACATAAATCGAATTGGCTATTTAAGATTAGGAGTCGTGCTTTACCGGGTAATTGGGATGCGTGGGGACTGGGTGGGGGTGAGATGACCTGGTGGGACCCTGCCGGAAATATGGCCAGGCCGTCAGGACTGCGGGGAGCTGCGGTCGCCCGGAGTGGGGCCCCACCGGGACATGGTGTTCCGCCATGGTGGGACAGGGGACTTGGTGGGTCGGGCTTTTTTTTTTTTTTTTAATAGACATTTATTTGTTTGTTTTTTTGGATTTGTTTTTTTTTTTTTTTCGAGGCAGGGTTTCTCTGTGTAGTCCTGGCTGTCCTGGAACTCACTCTGTAGACCAGGCAGGCCTCGAACTCTGAAATCTGCCTGCCTCTGCGTCCCAGAGTGCTGGGATTACAGGCGTGCACCGCCACCACCACCACCACCGGCTGTCTTTTTTTTTTTTTTTTTTTTTTTTTAATATTTCCCGCAACATAGCATTGAGGGGTAGAAATATCTGCTCAGTTATTGTGATTAAAGCTTGTTGAATAAACTCAATAGATCTCTGTCTCAATTATTTGGGAGCTAGCCAGGCTTAAAAACAAAACTGCCACCTTTAACTTTCGCCCTACATCCTTTCTCCATTCCTCCTGGGCCCTCCAGCCTCCTTCCTGGCCCCTGCCAATCTCGTTTGTAATCAACAGAAACTAGACATCAGAAATGGTGCACTTTGTAAAATTCTGATAATTTATTTTGAGTGTTTTCACACTTGAGGTTTGCAGACTCATCCTTGATGAAATTTGTGAATGACAATCTATATGGGTGCATCAAACAAAATGTTTAAGATATGCATGTACTCTTTGTAATATTTTTTGTTTATTGTGCACATGGATTGTGTGTGTGTGTGTGTGTGTGTGTGTGTACAGGAACAAGTGTGACAGAAGTCAATTCTCTCCTTCCCCTGTATACAGGTTCTGGTGGTAAAACTCATCTGTTTCGTATGGCAAATGCCTTCACACATCGGGTGTGGTGGTGTGCACCTAATTCCACTACTTAGTAGGTTGAATCAAAAAAGAGAAAAAGTGCCGGGCATTGGTGGCGCACGACTTTAATCCCAGCACTTGGGAGGCAGAGGCAGGCGAATTTCTGAGTTCAAGGCCAGCCTGGTCTACAGAGTTCCAGGACAGCCAGGGCTATACAGAGAAACCCTGTCTTGAAAAACCACCCCCCCCTAAAAAAAAAACCAACCAAACAAACAAAAACAAAAACAACAACAAAAAAACCAAAAAAAAAAAAAACCAAAAAAAGATCAAAAGTAAATATATAAATAAGTTATTTTATGTAGCGTGAACAGTAACATTATTCTAATACAAATTCATATAATTTCTTGAGGTCTAAAGAATGATGCAGTACTCAGAGTTCCCTTCATTCCTTTTAGGCAAACTGTTCATCTGTGAGTTTTTACAAAATATCCTGTGAATATGTGATGCCAGTGACTTCAAACGGACTAGAGTCGTACTAATAGAAATGATGCTAAAGTACTGGTGTCCCATCTACTTCCCTTGATGTCTCAACACATTTGAGAAGGAATGAAAGGAGAAGTAACAGCAGGGTCAGTATTCAGGTTTCCATGGTTCACACATATGACATCGAATAACTCTGTCCTTAACATAATCTCATAGGAGGTCTTCATAGACTGCAGAAGTTTCCTTTCTTATATCGCTTGTGATAAACACACAACTTTCCAATCCCAGTAATATCCCGAGGGAAACTTTAATGTTTTGTTTATGTAAGTTTAAATAGGGACAAAGAAGAATTGTAAATGAAGTACTGCCACAATTCAGCTCTGTCCCATTAGAAAGTTTTTTTAAAATCCTTTTAAACTTATTTTGTCAGAATAACTGATTAAACCGTTAACGAAAATTATGTTAACTTCTTATTAGAGAATTTTATGTGATAAATTTTGTCTTAAAATTATTATTGTTTCTATTTGGAAATCCCTACGGATATAAAGTGCATTACAAGGCTCTACGTTGGTGATTATTGTGCCACTTAATCTGTATTTCGTTAATCCAGAACACACTTTCGAAAAGTAGATGTTACTCTTCATTTATGTGAGCTATTTTTGCCTTATCTCAACAGAAATCTTTATTTCTTCATTAAAAGAATATACTTAATAGCTAAGTGCTGAGGCCTGTGCCCATTATTTTCACTTTAGGAGGCTAAGACAGCAGGACAACCAAAAATTTGAGGCCAGCCTGAGCTACAGAGTAAGCCCCTGTTCAAACAAACCAGAGGCTAGAGAGTTGGCTCACCAGCCAAAGGCCTGGGCTGCTCTTGCTGGTAACCCGGGTTTGGTTCCCAGCATTCACGTGGAAAAGTTCACGATGACCCTTAATGGGCTCCCTTCTGACCTCCACAAGCATCAGGCACACACGTGGTGCACATACACACACATACATGGAGGCAAAACAGTGACACATGAAAATTAGAATAAACAAATCGAAAAACAAAGCAAAGCTGTTACATAACGCTGTTGAAGCCTCTTACTGTGGCTTTTCCAGTAGTCAAAATAATTTTAGCAGAATTTCTGTTTTTTTGTTTTTTGTTTTTTAAACTCTGAGTCTGGCAGTATTGAAGTTACTAGTAGAAAGTAAGTCCTACAGCTTTTAGAACTACGGAAAAGAATGAGGTAGAGGAGGGAGGTGGGAAGGCAGAGCACAGGTGACAGCTGCCCTTGTGTGCAGGATGGTCGACAGAGACTCCTTGCTGATAGCAGCGGGCACGGGAGGCAAAGAGTTTGGTTTGCACTCTAAGTGAGAAAGAAGGGCCTTTGGCAGTGTGGGCAGGAGAAGCAGTCTGCTCTGGTGTATGCTCTGAGATGATGCCTCGCTGCTGTGTTGAACATACGCGGGAGAAGGAGATGCAGGCGATAAGGGCAGAGGATCACAGTATCTAGATAAGCCATTAAGATGGCTACCAGTGGTGAAAGGTGTTGGACTTGGTCTTTCTTTTGAAGAAAGATTCCTTTTCTTCTAAAGAAATTAATATTAGGTTGAATGTGAGGAGGAGGAGGAGGAAGAGGAGGAAGAGGAAGAGCAGGAAGAGGAAGAAGAGGAGGAGGAAGAGGAGGAAGAGGAGGAGCAGGAAGAGGAAGAGGAGGAGAAGGAGAAGGAGGAGGAGGAAGAGGAGGAGGAGGAGGAGGAGGAGGAGGAGGAAACCAGCAACTCCTTGCTTGCATGTGTGTGTATGTGTGTGTGTGTGTGTGCATGGGCATGTGCATGTGTGTGCCCGAGCACATGCGTGTGCATGTGTGTGCCCGAGCACATGCGTGTGCATGTGTGTGTACGTGTGCACACCCATGGAGGCTAGAAGCTTTCAATCCCTCTGGAGCAGAAGTCACAGGTAGTTGTGAGCTGTCTGAGATGGGTGCTGAGAACCAAACTTAAGGTCCTCTGCTAGAGCAGTTCCTGCTCTTAACTGCTGAGCCATCTCTCCAGCTCCCTGGTCTGAAAGTGTTGAGAATTTTTATTTCTATACTTATTAGATAGATTGGTCTATTCTTTTCTTGTTGGAACTTACCTGGGTTTAGAATTTTGGTAACAGGCATTATAAAAGGAATTTGTAACAGTTCCTTCCTTTGGTTTTGCTGAATAATTTGAAGAGTATTTGAAGAGTGAGGTATTAGTGCTTGGAAGGTCTGGTAGAATTCTGTGGTGAATCCAGCTGGCCTTAGCCTTCTTTTTAATTGAGGGATCTTTACATTTTTTAAAGATTTATTTATTTTTTATTTATTTTTATTTTTTATTTTTTCATTTATTTATTTTTTTATTTATATGAGTGCACTGCAGCTGTCTTCAGACACACAAGAAGAGTGCATCGGATCCCATTACAGAGAGTTGTGAGCCACCATGTGGTTGCTGGGAATTGAACTCAGGACCTCTGGCAGAGCAGTCAGTGCTCTTAACCCTCTAGCCTGAAGGATCTTTAAATTAGCTTCTATCTCATCGATTATTATAAATCTTTTTAGATTATTTACTTCATCTTGACTTTGGTGGGTCATATACACCTAGAAATGCATCCATTTCCTTTAAATCTTTTAGCTTAGTAGAATATAGATTTTAAAAGTATATGTTCTTATGACTCTGAATTT
This sequence comes from Apodemus sylvaticus, assembly GCF_947179515.1. Lineage (NCBI taxonomy): Eukaryota > Metazoa > Chordata > Mammalia > Rodentia > Muridae > Apodemus > Apodemus sylvaticus. The sequence goes on from NC_067494.1 coordinate 49,574,863, forward strand.
CTCACCGTCTGTAGTAATGGCTCCTTTTTCATCTGTCATTTTATTAATTTGGGTCTTCTCTCTTTCTTTTTAATATTTTGGATAAACATTTGTCAATTTTATCTTTTCAAAGAACTAATTATTTGTGTTGCTTTTTTTACTTCTATTTCATTACTTTTGGGCCTTATTTTGACTGTCTTTTCTTGTCTCCTGTTTTGGCTGTTGCTTGTTCTTGCTTTTTTGTTTTTGTTTTTTGTTTTTTGAAGGCCTTCAAGTCATCATTAAGTTATTAATTTGAGATGTCAGAAAAAATTTTAAAGAAAAATTTTTTGAAAGATTTCATTTATTATTGTTTTATGTATATCAGTATTTTGCCTGGATGTATGTCTGTGTGCCACATGTGTGCCTGGAGGTCAGAGAAGCTAGAAAAGGGTATCACATCCCTTGGAGCTAATGTGACAGACAGTTAGGAAGATCCATGTGGGACTGGTAGCCAAACCCATGGGTGCTGTACAAGATCAACAAGTGCTCTTAACTGCTGACATCTCTCCAATTCATCAAACTTACAGAAATATTTTAAGTGCGCTTGTTTTATTTTACGCATATGAATTTTGGCCTGCATATTTTAGGTGCAGTGTGTGTGTGTGTGTGTGTGAGTGTGTGTGTGTGTGTGCAATGCTGAGTGATTGTGAACCACCATGTGTGTTGCTACTTTGTTTCCAAGCCAACTCCCGGGTAAAAGAAAGCTCAACTCTATCAGTTAACAAAACAAGCTACAAGCCTAGATTGGGCAGATCTCCCACTACACTACTCTATTCCCATCTATATTATCCCATAGAACTTGCGTTTCTGCAGGCCACAAGCTCTCTCTCTCTGCAGCCTCTCCGTGGATTCCCCCCTCACCCCATCGCTCCTCCCCTAGACTCTCAGCTCCTCCCACTTCCTCCTGCCCAATCATTGGCTCAAGTCTTTATTTGAAAAGTTAAGGTGGGGAGAAGGTTCACAAGGCTTGCAGGCCCTCTGAGGAGTGGAATTAGCATCAAAATACAAGCCCAGGGCTATCCACAACTCGTGGGTGCTGGGAACTGAAACAGAGTCGCTGCAGGAGCAACAACTACTCTTAACTACTTAACCATCTCTCTGGCCTCGCATCAAATTACTTTATGCAGTCACTTGGTGTGTCACTTTCTTCTCAGGATGCCTTGATTGTGTTCCACAGATTGGGGTGTGTTGTGTTTTTATTTTCATTTGATTATATGAAATTCAGTTCTTGATTTCTGTGCATTGCTTCGTTTCTGGGAGCTCGTGCATGTTCTGTACTTTCTATTGCTGGGTATATCCAGGTTTATTCCATGGGGTCAGATAGAATGAAGGATGTTATCTTGACTTTCCTTTCTTTGAGACTTGCTTAATGTTCACGTATGTGAGCCATTTTGCGGGCAGCAGAGGAGATCAGCAAGGGGTATACTGATCCTCGGAAACTGTCTGTTCAGACAGGCAAACAGTAGCAGAGCCTGAAAACATTAGAGCTAGAACCTGTTACTCTCAATATAAATTTTAGTTGCTCTATATTGAGTAAGCACTGGTCAGCCCAAGATAGGAGATGGCAGCTGGTGGGAAGTTGTGTGGTCAAGGAGCCTATGAGATGTCCAGAGGTCCTCAGGTGAAGCCTGTGAGAGATTCCAGAGGTCCTCAGGTGTACAGACTCGAGTCTGATGGGATGACCATGATTGTGGGAGGTTGAAAGCTCTGTAGTAGGTGTCAGATGGCAGTAGCGGGTCAACAGATAGATGGGCTACCTTGAAGTCCACGATTCCATTCAGTCCTCTAGTTGGGTTGAGGGTAGGCAGTTCAACCTGAATGAGGTCATATATTCATACATAGAAAGACCATGAATTTGAAAGGGAGTTGAGGTACATGGGAGGAAATGGAAGAGGAGGATATAATGGAAGAGTAGAAATAATATAAGCACAGTACTCATATATGAGACTCAAAAATATTTTTAAAAACTAATTAAAAAAAGAACTGCAAAATTAAAAACTTAAAAAACATTTAAAAAAGAAGAGGGCTCTTAATAGTTTAAAGGTTTTTCCCCTTGTTTTTAGCATTTTGAAATTCCACAGCAGTGTGCTTTCTTGTTCTGTGGAAATGTGGTATACACTTTAAACTTGTAAACTCTTGTTTCTTCATTCTGGGAAAGGGCCTTTAAACTTTGTCTTCTGCAGTTTCCTACTCTCCAGTTGGCTAGAGTTTTTTAAATTCCTATTAGTAAGAAGTCAGGCTTCATTTGTTTTGTCATTGTTTACTTTTTCTTTGTTGTTTACTTTTTGTTTGTTTTAGTTGTTTACTTTTTTGTAACGTTTATTTGTCATTATTTTTAATGGGGTTATTTTCAGTAGAAGGGTTTTGAAATTATTATTTTAGAAAATAAATTTGTTATTCCCACAGGGAACCACTGATTCATTTCAATAATGAAACAATTTCTTTGGTTTCCTAAGGATATTAATTATTGATTTTAAGGGTTTTTTTTCTTTGCATTCTCTCTATAGCCCCTGGGTTCTTTTTTCAGTCTTAGTTTGATTAAACCAGTGTCACTCACATCAAAGGATCATTTTCAAGTTTCTGGGAAGAGTTGGCTAATCATTTATTTTCAGCTTAAAGCAGTTTAAAACTTACTGGCTAATTCCATTCTAGATTGTTCAAGTAAGAAGACTTTTTAGCTGAAAGATCCAAAGGCTACTTATTTTTCCCTGGGAAAAATAACTTGGTCTTCTATTTAGCAGGGAACATGACTGACCACTGGCATTTTGGAAAAAGGACAGATGAGCTAAGGGACTTTACCTTTGGAATCTGAACTTAACCTCTCTCATAACCTGTAGGCTTGTATTTTTTAAAACCTACCTTTAATAAGTGTTCTTAAATGTTTTAACCTCCCTTGAAGCCCACCACCCACCAGAGGTAAATTGAAACCTATTAAAAGGTTAATAGGGCAAAGAAGGATGTGGACCTGCTTAGAAATAGTATTTTGAAGTAAATCTAATCTGCATTGTCAGGACATCAGCAGTTCAGTTTACATGGATCAGCAGTGGTAGCTCAATTCATTTGCAAACATCATTTATGAATCAGCGACAGCAGTTCAATCCAGAAGCCCCAAGGCTCTGCCAATCAGCCTGGGTCAATAGCAGAAGTGCCAAGAAGCTGTTGGAACACCACCAGAAGTTCTTCGGCACATTTTTTTCCTATGAAGTCATGACAAACAATGACCAGCAAAGAATGGCAAGGTGAACTAATACCATACAGTGACCTCAGCAAAGACCAGCATCAGCAAAGCCCAAGGATAACCAGCAGAGAATGGTAAGGCATACTAATACCACACAGCATTGTTCATTGTCTGTTGGGTCACATGGATATCCTTTTTAAACATTACATGTTCTCTCAATCATCCCCTCTGGCAAAACATCACAGGTTCTTTTCCTAGGCAGCTTTCCTCCAACAAAACACCATTTATCCGACCTTAGCAAAACATCCTCTCCTGTGTCTGCCTCAGCAAAACATCCTCTCACAAGACAGTTTCCGGAAAGACATCACATGACACAACTGAGTCTCCAAAGAAAACAGAAATTTACACTTCAGACTTTTCAGCTAGAAGATCCAAAAGGAAAAAAAAACTTGGTCTTTTGTTTAGCCAGGTACATGCTGACCACTGGTGCGATAGTTTGTATATGCTCATCCCAGGGAGTGGCACTATTATAAGGTGAGGCCTAGTGAGAGGAAGTGTGTCACTCTGGGGATGGGCTTGAAGATCTTCCTCCTAGATGACTGAGCATGCTGAGTTTGAGCATGTCTTGACTTCCTTGGATAAAGATGTAGAACTCTCAGCTCCTCCTGCACCATGCCTGCCTGGATGCTGCCATGTTCCTGCCTTGATGACAATAGACTGAACCTCTAAACCTGTAAGCCAGCCCCAATTAAACATTGTCATTTATAAGACTTGCCTTGGTCATGGTGTTTGTTCACAACAGTAAAACCCTAACTAAGACAACTGGCATTTTGGAAAAAGAACAAATGATCTAAGGGATCCTACTTTTGGAATCTGAATTTGACCTATTTCATAACCTTCTGCTGACCCGATGTCCCCAATTCCAGACCCATCTAATTAGTTAAAATCCATAGAGTTAGCCTACAGTGCTGGTTAGGGATAAAGAGAGGCTAGAGGGAAGTTGAACTACTCCATGTACAGTTTTAGACCCTTGGTTCAGCACCTTCCTTACCTTGCTGTCAAATCTTGAAAAACTCCATTTATTTCTCTGTAATATTCCTCTCTGCAGACATCTTGGTTGCAGGGCACCTAGTCCTGTCGAATTAATTACTGGGTTTCCTTGATCTTGTAAGCATGGGATGAAATTTCCTGACTATGTTAGTGCTGTGCTTTCCAGTCTTTCTTCAAGTCTGTCATTTTTTTTCACAGTTTCTTATGGAAATAAATTAATGTAAAACTTAGTCTCAGACTCAGTTATGACTTTCAACAGCAGTATGGTTATTGCAAGTTTTATGTAGAATTTCTAACAATGTTCTATTTACTGACATCATTTACAAGGAAAGAGAATCATAGAACAATTTTGAGATGGCTTTTTACAATAAACAATTGGTCCTGTGCTCTAGGGATAGACATATGACAGTTGAAAACTTTCTTTCTTTCTTTCTTTTGTTCTTTCTCTCTCTCTCTCTTTCTCTCTCCCTCTCTTTCTTTCTTTTCTTTCTTTCTTTCTTTCTTTCTTTTTTTCTTTCTTTCTGTGGTGGGTAGTTGAAAGCAAGATAGTTGCTCTACTATTGAACTACAACCTTATCCTTAGTCTTAATGATTCTAAACAGTGACTGCTGTTTACTCATCAGTCCATCTGTCCTACCATCCATCCATCCACCCACCCGTCCATACATACATCCATATCCATCTGCCCATCTATCCATCCATCCTACCATCCATCTATCCTTTCATCTATCCATCCACCCACCCATACATACATACATCCATATCCATCTGCCCATCTATCCATCCATCCTACATCCATCTATCCTTCCATCCATCCATCCATCCACCCACCCATCCATCCATCCATATCCATCTGCCCATCTATCCATCCATCCTACCATCCATCTATCCTTCCATCCATCCATCCATCCATCTGCCCATCTATCCATCCATCTATCCTTCCATCCATCCATCCACCCACCCATCCGTCCATCTAACCATCCATCCATCTGCCCATCTATCCATCCATCCAACCATTATATCCATCCATCCTTCTATCTATCCATCCATCCATCCATCTGCTCATCCACCTGCTCATCCATCCATCCATCCATCCATCCTTCCATCCATCCAACTGTTTTATCTACCATCTATCCATCCATCCATCCATCTATCCTTCCATCCATCCAACCATCCATCCATCTGCCCATCTATTCATCCACCCAACCATTATATCCATCCATCCTTCTATCTATCCATCCATCTGTCCATCCGCTCATCCATCCATCCATCCAACTGTTTTATCTATCATCCATCCATCTATCCACCCATCCATCAATCCATCCAACCATTCTTCTATCATCCAACCAATCCTCCATCTATTCATTTATAAATAAATATTTACTATTGCCTTGTCACTGGACCTATGAGACCATTTGTCCTGTAACCTAGTGACTTTAACTCAGGACTTTCAGAAGAACAGTCTATGCTCTCCACCACTGAGCCATCTCTCCCACCCACCTAGCGACTTTAAAGAAGGACATCTTTAGCAATAATCTGTATATAAAGTGAGATCACTTTTAAAATGGTTTGGTCAGATGCTTAAGGAGAAAAGGAGGAAGGAATATGCCCTGTGTGAGATATGTAAAGATTTCCAGAGGTAACTTTTAAGAAAATGCAAACGATGGGCAGAACAAAGAGTATTAGTGAACAAAAGAAGCAACAGCCATCAGAATTGTCAGAGGAATGCTCACCATCACTGTTACTATTTTTAAAATTTGTATAAATATGTGTGGGTAAATATATGCCATGTGTTGGGGGTGGGTGCCCACAGGAGTCAGACGAAAGTGCCATATTCCTTGGAGCTGTAGCTACTAGAAACTGTGAGCCAGCCAAAGTGGGAGCTGGAAATTTGCCTTGGGCCCTCTGGCAAAGAATGTGTGCTACGTTGGCAGAGCAATCATTTTACTCCTCATATTCAGTTGTACTTTTTAATTTAAAATAGTCTATATATGTAAATGAACACAAATAGCTGTTTAAAAATTAACTTGGGAACTAATGAGAATTTTTTTAAATGAGAAATCTGTGTTATTATTGGGGAAACAGTTTATTAAAGCTGAGAGAAGCTGGCATCATACTTTATGAGAGGGAACTCTATTCGCTATGGTAGGAGCTACCACTATGGAAATCAGTCTGAAGATTTCTCAAAAAGCCAGAAATGGAACTGTCAGATGAACCAGAGTTGTAGTTGAAGATGATCCATCTTTATCTGAAAGCGGCTAGTGGAAGACTGGCTTCCAGGCAGCTAGGATGAGGGTTTTAAAGTCCATACTCACAGTGACACACCTACTCTAACAGGGCCCCTTCTCCTAATAGTGCCACTCCTTGGTCCAAGCATATACAAACCATCACGCCATGTATTCCTGCTCTAGGCATAATAGGTAAGGAATCAAATCAGCCTAAATGTCTATCAACTAATGGGTAGATGATGAAAAATATTCTATTTATTTACACGATAGAATTCAATTTGTCACTGAACAAGAACAAAGACTTCAGATGACTGGGAAAATATTATACTATGGAGGTAACCCAAGCACATGTTTTTTTGTTTCTTTTTTTTAAACTGCATGTTCTTTTTTTTTCTTTTTTCTTTTTGGTTTTTCAAGACAGACAGGGTTTCTCTGTATAGCTCTGGTTGTTCTGAAACTCACTCTGTAGATCAGGCTGGCCTCGAACTCAGAAATCCACCTGCTTCTGTCTCCCAAGTGCTGGGATTAAAGGCGTGTGCCACCACTGCCTGATGTTCTTTTGTCATATATGGATTATAGCATCATTTTTAAAATTTCTGTGTTTAGGTAGGAGTTGTTGTATTTAGACAGACAGCAAGAAAGGAGACACGAGAGGTATTTGGGAGTTGGAGAGGGTCTTGTATGAAATGAAATGAAAAGGGATAGTAAATATATGTAGTATAGCAGGCAAAACACTAGAACAGGTGTCTTAGTAAATTCAAATTGCTATGACAAAAATACTATGGCCACGGCAACCTATTAAATGACACATTTAATTAGACTTATGGTTTTAGAAGATTAGAGCCAGGGATAGTGAAGCAATGTTTCGGGAGTTAGGAAAATGTGACAGCTCACATCTTACTGTGGAAGCAGCCAGAGAAAGAAGAACAGGAATAATGTGAGTCTTTGAAAACTCAAAACTTGCCCTCAGTGAATGAAAAACCTCCTCCAACAAAGCCACACATCTTAACAGTATCACTTCTCAAGGGCCAAGTGTATTCAAACCACCACATTCCACTTCCTGGCCCCATAGGCTCATTCAAACATATGAGTTTATGGGGGCAATACCTAGAATAATGCAAACTATATTTAGCCCAACTTCAAAAGTCCTCATAGTCTATGACAGTTTCAGCAGTGTTTAAAAGTCCAAAGTTCAAAGTCTTTCCTGATATTCATACAAACTTTTAAATGTAATCCCCCATAAAATCAAAATCAAAAGGTAGATCATGCACTTCCAGTGTCACACACAGGATGTACATGAACATTTCAAAATGTCATAATGAGGAACTACTGGACCAATGTAGACAGAAAAGAAGCTGGGCAAACTCCAAACTCTATCTCCATGTCTAATGTCAAAGCACTTTTCAGATCTCCAACTCCTTTCATCCTTGTCGACTGCAACACACTTCTTTCTCCTGGGCTGGTTCCTCTCCCTGTTAGCAGTTTTCCTCAGCAGATATCCCGTGGCTCTGACATCTTTAACATCCAAGGGTCTCCATGTCAATGTCAACTTCAACTTCCCAGTTACTTGTTCCAATGTCTAGATGCATATGTGATCTTCAGGGTGGGCTCCTTCAAAGGGCTTGGGTCACTTTTCCAGCTCTGCCCTCTGTAGTACTGTAGGCTCTGGTTGACTCCATTCCACTGTTGTTACTGTTCTTGGTGATCATTCCGTACTACTGGCATCTCTGATTCATGGAGTCATCTATACTAAATAGCCTTCCATTTCACCAATATCCTTCCATAGGCTCCCTCCATGGTGTCAAGCCTTAACTACTTTGCATGACCCTTCAATCTTGGCTGCAATTGAGGCTTCATCTTCACCAATGGCCTTCCTTGGCCTCTCACAGTGCCAAGCCTCAGCTGCTTTCCATGGATCACTTTATGCCTTCAAAATATTAACTATCTGGGTGATTCTTACCAAGTCCAGCTGTAGCACAAGGTATGACCTTAGCTATCTCTGGAATACAATGTCTTTGTGCTTACAGAAAATACTTCCCAGAATAATTCACTTCAGTGATGCTGGTCTCTTCTTAATCACTGCTAATTTCTTAGCTCCAGCTAACCAGCTAACCAAATGTACTAGTAACCCCTTCTATTTTTTACTCTAAGCTAGAGCCACATGGCTGGGACTGCTGAGTTCTGCTGCTTGCTAGGGCTGGAATATGGCCCAGTTGTTCTATTACATCTGTCACTGCCTATAAACTGATTTTGTACTGAGAGATCTACATGCCTCTATCTCCTGAGTTCTGGGATTTAAGGCATAGATACCACCATGCCTGGACCTACGCTTTTCTCTACTTGGAACTTGTTCTGTATCAGGCTGGGTTTGAACTCAGAGATCTGCTTGCCTCTGTCTCCTAAGAACTATGACTCTCAAGATCTGGATCAAAAGACTGTGTCTTCCAGCCTCAAGATCTATATCACAGGTGTGATACAGATCACTGGATCATTCTACCTTTAGATTGTAGTTCATTCCAGATTAAAAGTCCACATGAAAAAAAAATAACTAGGTCATAATAATGCCTGATATGATATAACTATCCCTTGTTCTACTGCAAAAGCATAAACCGTAAGTTCATCTGGGTGGGATCTTGCCCTGAGGTCACCACTTCCTTGTTTCATTTAATATCTTTGAACACAGGATTTAGCTCCATTCCACTTCCTGGTGCCCCTTTAATAATTGAACCACACATTTTGTATTTTTCTTTTCTAAGTTTGCTATGCTTGATCAGAATGCTCTTCATGAGAGAATAAAGTCTCTGCAGGGCTGTTTTTAAGACTCTGTTTATCAATGCAATTAATCCAAATCTCTTCACTTTAGCCTTAAGCAGACTCTTTGGACAAGGATAAAAAGCAGCCACATTCTTCACCAAAATATTATAAGAACAGTCTCTAGGCCACATACTAAAACTATTCTCCTCTGAAACCTCTTGAGCTAGATCCCCAGAGTTCAAATTACCCTCAGCACCACCCACCATCTTCCCTAGTCCATGAAACTTCACTTAAAGAGATAGCATGACTGTCTTAGGGTTTTACTGCAGGGAACAGACACCATGACCAAGGTAAATCTTCAAATCTTATAAAGGACAACATTTTAAGTGGGGCTGGCTTACAGGTTCAGAGGTTCAGTCCATTATCATCATGGCAGGAAGCATGGCAGCATCCAGGCAGGCATGGTGCAGAAGGAGATGAGAGTTCCACATCTTGATCCACAGGCAGCAGGAGGGGTGTCTTCCAAACTGGGTGGAGCTTGAGCATAGGAACTTAAAGTCTACTCCCACAGTGACGCACTTCCTCCAATAAGGCAACACCCACTCCAACGAGGCCACACCTCCCCTCCCAATAGTGCTACTTCCCATGGGCCAAGCCTATTCAAACCGCCATAAATAGTAACCCTAATTAAGACAGTAAACAGCAGGGCAGTGGTAGCACATGCCTGTAATCCCAGCACTCTGGGAAGCGGAGGCAGATTTCTGAGTTTGAGGCCTGCCTGGTCTACAGAGTAAGTTCCAGGACAGCCAGGGCTATTCAGAGAAACCCTGTCTCGAAAAGAAACCAAATCCAAAAAACCAAAAAAAAAAAAAAAAAAAAAAAAAAAAAGGACAGTAAACAACCGCTTTGTGATTGAATTTGAGGTCTCCTCCAGGGGGAGAACACAAACCTGACACTGCAAATCTGGGCAAAAACCTATGGCTAGGACTGTCACAAGCCCTAGAGTGGAATTTTCTACCAATACTAAGCTAAGTAATATGTATTTATTTATGTGTATTTATTATTTAATGTTTATACAATATTTTATTACATAAAGTGTTATACTATTTATATGTATTTGTAACTTCCTTTTACACATTTATGTTTATGTTCTTATACTAGAAGCTTTTTTTGCGGTGGCTATGGGTAATAAACATATGGTTAGTAAACTTGTAGTTGGTCAAGATGCCCAGAGTGAACGATTCCTGAGTGTACAGCCCTAAACAGGACATCTACAGCACTCACTCCATGGCCTAAGGAACATCATGGAAATGGAGACGAAAAGTTTTAAGAGCCAGAGTGTGATGCCCCACAAAGTTTGTTTTTTGGATTATGGCATGTCTGATGCTATCATGAGCACACAGAACCTACTGGGACACACACAAGAAAATAAGACCTGAAAGCAGGAGAGAGACGGGGAGGGGGAGGAAGGGAGGGGGAAGGAGGGGGAGAGGGAAGGGGGAAAGAGGGGGGAGGAGAGAAGGGGAAGAAGAGGGAGGGAGAGGAGGGAAGAGGAGGAGGGGGAAGGAGGGGGAGAGGGGAAGGAGGGAGGGGGAGGAAGAGGGAGGGGAAGGAGGGAAGAGGAGGAGGGGGAAGGAGGGGGAGAGGGGAAGGAGGGAGGGAGAGGAAGAGGGAGGAGGGAAGAGGAGGGCGGGGAAGGAGGGAGGAGGAGGAAGAGGGAGGGGAAGGAGGGGGAGGGGGAAGGAGGAAGAGGGAGGGTAGGAGGGAAGAGGGAGGGGGAGGAGGGGGAAGAGGGAGGAGGGAAGAGGAGGGCGGGGAAGGAGGGAGGAGGAGGAAGAGGGAGGGGAAGGAGGGGGGAGGGGGAAGGAGGAAGAGGGAGAGTAGGAGGGAAGAGGGAGGGGGAGGAGAGGGAGGAGGGAAGGGGAAGAAGGAGGGGGAGGAGGGAAGAGGAGGGAGGGGAAAGGAGGGGGAGGGGGAAGGAGGAAGAGGGAGAGTAGGAGGGAAGAGGGAGGGGGAGGAGAGGGAGGAGGGAAGGGGAAAAAGGAGGGGGAGGAGGGAAGAGGAGGGAGGGGAAAGGAGGGGGAGGGGGAGGAAGAGGGAGGGGGGAGGGGGAGGGGAAAGGAGGGGGAGGGGAGGGGAAAGGAGGGGGGAGGAGAGAGGGGAAGAAGGAGGAAGGAGAAGGGAGGGGGAAGGGGGAAAGGGAGGAGGAGAGAGGGGGAGGAAGAGGGAGGGGGAGGAGGAAGGAGGGAGAGGGAGGGGGAAGGAGGGGGGAGGGGAAGGAGGGAGGGGAAGGGAAAGGAGGGGAGGGGGAAGGAGGGTGGGGAGAGGGAGAGAGAGTTGTGGAAAAGAGAAGGACCTGTGAGACTGTAAGAAGATAGGGCAACAGAAGTGAATGTATTCTCACAATACATTGGATGAATGTATGGAGCCCTCAAAAGATATTTACAGAATAATTTTTAAAAAGAAAATTTATGTAGAGAGATAGCTCTCCATGACAAAAAGCAGAGGAGCCTGATGGTATGGAGAATATCTGAGAGAGGAACAGGAAAGTGCGGAAAACTGATGGACATATGAGAAAAAGGCCCAGGAGAAGAGACTGGACGATGTCTGAGAAGGATGCTGGGAAATCCATCTTGAGAATGTGGTCTAGACTGTAACGACGCTTCCAAGACAGACCTTAATTCTGCATCGTGGATGAGACAAGGCTTCAGGCTCTGATGGTTTTCTTCTTGTTGTTGTTTTTGTTGTTGTTGTTGTCTGCTGTTGTTTTACACTTTT